>NC_041388.1:508686651-508788189 GCF_002162155.2 Triticum dicoccoides
GAGATTGCCCGCATAGATGGAGATTGGATCCACATGGTCATGGCAACCAGACCACGGACATCCTACATTTGTGCCGCATTGATCTAGAAACACATGAATTCAGCCGTTCTCCTCTCCCCTCCAAATTCCACAAAGTTGCCATCATGTATCCTAGATTTGATCTTCATAAATGCGGGCAATCAGAAGTTCATACTAAGCTGTTAGTTTGGGGTTGCTATCAAACTGTGCTCGAAAGTATGTTAAGGCTCACTAAGAGTTAGATAAAAAGAGGATGGAGGAAAAAGTTGAATACGGAGGGGGAGCAGGGCAGAATAGAGTATTTGGCAGGCAACGATAAAGGAAAATAGTTGCCACCCAACTTTGCTGGTAGTTGCCACCATGTTATATAGTTAGTTGCCGCCAATCTTACATGGTAGTTGCCATCCAGATTGTAGAAAGAGAATGAATATGCATTGAATATGTTAAGATCTCATGTTCCCTTTTATGGAAACAACAAAATGGAATTAGAATAATAATGCGTTCTCATTCATGCAATGATTAAATTGTTCTACAGGAGTGTGAAAAACAGGGGAAGAAGCAGAATGAATCCTGGAGACGGGCCTGATTCTTAGTTTTTTGGACAGCCACAAGCGCCCCCTTGGGATGTGATAGGGTACAATGAACTCATTTCAGCAGGACCATTGCTTCCACTACTAGAGCAGTACGCGGGCATGGGTACGATGCATGAAGAAAAAGTGAAATTTTCCATGTTTGTGGACTTGAAAATGGCATTTCTTCTTATGTATTACAATGACATTGTTCACAGGTTCTTACAACACAACCACGCCACCAGGAATACCATGGCAAGTTGCAACATGGGGGGCTATCGGTGATAGAGATGCGAGAGACCAACTTCGAATAGCACATGTGGAAAATCAAGGTATTGTGAACCCCAAAAAATAATGCAAGCATGTTGGTGTGGCAAAAAATCATGCAAGGATGTCAGACTTACGAGTATTTTGAAAACACAGGACCATCATGCAGCAAGTGGCAACAGCTGGCAACCTGATACCTGCTATCAACATCTTATGCAGGTGAGACGTAAAAAAAATGATCGTGCACACAATGTATTTGAAAAGGAAACTAGAGAAAGACAAGGCAGTTAAGAGGTGTGACAAAAATGAAAAATAGATGACAATAGCGTTTGTAGCTGATGCAAAACAAAAAAAAAGATAAAAGTGCACCTGCCAAGCCTGGTCAACTGTATTTGCCATCCGTGGACAACTGCATTTGCCAATTAATGTATGACTACCATTGCCATATGTGATTGCACGTAGTTGCCATGTTGGTTCAACTACAGTTGCCATGTCTGAACAACTACAGTTGCCATGACTGCTCAACTACAGTTGCCATATTTTAACAACTGTAGTTGCCATGCCTGACCAACTGCAGTTGGTCAATGCTTGTCGACTGTAGTTGCCACGTATGGTTGATTATGTTTGCCATGATTTGAAAACTAAACTTCCACATGACGCATGAAGGGAAAAATGAGATTTAACATGTGTGTATACATGAAATATGGCATCACATCTTATGATTTACATTGACATGTTCGCAGGTTCTTACGCTACAACCACACCACCAGGAGTCTTGTGGCAAGCTGCACCATTGTGGGCCATCAGTAATGCAGATACAACACACCAACTTCAAGTAGCACATGTGGCAATTCAAGGTAATTTGTGAACCAAGAAAATCATGCAAGCACGTTGATGTGCAAAAAAAAGAAGTAGGATACAGAAAAATCGAGATCATGAAAATAGTAAATGAAAGAGTATCAAGGATGATGAGATGACAGACTTACAAATATTTTAAAAACACAGGACCATCATGTAGTACGTGGCAAACAATGACAACAAGAGAACTACCATCAACATCTTGTGCAGGTGAGACATTTAAAAATCTGATCGCACGCACAATGTATGACAAAAAAGGAAACTAAGAAACAAGCCAATTACCATGCTGTGACAAAAAAAAATGAAAAAACAGAAAGACAATTGCATCGAAAGCTGATACACAAAGCTTTGGAAAAAGTGCAGTTGCCAAAACCGGTCAACTGCATTTGCCACCAATGTATAAGTTCATTTGTCATCTATGATCATCTGGATTTGTCAATTACTATCTTTGCTATTTGTGATTATCTGCATTTGCCTTGTGTGCTCATACTTAGCTTGCATTTGATGTTAGAATGTTGATTGCCATGACTGGACAATTGCAGATGCCATATTAGGTCAACTACAGCTGCCATGGCTAGATAACTGCAGTTGCCATACCTGGCCAAATGCAACTGCCCAAGACTTGCATCTATGCATGTTGCCATGCAAATATGGATTACAGTTACCATGATTTCAAAATTGCACATTCCAAGACTTTGGACATGTAACAAACATACCTCGTTATCTACCTGTGCAAAATGGAAACAGTTACATTTGCAATGCCTCAATTCAATGTGTCATCCATGCGTAGGCACCTACAATTTGCCTTGTAGAATAAAATGCAGTTGCCATGGTCAATCAGATGCGGTTGCCATATTTGATTTTAATGAAGATGCCATTCAAGCAATACTGATTACACACGAACCCAATTTAAAAAATGCAGGAGCTTCGACTACGTTCAACAGCGGTGCATGAACATCTGTTGCGGGTACATCGGAGCACACGGAAGGGTCGTTCCACGAACCGGTCAACCATACTATCACGAACAATGCAGAATCAATGTTAGAACTTGCCATCGTTGCAGCAATGACAACAAGCACGCCTGTGTGCACCAGCACAAGCAACATTCAAACAGATGAAACAACCACCAATACTGAAGTGAATGATGAAATTGATGACGAAATGCAGGGGGAAGAAGAAGAAGAGGGACAATCAAAATTCATGCCAACTTAACCACCTTATGTTGGATAGAGATTTCGTTCATTTGAATATGACAATAAATACTATCAGAGCTATGTGTTGTTCCATGGATTTGCTGTGAACACAGAATACCATAGGAAAAAACTAACGAGTACAACAGAGATGAGCTAAGGTGCTACAAGGCGCGAAAGAACAAGAAGGTTAAAGGTGTTGTGTCTGTCGTGCCAGAACGAAGGAGAGGCATCATTCTCATGCCGGAATGCCCTGCCAGAATGAAGCTAAACACAGATGGAGCCTGGTGGGTGGTCACCGAATATGTCGAAGGACACAACCACGATATGATAAAGAAGGTTGATCTAGTAAGATTTCTGAGCGCTCATAAAGGATTCAGTCCTCACAAGAAGAAATTCATAAAGTTGCTACATGATTGTAACGTCAGTACAACGAGAATGGTCCATATACTGTCCTTGATCCACAGCAAAGATGGTAGTCTGAGTAGAATGCCCTACATACCAGCAGATGTCACAAACCTAAAGGCAAAGTACCATAGAGAGAGCAAGTTGGCTGACATAGAAGACAAGATTGCCCACTTCAAAGAGAAAGCAAAAGAAGATCTTGATTTCTTCTACAGGATAAGACTGGACGATGAGGACCGTGTCAGAAACATGTATTGGGTGGATGGTTGTAAGTGCATCTAGTGCCACCCTTAGTTGGTTTTGGAGTATTGACGACAAACTTGGTTGAGGGACTAATGTGTTTGTGAGAATTGCAGGATAACACAGGTAGTACTCCCATATTGATTCGGTTTACCTACCAGAGATGACCCCTAAAAATGTATGAAGACATTGAAGACAATGGTGGTCTGTGAAGATATTCACAGTGAAGATTATGACATGAGAAGACATTCGCATGAATACTATGGAGTGCGAAGACATAGTTGTTTCGTAGTTTCCTTTTCTTCTTTGTTGAGTCATAGGAACCACCGTACTGTTAAGTGGGGTCCAAGTGAACAAAGTCAGAGTGACTGATGTGATGCTCAACCAAATCCTATGTCTTCGAGCGTAGACAATGAGAGCAAATCTTATCCAGAGCCGGATGAGTCAGCTTTACTTGTAGCCCAAGTCAAGCTGCCGCGTGTGTTTGAAATCTGACCATTGGACACGTGTCAGTTCCTTAGTGACCCAGGGTCATTTTGGACAAATCAGGTTGGGTTGCCTCCTGGCTATAAATAGCTTACCCCTACACAATAAATCGGTGGCTGCTCAGAGTTAGTGCACAGCTTTTGTCATTTGAGAGCAACCCACCTCCGAAGCATTGGAGAGAGAGATCCTTGCGAGGACAAAGCCCTATACACCCAGAGCCAAAGAGTGTTAGGCATCACTGAAGTCTTTCTGTCCGCGTGATCTGAAGACTTGTTACACTTGAGGACTATGAATCCTCCATCCGGTTAGGCATCACGTTCTGAGCATCCAAGAGTCATTGTGGATTGCCGGTGAACAAAGTCTGTGAAGGTTTGGAAGTCTACCTTGAAGACTTACCAGAGTGATTGGGCGAGGACTGTGTGTCCTTAGCTCAAGGGGAATAAGGTGAAGACGCGGTCTTCTGAGTTAAATCTCAGCCTCCCTAACCAGACGTACAGTTGTCACAGGAACTGGAACTGGTCTACCAAATCCATGTCTTCACCAAGCTACTGGTTCTATCCTTCACTTCCCTTTACTTTCCAGTTTGTCTTCATGAAGTCATTGCCTGCCTGTATGATCTGATTGACTTCACTGAGTGAAGATTGTTTACTGTTTTGCTTCATACTGTATTCCATCCTAATCCATACTACCTAGCTGCTGACAGTCTTCGTGCTTTCACTTCATTGCTTACTTGACTATGGCTTGTTGGGGAACGTAGCAGAATTTTAAAATTTTCTATGCATCACCAATATCAATCTATGGAGTCATCTAGCAACGAGGGAAAGAGGAGTGCATCTACATACCCTTGTAGATCACGAGCGGAAGCGTTCAAGAGAATGGGGTTGATGGAGTCGTACTCGACGTGATCCGAATCACCAAAGATCCTAGCGCCAAACAGACGGCACCTCCGCGTTCAACACACGTACGGAGCGAGGACGTCTCCCGCGCCTTGATCCAGCAAGGAGGAGGGAGAGGTTGAGGAAGAGGGCTCCAACAGCAGCACGGCGGCGTGGTGGTGGTGAAGCTGCAGTACTCCGGCAGGGCTTCGCCAAGCTCTTATGGAGGAGGAGAGGTGTTGGGGAGGGGAGGGGCTGCGCCTTGGATGTTGTGTATGCAGCCCTCCCCTCACCCATCTATTTATAGGGGAAGGGGAAAGGGGGCCGGCCCCCTCTAGATGAGATCTAGAGGGGGGCGGCGGCCAAGGGGAGGGGGGCTTGCCCCTCAAGCAAGGGGGCGCCCCAGTTAGGGTTTCCCCCAACCCTAGGCGCATGGGCCCTAGGGGGGTGTGGCGCCCCAGCCCACTTGGGCTGGTTCCCTTCTCCATACATCCCATAAGGCCCTCCGGAAGAGGTGGCCCCTCCCGGTGGACCCCCGGAACCCCTCCGGTGGCCCCGGTACAAGACCGATATGCCCTCGAACCTTTCCGGCGACCGTACGACAACTTCCCATATATAAATCTTTACCTCCGGACCATTCCGGAACTCCTCGTGACATCCGGGATCTTATCCGGGACTCCGAACAACATTCGATAATCACATACAAGTCTTCCTAACAACCCTAGCGTCACTGAACCTTAAGTGTGTAGACCCTACGGGTTCTGGAGACATGCAGACATGACCGAGATGACTCTCCGGTCAATAACCAACAGCGGGATCTGGATACCCATGTTGGCTCCCACATGCTCCACGATGATCTCATCGGATGAACCACGATGTCGAGGATTCAATCAATCTGTATACAATTCCCTTTGTCAATCGGTACGTTACTTGCCCGAGACTCGGTCATCGGTATCCCAATACCTTGTTCAGTCTCGTTACCGGCAAGTCACTTTACTCGTACCATAATGCATGATCCCGTGATCAACCACTTGATCACATTGAGCTCATTATGATGATGCATTACCGAGTGGGCCCAGAGATACCTCTCCGTCATACGGAGTGACAAATCCCAGTCTCGATTCGTGCCAACCCAACAGACACTTTCGGAGATACCTGTAATGTACCTTTATAGTCACCCAGTTACGTTGTGACGTTTGGCACACCCAAGGCACTCTTACGGTATCCGGGAGTTGCACAATCTCATGGCCTAAGGAAATGATACTTGACATTCAGAAAAGCTACAGCTAACGAACTACACGATCTTTGAGCTATGCTTAGGATTGGGTCTTGTCCATCACATCATTCTCCTAATGATGTGATCCCGTTATCAATGACATCCAATGTCCATAGTCAGGAAACCATGACTATCTTTTGATCAACGAGCTAGTCAACTAGAGGCTCACTAGGGATGTGTTGTGGTCTATGTATTCACACATGTATTACGATTTCCGGATAACACAATTATAGCATGAACAATAGACAATTATCATGAACAAAGAAATATAATAATAACCATTTTATTATTGCCTCTAGGGCATATTTCCAACAGTCTCCCACTTGCACTAGAGTCAATATTCTAGTTACATTGTGATGAATCGAACACCCATGCAGTTCTGGTGTTGATCATGTTTTGCTCTAGGGAGAGGTTTAGTCAACGGATCTGCTACATTCAGGTCCGTATGTACTTTACAAATCTCTATGTCTCCATTTTGAACACTTTCACGAATGGAGTTGAAGCGACGCTTGATATGCCTGGTCTTCCTGTGAAACCTGGGCTCCTTGGCAAGGGCAATAGCTCCAGTGTTGTCACAGAAGAGAGTCATCGGGCCCGACGCATTGGGTATGACTCCTAGGTCAGTAATGAACTCCTTCACCCAGACTGCTTCTTGTGCTGCCTCCGAGGCTGCCATGTACTCCGCTTCACATGTAGATCCCGCCACAACGCTCTGCTTGCAACGGCACCAGCTTACTGCTCCACCATTCAAAATATACATGTATCCAGTTTGTGACTTAGAGTCATCCAGATCTGTGTCGAAGCTAGCATCAACGTAACCCTTTATGACGAGCTCTTTGTCACCTCCATAAACGAGAAACATTTCCTTGGTCCTTTTTAGGTACTTCAGGATATTCTTGACCGCTGTCCAGTGTTCCATGCCGAGATTACTTTGGTACCTTCCTACCAAACTTACGGCAAGGTTTACATCAGGTCTGGTACACAGCATAGCATACATGATAGACCCTATGGCCGAGGCATAGGGGACGACACTCATCTTTTCTCTATCTTCTGCCATGGCCGGGCATTGAGCCATGCTCAATCTCGTACCTTGCAATACAGGCAAGAACCTCTTCTTTGACTGATCCATTTTGAACTTCTTCAATATCTTGTCAAGGTACGTACTCTGTGAAAGACCAATGAGGCGTCTCGATCTATCTCTATAGATCTTGATGCCTAATATATAAGCAGCTTCTCCAAGGTCCTTCATTGAAAAACACTTGTTCAAGTAGGCCTTTATGCTTTCCAAGAATTCTATATGATTTCCCATCAACAGTATGTCATCCACATATAATATGAGAAATGCTACAGAGCTCCCACTCACTTTCTTGTAAATGCAGGCTTCTCCATAAGTCTGCATAAACCCAAACGCTTTGATCATCTCATCAAAACGAATGTTCCAACTCCGAGATGCTTGCACCAACCCATAAATCGAGCATTGGAGCTTGCACACCTTGTCAGCATTCTTAGGATCGACAAAACCTTCCGGCTGCATCATATACAATTCTTCCTTAAGGAAACCATTAAGGAATGCCATTTTGACGTCCATTTGCCATATCTCATAATCATAGAATGCGGCAATTGCTAACATGATTCGGACAGACTTCAGCTTCGCTACGGGTGAGAAAGTCTCATCGTAGTCAACCCCTTGAACTTGTCGATAACCCTTAGCGACAAGCCAAGCTTTATAGATGGTCACATTACCATCCGCGTCTGTTTTCTTCTTAAAGATCCATTTATTTTCTATGGCTCGCCGGTCATCGGGCAAGTTAGTCAAAGTCCATACTTTGTTTCCATACATGGATCCTATCTCGGATTTCATGGCTTCCAGCCATTTATCGGAATCCGGGCCCGCCATCGCTTCTTCATAGTTCGAAGGTTCACCGTTGTCTAACAACATGATTTCCAAAACGGGTTGCCGTACCACTCTGGTGCGGAACGTGTCCTCGTGGACCTACGAAGTTCAGTAGCAACTTGATCTGAAGTTTCATGATCATCATCATCAACTTCCTCTCTAGTCGGTGCAGGCACCTCAGGAACATTTTCTTGAGCTGCGCCACTTACCGGTTCAAGAGGTAATACTTCATCAAGTTCTACTTTCCTCCCACTTATTTCTTTCGAGAGAAACTCTTTCTCTAGAAAGGACCCATTCTTGGCAACAAAGATCTTGCCTTCGGATCTGAGGTAGAAGGTATACCCAACAGTTTCTTTAGGGTATCCTATGAAGACGCATTTTTCCGATTTGGGTTCGAGCTTTTCAGGTTGAAGTTTCTTGACATAAGCATCGCATCCCCAAACTTTTAGAAACGACAGCTTAGGTTTCTTACCAAACCATAATTCATACGGTGTCGTCTCAACTGATTTCGACGGAGCCCTATTTAAAGTGAATGCGGCAGTCTCTAAAGCATAGCCCCAAAACGACAACGGTAAATCGGTAAGAGACATCATAGATCGCACCATATCTAATAGAGTGCGATTACGACATTCGGACACACCATTACGCCGAGGTGTTCCAGGTGGCGTGAGTTGTGAAACTATTCCACATTTTCTTAAGTGTGTGCCAAATTCGTGACTCAAGTATTCTCCCCACGATCTGATCGCAAGAACTTGATTTTCCTGTCACGTTGATTCTCAACCTCACTCTGAAATTCCTTGAACTTTTCAAAGGTCTCAGACTTGTGTTTCATTTAGTAGACATACCCATATCTACTCAAGTCACCAGTGAGGGTGAGAACATAACGATAGCCACCGCGAGCCTCAACACTCATTGGACCGCACACATCAGTATGTATGATTTCCAATAAGTTGGTTGCTCGCTCCATTGTTCCTGAGAATGGAGTTTTGGTCATTTTACCCATGAGGCATGGTTCGCACGTGTCAAATGATTCGTAATCAAGAGACTCCAAAAGTCCATCTGCATGGAGCTTCTTCATGCGTTTGACACCTATGTGACCAAGGCGGCAGTGCCACAAGTATGTGGGACTATCATTATCAACCTTACATCTTTTGGTATTCACACTATGAATATGTGTAGCATTACGCTCGAGATTCATTAAGAATAAACCATTCACCATTGGAGCATGACCATAAAACATATCTCTCATATAAATAGAACAACCATTATTCTCAGATTTAAATGAGTAGCCATCTCGAATTAAACGAGATCCTGATACAATGTTCATGCTCAAAGCTGGCACTAAATAACAATTATTGAGGTTTAAAACTAATCCCGTAGGTAAATGTAGAGGCAGCATGCCGACAGCGATCACATCGACCTTGGAACCATACCCGACGCGCATCGTCACCTCGTCCTTCGCCAGTCTCCGCTTATTCCGCAGCTCTTGCTTTGAGTTACAAATGTGAGCAACCGCACTGGTATCAAATACCCAGGAGCTACTACAAGTACTGGTAAGGTACACATCAATTACATGTATATCACATATACCTTTCGTGATGCCGGCCTTCTTGTCCGCTAAGTATTTGGGGCAGTTCCGCTTCCAGTGACCACTTCCCTTGCAATAAAAGCACTCAGTCTCGGGCTTGGGTCCATTCTTTGGCTTCTTCCCGGCAGCTTGCTTACCGGGCACGGCAACTCCCTTGCCGTCCTTCTTGAAGTTCTTCTTACCCTTGCCTTTCTTGAACTTAGTGGTTTTATTCACCATCAACACTTGATGTTCCTTTTTGACTTCTACCTCTGCTGATTTCAGCATTGAATATACCTCAGGAATGGTCTTTTCCATCCCTTGCATATTGAAGTTCATCACAAAGCTCTTGTAGCTCAGTGGAAGCGACTGAAGGATTCTGTCAATGACCGCGTCATCCGGGAGATTAACTCCCAGCTGAGTCAAGCGGTTATGCAACCCAGACATTTTGAGTATGTGCTCACTGACAAAACTATTTTCCTCCATCTTACAGCTGAAGAACTTGTCGGAGACCTCATATCTCTCGACCCGGGCATGAGCTTGAAAAACCATTTTCAGCTCTTCGAACATCTCATATGCTCCGTGTCTCTCAAAACTCTTTTGGAGCCCCGGTTCTAAGCTGTAAAGCATGCCGCACTGAACGAGGGAGTAATCATCGGTACGTGATTGCCAAGCATTCATAACGTCTTGGTTCTCTGGGACAGGTGCGTTACCTAGCGGTGCTTCTAGGACATAATCTTTCTTGGCAGCTATGAGGATGATCCTCAGGTTCCGGACCCAGTCCGTATAGTTGCTGCCATCGTCTTTCAGCTTGGTTTTCTCTAGGAACGCGTTGAAGTTGAGGACAACATGGGCCATTTGATCTACAAGAAATATTGTAAAGATTTTAGACTAAGTTCATGATAATTAAGTTCATCTAATCAAACTACTCAATGAACTCCCACTCAGATAGACATCCCTCCAGTCATCTAAGTATACCATGATCCAAGTTAACTAGGCCGTGTCCGATCATCACGTGAGACGGACTAGCCAACATCGGTGAACATCTTCATGTTGATCGTATCTTCTATACGACTCATGCTCGACCTTTCGGTCTTCCGTGTTCCGAGGCCATGTCTGTACATGCTAGGCTCGTCAAGTCAACCTAAGTGTATTGTGTGTGTAAATCTGGCTTACACCCGTTGTATTCGAACATTAGAATCTATCACACCCGATCATCACGTGGTGCTTCAAAACAACGAGCCTTCGCAACGGTGCACAGTTAGGGGGAACACTTTCTTGAAATTATTTCGAGGGATCATCTTATTTAAGCTACCGTCGTTCTAAGCAAATAAGATGTAAAACATGATAAACATCACATGCAATCAAATAGTGACATGATATGGCCAATATCATTCGCTCCTTTTGATCTCCATCTTTGGGGCTCCATGATCATCGTTGTCACCGGCATGACACCATGATCTCCATCATCATGATCTCCATCATCGTGTCTTCTTGAAGTTGTCACATCATCTATTACTTCTACTACTATGGCTAATGCTTTAGCAATAAAGTAAAGTAATTACATGACGTTTATGTTGACACGCAGGTCATAAATAAATAAAGACAACTCCTATGGCTCCTGCCGGTTGTCATACTCATCGACATGCAAGTCGTGATTCCTATTACAAGAACATGATCATCTCATACATCACATATATCATTCATCACATCCTTTGGCCATATCACATCACAAAACACTTGCTGCAAAAACAAGTTAGACGTCCTCTAATTGTTGTTGCAAGTTTTTATGTGGCTGCTATAGGTTTCTAGCAAGAACGTTTCTTACCTACGCCAAAACCACAACGTGAATTGCCAATTTCCATTTACCCTTCATAAGGACCCTGTTCATTGAATCCGATCCGACTAAAGTGGGACAGACAGACACCCGCTAGCCACCTTATGCAACTAGTGCATGTCAGTCGGTGGAACTGGTCTCACGTAAGCGTACGTGTAAGGTTGGTCCGGGCCGCTTCATCCCACAATGCCGCCGAATCAAGATAAGACTAGTAATGGCAAGATAATTGACAATATCGACGCCCACAACTACTTTGTGTTCTACTCGTGCATAGTAACTACGCATAGACCTAGCTCATGATGCCACTGTTGGGGAACGTAGCAGAATTTTAAAATTTTCTACGCATCACCAAGATCAATCTATGGAGTCATCTAGCAATGTGGGAAAGAGGAGTGCATCTACATACCCTTGTAGATCATGAGCGGAAGTGTTCAAGAGAACGGGGTTGATGGAGTCATACTCGACGTGATCCGAATCACCGAAGATCCTAGCGCAGAACGGACGGCACCTTCGCGTTCAACACACGTACGGAGCGAGGACGTCTCCCGCGCCTTGATCCAGCAAGGAGGAGGGAGATGTTGAGGAAGAGGGCTCCAACAGCAGCACGACAGCGTGGTGGTGGTGAAGCTGCAGTACTCCGGCAGGGCTTCGCCAAGCTCTTATGGAGGAGGAGAGGTGTTGGGGAGGGGAGGGGCTGCGCCTTGGATGTTGTGTATGCAGCCCTCCCCTCACCCCTATATTTATAGGGGAAGGGGAAAGGGGCCCGGCCCCCTCGAGATGAGATCTAGAGGGGGGGCGGCGGCCAAGGGGAGGGGGGCTTGCCCCCCAAGCAAGGGGGCGCCCCCCCTTAGCGTTTCCCCCAACCCTAGGCGCATGGGCCCTAGGGGGGTGTGGCGCCCCAGCCCACTTGGGCTGGTTCCCTTCTCCATACAGCCCATAAGGCTCTCCGGAAGAGGTGGCCCCTCCCGGTGGACCCCCGGAACCCCTCCGGTGGCCCCGGTACAATACCGATATGCCCCCGAACCTTTCCGGCGACCGTATGACAACTTCCCATATATAAATCTTTACCTCCGGACCATTCCGGAACTCCTCGTGACTTCCGGGATCTCATCTGGGACTCCGAACAACATTCGGTAATCACATACAAGTCTTCCTAACAACCCTAGCGTCACCGAACCTTAAGTGTGTAGACCCTACGGGTTCTGGAGACATGCAGACATGAGCGAGACAACTCTCCGGTCAATAACCAACAGCGGGATCTGGATACCCATGTTGGCTCCCACATGCTCCACGATGATCTCATCGGATGAACCACGATGTCGAGGATTCAATCAATATGTATACAATTCCCTTTGTCAATCGGTACGTTACTTGCCCGAGACTCGATCGTCGGTATCCCAATACCTTGTTCAGTATCGTTACCAGCAAGTCACTTTACTCGTATCGTAATGCATGATCCCGTGATAAACCACTTGATCACATTGAGCTCATTATGATGATGCATTACCGAGTGGGCCCAGAGATACCTCTCCGTCATACGGAGTGACAAATCCCAGTCTCGATTCGTGCCAACCCAACAGACACTTTCGGAGATACCTGTAATGGACCTTTATAGTCACCCAGTTACGTTGTGACGTTTGGCACACCCAAGGCACTCTTACGGTATCCGGGAGTTGCACAATCTCATGGTCTAAGGAAATGATACTTGACATTCAGAAAAGCTACAGCTAACGAACTACATGATCTTTGAGCTATGCTTAGGATTGGGTCTTGTCCATCACATCATTCTCCTAATGATGTGATCTCGTTATCAATGACATCCAATGTCCATAGTCAGGAAACCATGACTATCTTTTGATCAACGAGCTAGTCAACTAGAGGCTCACTAGGGGCGTGTTGTGGTCTATGTATTCACACATGTATTACGATTTCCTGATAACACAATTATAGCATGAACAATAGACAATTATCATGAACAAAGAAATATAATAATAACCATTTTATTATTGCCTCTAGGGCATATTTCCAGCATGGCTTGCCTAGAGTAGTCTACCTTCCGCTGCATATCAATAGGATCATTTCTACTATTTGTCTTCAAAGCCCTCGTGTTTTGAAGACTTTCATAAAAATCGCCTATTCACCTCCCCTCTAGTCAATAACTATCACTTTCAATTGGTATCAGAGCAAGGTGCTCCCTTGTTCTGTGTGATTCGGTTTAACCACCTGGAGTTTGAGCTATGTCGACTGCAGGGATAATCAAGGTCTCTGCTACGTGCCCTGTCTTCGATGGCACTGATTACCCCTACTTGAAGAATAAGATGCGTATGCATCTTGAAGCCATTGACGTCGACCTCTGGTATGTCGTCAAGAACGACATTCCCAAGGTCGGTGAAGGTGTCACCACTGCTGATGTCAAGAGGTTCATTCAACTGGACTCAACCGCGAAGTACATCATTTGTGGTCACCTGACCAAAGGACAGTACGGCCGTGTGAGTGCACTGGAAACTGCGAAGCTAGTCTGGGACTGGCTCTCCAAGGTCAACGAGGGCATCTCAACTCAAAGAGACTCAAGGATTGATGTTCTTCGAGCTCACGTTTGACCGCCTCACTGATATCACAAATGAGCTTCGCACACTCGGTGCCACTGAGATCACCAAGCACGAAATCGTCAAGAAGCTCATGAGATCACTTGACAACTCATTTGACACCCTGTCCCTGATGATTCAAGAATGCCCTGACTTCAAGACTCTCGATCCGTCTGACATACTTGAGAGGCTCAACACACATGAGTTCTAGTTATCTGAGAAAAGAGATATCTATGGTCCCAACTATGGCCGAACTCATGCTTTGAAGGCCAAAGTTGTTTCCTCTTGTGAAGAAGAATCTGACTGCAGTTCTGACGATCCTGAAGACATTGGAAAGGAGATCGCTATGCTTGTGAAGAAGTTCCAGAAGTTCACCAAGAAAAAGGGCTTCCGAAAGTCTTCAAGATCCAGCTCAAGAAATGATGAAGCTTCCTCTCGTGACTACAAGAAGAGAACATGCCACAAGTGCAAGAAACCTGGTCACTACATCTCTGAGTGTCCTCAATGGGACAATGAGACCAAGAAGAAGAAGAGCAAAGAATATGATTCTGATGACAAGAAGAAGAAGAAATCATCAAAGTCTTCATCCAAATCTTCATCCAAGTCTTCATCACACAAGAAGAGCTCATCAAGTAAGGCTCGTGCATTTGTTGGCAAGGAGATGGATTCTGAGGAGGAGTCTGCTTCCGAGGGGCGGAGGTGGAGTCTGAGGAGGAGTCCGATTCAGGCGTGGAAAGTCTGGCTCTAGCTTCAGCATATGTTGCCAAGTCCATCTTCAACACTAAAGACCATGGTCTCGTCTCCAACGCCGATGCTAATGATGAGGATAACTCTGCTCCCACCTACTGCTTCATGGCACACGGTGCCAAGGTAAACTCATGCGATGCTTACTTTCAAACATCAAGTGAAGATGACTCTGAATGTGAATCTAAACCTAGCTACAAAACACTTGCTAAAATTGCAACAGAACAACAAAATGATATGGAACATATTCAAAAGTTTCTTGACAAAAGCGATGACCTGTTGGATGCGGAAATGACTCGAACTCAATCCTTAATTGAAGACATTAAAAATCTTCACGTTAAGTACGAGGAACTTCAAAGTCGTCATGAAACACTCTCAACAACGACGCCATAAAAGAGTCTTGATGACCCACAAGTATAGGGGATCTATCGTAGTCCTTTCGATAAGTAAGAGTGTCGAACCCAACGAGGAGTAGAAGGAAATGATAAGCAGTTTTCAGCAAGGTATTCTCTGCAAGCACTGAAATTATCAGTAACAGATAGTTTTGTGATAAGGTAATTGGTAAGGAGTAGCAAGTAATAAAAGTAAATAAGGTGCAAAAAGATGGCCCAATCCTTTTTGTAGCAAAGGACAATCCTGGACAAACTCTTATATGAAGGAAAGCGCTCCCGAGGACACATGGGAATTATCGTCAAGCTAGTTTTCATCACGATCATATGATTCACGTTCGGTACTTTGATAATTTGATATGTGGGTGGACCGGTGCTTGGGTACTGTCCTTACTTGGACAAGCATCCCACTTATGATTAACCCCCATTGCAAGCATCCGTAACTACAACATAAGTATTAAGGTAACCCTAACCATAGCATGAAATATATGGATCCAAATCAGCCCCTTACGAAGCAATGCATAAACTAGGGTTTAAGCTTCTGTCACTCTAGCAACCCATCATCTACTTATTACTTCCCAATGCCTCCCTCTAGGCCCAAACAATGATGAAGTGTCACGTAGTCGACGTTCACATGACACCACTAGAGGGATGACAACATACATCTCATCAAAATATCGAACGAATACCAAATTCACATGACTACTAATAGCAAGACTTCTCCCATGTCCTTAGGAACAAACGTAACTACTCACAAAGCATATTCATGTTCATAATCAGAGGGGTATTAATATGCATAATGGATCTAAACATATGATCTTCCACCAAGTAAACCAACTAGCATCAACTACAAGGAGTAATCAACACTACTAGCAACCCACAGGTACCAATCTGAGGTTTGGATACAAAGATTGGATACAAGAGATGAAGTAGGGTTTGAGATGAGATGGTGCTGATGAAGATGTTGATGGAGATTGACCCCCTCCCGATGAGAGGATCGTTGGTGATGATTTCCCCCTCCCAGAGGGAAGTTTCCCGGCAGAACAGCTCCGCCAGAGCCCTAGATTGGTTCCGCCAAGGTTTCGCCTCATGGTGGCGGAGTCTCGTCCCGAAAGCTTGCTTATGATTTTTTCCTCGACGAAAGACTCCATATAGCAGAAGATGGGCATCGGAGGTCCACCAGGGGCCCCATGAGGCAGGGGGCGCGCCCAGGGGGTAGAGCGCGCCCCCACCCTCGTGGCCAGGGTGTGGCCCCCCTCTAGAACTTCTTGCACTCAGTATTTTATATATATTCTGGAAATAGCTTCCGTGAAGTTTCAGGACTTTTGGAGCTGTGCAGAATAGGTCTCTAATATTTGCTCCTTTTCCAGCCCAGAATCATAGCTGTCGGCATTCTCCTTCATGTAAACCTTGTAAAATAAGAGAGAATAGGCATAAGTATTGTGACATAATGTGTAATAACAGCCCATAGTGCAATAAATATCGATATAAAATCATGATGCAAAATGGACGTATCAGGTATGACACCAAAGGCTTCAGAATGGATTATGGACAGTGGATGCACTAACCACATGACTGGTGATCGAAGACTTCTCATGGATTCAACCCTACGTACATCTGACAAGAGTCACATCACATTTGCTGACACTGGTAAAAGCAAGGTATTGGGTCTAGGTAGAGTTGTAATCTCAAAGGATCAGCACATGGATAGAGTGATGCTTGTTGAATCCCTTGGTTCCAACTTAATGTCTGTCTCAATGCTTTGTGATCTGAACATGATTGTGATGTTTGGTAAATATCGTTGCCTTGTTCTTATGGAATCTGACAAGTCTCTAGTCTTTGAAGGGTATCGAAAAGACGATTTGTACATGGTAGATTTCTCAGCAGGTCCACAATTGGTTGTATGTCTTCTAGCAAAAGCTTCAGAGTGCTGGCTCTGGCATCGGAGGCTAGGGCATGCCGGCATGAGGAACTTGTACACACCCGCGAAGAAGAAGCATGTCGTAGGCATCGAGGTCTTCAAGTTCAAGAAGGATCATCTATGTGGTGCCTGCGAAGCTGGAAAGATGACTAGGGCCAAGCATCCCTTGAAGACAATCATGACGACTTCCCGTCCCTTCGAGCTGCTTCACATGGACTTATTTGTCCTTACTCACTACTCTACCCTTACTACCACTGCTTGCCTCTATGGCTTCATTATTATTGATGATTACTCAACATATACATGGGTGCACATAATCCTCTACAAGAATGAAGTGCGGGGTGTCTTCAGGCGATTCGCCAATCGTGCCATGACCAACTATGGCATCAAGATCAAGCACATCAAAAGTGACAACGGCACAAATTCAAGAACACCGGCCTCGACACTTATCTTGATACATTGGGCATCACTCATGAGTACTTGGCTCCATACACACCTCAGCAGAATGGCATCATGGAGCGCAGGAACAGAACCCTCATTGAGATGGCACGAACGATGCTTGATGAGTACAAGACACCAAGGATGTTCTGGCCTAAAGCCATTGATACTGCATGCCACATCATCAACCGTGTCTATCTTCACAAGCTTCTAAAGAAGACATCATATGAGCTACTAACTGGTAAGAAGCCAAATGTCAGCTACTTCAGAGTATTTGGTGCTAGGTGCTGGATCAAGGATCCACATCACACTTCAAAATTTGCACCGAAAGCACATGAAGGTTTTATGCTTGGGCACGGAAAGAATTCACACTGCAACAGAGTATTCAACCTCTTTCACTATAAAGTGGTTGAAACTGTGGATGTGCGGTTCGATGAAACTAACGGCTCGCAAAGAGAGCACCTGCCAAATGTGCTAGATGAAGTCTCACCGAGTGAATCCATCAAGCTTATGGGTACTGGAGAAATCATACCTTCAGAGGCTCAGGCTGAAGAAGAACTCATCATTTCTGCACCTAATCAACCCGAAGACAATTCTCAGCCTGAAGTCAATGCCGATGATGAAGACAATGATCAGCAAGAGCAAAGTCTTCGTCCAATTCATCCTCGTGTTGCAAATGAAGTGCACATTGAGAAGATAATCGATAGCATCAATGCACCTGGTCCACTCACTCGTTCAAGAGCAACACAACTAGCAAATTTCTGTGGGCATTTTGCATTTGTCTCAACATCTGAACCCAAGAAAGTTGCTAAAGCCCTCATGGAACCTGAAAGGCTTCAAGCAATGAAAGAAGAGCTTCAACAGTTTGAGCTGAACAATGTGTGGGAATTGGTTAAGCGTCCCGATCCTCGCAAGCACAATATCATTGGCACCAAATGGATCTACCGCAACAAACAAGATGAGCATGGTCAAGTTGTCAGAAACAAGGCTCGTCTTGTTGCTCAAGGTTACACTCAAGTACAAGGGATTGACTTCGATACAACCTTTGCTCATGTGGCTAGGCTTGAAGCCATTCGCATACTGCTGGCCTATGCCAACCATCACGACATGCTTCTGTACCAAATGGATGTGTGATGTCTACTGCACAACCTTATTCTTGTAGATGTTGTTAGGCCTCCAAGTGCAGAGGTTTGTAGGACAGTAGTTAATTTCCTCAAGTGGATGACCTAAGGTTTATCAATCCGTGGGATGTGTAAGATGAAGATGGTCTCTCTCGAAAAACCCTGCAACCAAATAGCAAAGAGTCTCTTGTGTCCCCAACACACCCAATACAATGGTAAATTGTATAGGTGCACTAGTTCGGCGAAGAGATGGTGATACAAGTGCAATATGGATGGTAGATATAGGTTTTTGTAATATGAAAATATAAAAACAGCAAGGTAACTAATGATAAAAGAGAGTGAAAACGGTATTGCAATGCGTTGAAACAAGGCCTAGGGTTCATACTTTCACTAGTGCAAGTTCTCTCAACAATAATAATATAATTAGATCATATAACTATCCCTCAACATGCAACAAAGAGTCACTCCAAGGTCACTAATAGCGGACAACAAACAAAAAGATTATTGTAGGGTACGAAACCACCTCAAAGTTATCCTTTCTGATCGATCTATTCAAGAGGCCATAGTAAAATAACAGGAATCTATTATTTCTGTTCAATCTATCCTAGAGTTCGTACTAGAATAACACCTTAAGACACAAATCAACCAAAACCCTAATGTCACCTAGGCACTCCAATGTCACCTCAAGTATCTGTGGTTTTGATTATATGATATGCATCACACAATATCAGATTCATCTATTCAACCAACACAAAGAACTTCAAAGAGTGCCCCAAAGTTTCTACCGGAGAGTCAAGACGAAAACATGCGCCAACCCCTATGCATAAGTTCACGAGGTCATAGAACTCGCAAGTTGATCACCAAAACATGCATCAAGTGGATCACATGAATATCTCATTGTCACCATAGATAAGCACATGCAAGACATACATCAAGTGTTCTCAAATCCTTAAAGACTCAATTCGATAAGATAACTTCAAAGGGAAAACTGAATCCATTACAAGAGAGTAGAGGGGGAGAAACATCATAAGATCCAACTATAATAGCAAAGCTCGCAATACATCAAGATCATGCCAAATCAAGAACACGAGAGAGAGGGAGGGAGAGAGATCAGACACATAGCTACTGGTACATACCCTCAACCCCGAGGGTGAACTACTCCCTCCTCGTCATGGGGAGCGCCGGGATGATGAAGATGGCCACCGCTGATGATTCCCCCCTCCGGCAGGGTGCTGGAACAGGGTCCCGATTGGTTTTTGGTGGCCACAAAGGCTTGCGGTGGCGGAAATCCTGATCTAGGTTTCTTTTCGGGGTTTTTTATATTTATAGGAATTTTTGACGTTGGTCTCACGTGAAGGGGGTCTTCGAGTCATCCACGAGATAGGGGGATGAGCCCAGGGGGTAGGGCGCGCCCTCCACCCTCGTGGATGGCTCAAGACTCTTCTGGCCCAACTCTTTTACTTCGAGGGCTTTTTTGGTCCATAAAAAATTCACAAAAATTGGCAAGTAAATTGGACTCCTTTTGATATTCCTTTTCTGTAAAACTCAAAAACAAGGAAAAAACAGAAACTGGCACTAGGCTGTAGGTTAATAGGTTAGTCCCAAAAATCATATAAAATAGCATATAAATGCATATAAAACATCCTAGATGGATAATATAATAGCATGGAACAATCAAAAATTATAGTTACGTTGGAGACGTATCAAGCATCCCCAAGCTTAATTCCTGCTCGTCCTCGAGTAGGTAAATGATAAAAAACAGAATTTTTGATGTGGAATGCTACCTAACATATTTATCAATGTAATCTTCTTTATTGTGGCAAGAATATTCAGATCCATAAGATTCAATACAAAATTTTAATATTGACATAAAAATAATAATATTTCAAGCATACTAACAAAGTAATCATGTCTTCTCAAAATAACATGGCCAAAGAAAGTTCATCCCCACAAAATCATATAGTTTGGCTATGCTCCATCTTCATCACACAGAATATTCTGATCATGCACAACCCCAATGACAAGCGAAGCAATTGTTTCATACTTTAGTATTCTCAAACTTTTTCAACTTTCACGCAATACATGAGCGTGAGCCATGGACATAGCACTATAGGTGGAATAGACGATGGTTGTGGAGAAGACAAAAAGAAGGAGATAGTATCACATCAACTAGGCGTATCAACGGGCTATGGAGATGCCCATCAATAGATATCAATGTTAGTGAGTAGGGATTGCCATGCAATGGATGCACTAGAGCTATAGGTGTATGAAAGCTCAAAAAGAAAACTAAGTGGGTGTGCATCCAACTTGCTTGCTCATGAAGACCTAGGGCATTTGAGGAAGCCCATCGTTGGAATATACAAGCCAAGTTCTATAATGAAAAATTCCCACTAGTATATGGAAGTGACAACATAGGAGACTCTCTATCATGAAGATCATGGTGCTACTTTGAAGCACAATTGTGGTAAAAGGATAGTAGCATTGCTCCTTCTATCTTTCTCTCTCATTTTTTGTTGTTTTTTGTTTTTTTGGGCCTTCTTTTTTTTATTTCCTCACATGTGGCAATGCTCTAATAATGAAGATCATCACACTTTTATTTACTTACAACTCAAGAATTACAACTCGATACTTAGAACAAAATATGACTCTATATGAATGCCTTCGGCGGTGTACCGGGATGTGCAATGAATCAAGAGTGACATGTATGAAAAAATTATGAATGGTGGCTTTGCCACAAATACGATGTCAACTACATGATCATGCAAGCAATATGACAATGATGGAGCGTGTCATAATAGACGGAACGGTGGAAAGTTGCATGGAAATATATCTCAGAATGACTATGGAGATGCCATAATAGGTAGGTATGGTGGCTGTTTTGAGGAAGGTAAATGGTGGGTTTATGGTACCGACGAAAGTTATGCGGTGCTAGAGAGGCTAGCAATAGTGGAAGGGTGAGAGTGCGTATAATCCATGGACTCAACATTAGTTATAAAGAACTCACATACTTATTGCAAAAATCTACAAGTCATCAAAACCAAGCACTACACGCATGCTCCTAGGGGGATAGATTGGTAGGAAAAGACCATCGCTCATCCCCGACCGCCACTCATAAGGAAGACAATCAAAGAAACACCTCATGCTTCAAATTTGTCACACAACGGTTACCATACGTGCATGCTACGGGACTTGCAAACCTCAACACAAGTTCTAAATTTCATAATTACTCAACTAGCACGACTCTAATATAACCATCTTCATATCTCAAAACAATCATCAAGTATCAAACTTCTCATAGTATTCAATGCACTCTATATGAAAGTTTTTATTATACCCATCTTGAATGCCCATCATATTAGGACTAATTTTATAACCAAAGCAAATTACCATGCTGTTCTAAAAGACTCTCAAAATAATATAAGTGAAGCATGAGAGATCAATAATTTCTATAAAATAAAACCACCACCGTGCTCTAAAAGATATAAGTGAAGCACTAGAGCAAACGACAAACTACTCCGAAAGATATAAGTGAAGATCAATGAGTAGTTGAATAATTATGCAACTATGTGAAGACTCTCTAACATTTAAGAATTTCATATCTTGGGATATTATTCAAATAGCAAGCAAAACAAAATAAAATAAAATGACGCTCCAAGCAAAACACATATCATGTGGTGAATAAAAATATAGCTCCAAGTAAAGTTACCGATGAACGAAGACGAAAGAGGGGATGCCATCCGGGGCATCCCCAAGCGTAGGCTCTTGGTTGTCCTTGAATATTACCTTGGGGTGCCTTGGGCATCCCCAAGCTTAGCCTGTTGCCACTCCTTATTCCATAGTCCATCGAATCTTTACCCAAAAACTTAAAAACTTCACAACCCAAAACTCAACAGAAAATCTCATGAGCTCCGTTAGTATAAGAAAATAAATCACCACTTAGGTACTGTTGTGAACTCATTATAATTTCATATTGGTGTAATATCTACTGTATTCCAACTTCTCTATGGTTCATACCCTCCGATACTACTCATAGATTCATCAAAATAAGGAAACAATACAATAAAAACATAAACTGTCAAAAACAGAACAGTCTGTAGTAATCTGGAGATTTCAAATACTTCTGTAACTCTAAAAATTCTAAAAAATTAGGACGACCAGGATAAAAAGTATATTGATCTACTTCAGCTGGAATTGGTGTTTTATCGCTCTCTGGTAAAAAATGGTAATTATTTTCGTGAGTGCATACTTTCTATTTTTATCAGCAAGATCAAACAACAATCACCCAAAAAGAACCTAAAGGCTCTACTTTGCACAAACACTAATTAAAAAATAAAACTGCATCTAACCAGAGGCTAGATAGATTATTTATTACTAAATAGGAGAAAAAGGCAAAGAACAAAAATAAAATTTGGTTGCATCCCAACAAGCGCTATCGTTTAACGCCCCTAGCTAGGCATGATAATTTCAATGATGCTCACATAAACGATAAGAATTGAAACATAAAGAGAGCATCATGAAGAATATGACTAGCACATTTAAGTCTAATCCACTTCCTATGCATAGGGATTTTGTGAGCAAACAATTTATGGGAACAAGAATCAACTAGCATAGGAACGCAAAACAAGCATAACTTCAAGATTTTAAGCACATAGAGAGGAAACTTGATATTATTGCAATTCCTACAAGCATATATTCCTTCCTCATAATAATTTTCAGTAGCATCATGAATGAATTCAACAATATAACCATCACATAAAGCATTCTTTTCATGATCTACAAGCATAGAATTTTCATGATCCGGACACAACGGCGATGACTCCCCGGGTCGGGTTCGGGACAACTTCCGGACGCGCGCGAGGGGTTCGATGCACTGCGCAAAGAGGGGTAGGCCGGGCCTGGGTGGACTGTGGAGAGCGGGTTTGTCTGAGAGAAGAGGGGAGAGATGCAGCCCGGCACGGTTTCCGGAGACCGAAAACGTCCGACGATAAGACCGGCTATAATGCCGCTATAGTTTAATGGTTGGGCTATCAAACGAACTCCGAATGCGATGAAACTTGACAGGCGGTCTATCTACACTATAACAAGACTGCATGCGAACTTTCATCCCATTCCGAGAACATTTTCTAGCCACTTATGAAATAATATTTCGGACGTGCCGCAGGCGCGTGCAAGTGTGGTTGGACTCAGAACGGACAACGGAAGGAACGGGGAGACCTGGACAGATGCAAGTTTTGAAAACATGATGATGCAATGCATATGATGACATGACAAGATGCAACACGCAAGCAAATGACATGGCAACACCGGCGAATAACTGGAAGACACCTGGCACATCGGTCTCGGGGCGTCACAACACTCCACCACTACGAGAGTATCTCGTCCCGAGATCTAGAATGGCTCCAGAGGGAAAAATGGAAGGGAAAGAGAAGAGGTAAAACTAAGTTGCTTCTTTGAGAAACGAGTGAAACCAAAGAACCTTGAAAAGGTTAAGCCATTTCGAGAAAAGAATACAACGGAGATGAACGAAATTGAAAGCACTCCGTTAGGAAAGAGGAACGAGGAAGAACAAAGCCGGACAGCACTCCGGTTGAAAAGAGATGCAAAGCTTGATAAGGCAAAAAGAACTTGAACAAAGGGGCACAATACTCCGGTTAAAACAAGATAGGGAAGGAATAATAATGATATAATTTGGACAGCACTCCGCCTGTAAATGGAAGGAATTGAACTAGACGAGATGAGAGGATACTTTTAAAGAGGACACAACACTCCGGTTAAAAGGATAAGCACGAAAAGAACACGCTCCTGATAAAACAAGAAGATGGGTTGAAGAGAGCAACATCACAATGCCTCCGGAACAAAAATAATAATGGAATGAACGAAGGGAATAAAAAACGAGAGCACGCTTACAACAAATGCTAGAACGGAGTTGTTGGAAAACCAACAACGAAAAGAATAAGATTGATATGGTCTTATGGGATACCTCTCAAATTATGAGGTGACAACCTAGCACTCATGGAAAAAAGAATTGGATTGATAAGAACAAGGGGACGAGAAACTTATTTCACCGGGAGGATAAATGAAGAACTTGGATCATTTACATGCACCATGAATAGCCACAATCCTTAGGGAAAGCTTTAGGTGAAATATAACCCAAGATAACTCCAATGGCAAGATTGATGGATTTAAAATATCTCATTCTTAACAACATGTGAATCATGGAACATGAACTCAAATTATCAAGAATGACATAATACCACCTCTATTGATACGGAAGAAAGAATTGCACTCCGGATTGCAAGATGAAGAATACTTGATCTCCTTAGAAAAGAATCTCGATGAAAACTTCGAGAAGGGATAAAATCCTTGATGAACCATCATGTAGAGCCTTCATGAAGAACTCCGGTAACAAAAGAATGACGAAAAGAAAGAGAAGTTAAAAACACAAGGTGAAACCTTGTAATTATTAGATGGATCTTCGTGATGATATAATTGAGAGATCTTGTAACTCCGGGAGAAAAGATAAAGCATCTCGAACCGAGAATGTGATATGATGTACCACTCCGGAAAGCAGGGATTGAATTCACTCGATGAAACAAGAATAAGAATTACATTATGCTTATCCTTCATCAATTAAATTAATGACAAACAATGGATTTGGCACACTACTTATTCTCGTAGAAAGGATTAAGAGAGATATAGCGCAAACTTGACAAGGTCTTCAACGAACCACCGGTATAATTTGAGAGAACAAAAGAATTGATATGATAGCCAAGGAAGAGAGATCTTCAACGAACCACCGTATGAATTGGAAAAGAACAAAGTAAAAGGTAAAGAAACACCGGGAAGAATTATGAAATGAATGAAGAAACTTGAGAGAATTTAGATGCAAGTGAACAAAAAATCACGAGTTGATTAGAGGATATTTGAATGATGCACTGGTAAGATTTGGATAACGAGAGTTGAAAGCTGGAATGAATAAATCTAAGATGATGGGCTCCGGATGATCAAAGTAAAGAGACTCTTGAATTGCGCCGGATGGGTGAAAAGAATTATCACAATCGAAAACAATTATGAGAGGATGGCCTCGAACTAGAATCATGAATCTTTGAAGAGAATGAAGCAAGATTTAAAAGAAACTCTTCTTCGGTTTTCAAATGTTGAGAATGATAATGAGAAACACCACCATGAATTATTTAGATACACCGGGATGGCGAATAGAAAGGTTGAGCCAACGATGAAAAGAATTTGACAGATCTTGGAGAAAGGCATTAGACTGATGATAACTCATTCTTACGTCAGACTTCGAAAAGAAATTTGAGGATAGCTCCGAGAAAATAAGAGGAGTCAGGTAAGATCCTGGGAAAAGACCTATGGGTTAGGGCCCACTCAAAAGAAACACCGTTGAATGATTTAAAAGATAGATTGCGTCGGTTGAATTAAATGGCTAGAATAAGATAAGAACCTCGAAAGATCTTGAACGGATTGAGAATGGAAACGAATCATCCGAGATATTTTTAGCACTCCAGAACAACAGAATAGCGCGAGGTGAATGATTAAGAGGTGCACCGGTATGAGAAGGCATTTGAAATAAGGAAAAGAATATGATCAACACCGAAAGCTTGAATTGAAACTACCAGAGAAGAAAAGAATGAAGAATGATGAACTTGAAGCTCCGTTAAAATCTTCATGAGCATCACCGGGTAAGAACATTGACAGAAAAGAATGGAGAGACTTCACATGAACAAAATGTCTACTTGATTAAGACATCTGAGTCCTTGAAGAAAACAAAGGGAGGAAGGGTGGGAAAAACAAAGGCACCTTGGGAAGGATGAAACAAACACCGTTGAGAGAGCTTGAGTTGATCTTGCGGATGTTGAAGCGATCAGATCCACTTGAAGAGAAACACAACAGTGAAAAGGATTGATATGACAATCTCGATTATCGAGAAGGATTTGTATTCACATAGAAATATGAGAACACCGCTTGGAAAAGGTATGGAATCAACATTTGACTTCGAAGCAACTCGAATACCACAACTCAAAACGAAAACAAAGGATTGGCTTGCAGACTACGCCGGAACAAACATATGATAGATATTTCATCCGAAGTTTTCGTGGTGGGGCCTACACGGGCTCGGTCGTACAGCACCATCATGTACAAGGCAGTGCACATGACATACGAAGCGTCCCCGAGTCGGCATAGCCAAGGACTCTTTAAGACACAACGAGACCATTGTAAAACCAACCGTGGATAGGCGGACCACTAGACGTCGAACCCCAATTTCATATCATACATCTGTCGGAAAGATATCCTAAGAGGTACTTGAATTCCCACTTATAAACTCCCGAAATTTTTCCGGTTATGCAATCAGGTGTTGGGGATACAGGGGAAGCATAATATCTCACCCAAAACTAGCAAATCCTACATCCAGCTATATCCATCCTTCAACACATAACCAAGAAACCTTCGGAAATCATCTACCTCAACCTTCGAAAAGCATCCGTTATACGAGTTATGGCAATACTCCCGAACTCCCGCCCCAGTACTGGGTGGTGTCGAGGTTATCTCACCAACAACTGCATAAAAGAGATTTTCGATGTCGGCGAACTAAACTCAGGTATTCCAGAACTACAATGATAAAATTGTGACAACAACACCTCGGAGCTCAACTCCCCGGGACACTGCCACAACCCCTAAATGTCAGGAGGCACCAAGAACAATGTTCTCGTCACAAAAGTATCAGAACGATTCCAAGATACCCGCGTGATCCTAATTTTTTTTAGTGAAATTTAAGGAGAGAAGAGTCAAAACTCTACGTCAGGATGCCTTACCAGAGCGATGAAGGGACTGGGGAGTAAAAAAAGAATTCCTAAACTCTTCGATATATAATTCCTAAATGACTCAAAAACATTTTCCTAGACTCAACTCGTCAGCTAATTCGATCAAGCAGTGGGGGCTCCTAAGGTCAGGGAAGGCTCTGATACCAACTTGAAACGCCCTCGATGCGGCTATATCTCCCATGTGTCGAAGCACGACTTAGAGGCATAACCGCATTGAAAGCAATGTTGCAAGTGAGGTAATCTTCACAACAACCCATGTAATACAATAAGGGAAAAGATACATAGTTGGCTTACAATTGCCACTTCACACAAATACATGAATAAAGCATAACATCATCCAAATACAATCAGGGCCCGACTATGGAGCCAAAATAAAAGAAGACTACCCCAAATGCTACACAGATCCCCGATCGACCCCAACTAGGCTCCACTACTGATCAACTAGAATGAAACAACACAAAGGGCAAGATATTCATCAAGCTCCTCCTTGAGCTTGGTTGCATCACATGCTCGGTTCAACGGCACTTGCAAACTGGTTTTGGAAGTATTTGTGAGTCACGGGGACTCAGCAATCTCACACCCTCGCGATCAAGACTATTTAAGCTTATGGGTAAGGTAAAAGGTATGAGGTGGAGCTGCAGCAAGCGACTAGCATATATGGTGGCTAACATACGCAAATGAGAGCGAGAAGAGAAGGCAAAGCACGGTCGATAAAAGTATGATCAATAAATGATCCTAGAACAACCTACGTCAAGCATAACTCCAACACCGTGTTCACTTCCCGGACTCCGCCGAGAAGAGACCATCATGGTTACACACGCGGTTGATGTATTTTAATTAAGGTCAACTTCAGGTTTTCTACAACCGTACATTAACAAATTCCCATCTGCCCATAACCGCGAGCACGGCTTTCGAAAGTTCAAATCCCTGCAGGGGTGTCCCAACTTAGCCCATCACAAGCTCTCACGGTCAATGAAGGATAAACCTTCTCCCGAGACATTCCGATCAGACTCGGCATCCCGGTTCTACAAGACATTTCGACAATGGTCAAACTAAACCAGCAACACCGCCCGAATGTGTCGACAAATCCCAATAGGAGCTGCACATATCTCGTTCTCAGGGCACACTCAGATGAGCTCTCTGTACAACTAAAACCAAACCTCGAGTTTCCCCGAGGGGTCGCTGCACAGGGCTCTAGTTTGGACCAACACTCAGAGTAGCACTGGCCCCGGGGGGGGGGGTAAAATAATGATGACCCTCACGAGCGCGACTCCCAGGGGAAAAGAAAAGGCTAGGTGGCGAATGGTAAAACCAATGTTGGGCATTGCTGGAGGAGTTTTATTCAAGGCAAACTGTCAAGGGGTTCCCATTATAGCCCAACCGCGTAAGGAACGCAAAATCCGGGAACATAACACCGATATGACGGAAATTAGGGCGGCAAGAGTGGGACAAAACACCAGGCATAAGGCCGAGCCTTCCACCCTTTACCAAGTATATAGATGCATTAATTAAATAAGATATATTGTGATATCCCAACAAAATATCCATGTTCCAACAAGGAACAAGCTCCAATCTTCACCTGCAACTAACAACGCTATAAGAGGGGCTGAGCAAAGCGGTAACATAGTCAAACAACGGTTTGCTAGGACAAGGTGGGTTTGAGGCTTGGTTCAACAATATGGGAGGCATGATAAGAAAGTGGTAGGTATCGGCGCATAGGCATAGCAAAAGAGCGAGCAACTAGCAAGCAAAGATAGAAGTGATTTCGAGGGTATGGTCATCTTGCCTGAGATCCCACAAGGAAGAAGAACAAGTCCATGAAGAACACAAACGGACGTAGTCGAACGGATCCTCTCACACACGACGTTATCGAAACCAACCCGAAGAAGCAACACGGGAAAGAAGCAAACCACATAGTAAACAACCAACACATCAACATGGCATAATGCACAATCGAGTATGATGCATGTCCGATTTAATGAAGCATGGCATGGCAAAGTGCACAAACAATACTACAAATTAAGTGGAGCTCATTATGCAACAGAGTTACATATTGAAGAAAACACCACATGACTTATTTAGTTCTCTCTCGTTTATGTACCCAACAAGATTAAATGTTGTTAACATGGCAAGAGGGTGAAGCAAATGAAAACTACCTAACTAGGCAAGTTTAAATGAGGCCGGAACAACAAGCAACAAGTTCGGAAAATCCTCACATGCATATATTAGGTTTGGTACTGTTCTGACCTAAACACAATTTTAGGGTTGTTAGACATGCAAAGTAAAGCCACCATGTTAAACTAGGCATTTTTCTACCCCATTTACATATAAAGATTATTAAATTCCGAGTTACGGTTATTTAGTTATGAAATAAATCATTTTAGCATGGCATAGGAGCAAATTAATGCAAACAGCAAGTTTAAACATTTTAAACATGGGTGAAATTTGAATATTATTAAACTAGACAAAATTCTAAGCAACTTTCATATATCATTCATTTTAATCCGATGCACGAATTGTGAGTTATTATATGCATGTTGTGCAAGGGGTTTTCTATAAATCTGTAAACTCCTGGATAAACAGATAAATCACAGATCCTAAAAAAACTATACCGGCCGAAACAAAGGCCGGCCCACATTGCACAGGGGCTCGGGTGCTGCTCACCATGGGCCAAAGGCCTAGATCTGGAGTGGTTGGGCTTGACTGGCCGGCCGAGACGAACTGGGCCTGGCCGAGGCGGTTCCTGAGCGCACGCGGTCAACGCACGGCTGGACCAAGCGATGCAGGCGCTCGTTCTGCTCGCACTAAACAGGGGTGCTGACGGCTGGGAGCAGAGCTCCGGCGAGCGTGGAAAACGGCGGCGAGGCGAGGGACTTGGCGCGGCGGCGGCTTGCGAAAGAGCAACAATGATGGAACTTGGTGCGGGCGAGGGACTTCACGCTCGAGATGGACAGGAGGGCGTCATCCTCGTCAGGAACCCTCGGAGACGACAACGACAGAGACTGCGGCAGGCGACGACGCAGCTTGGGCAGTGGAGCTGGAGCGAGGGAAGCGGCTGAGGGAGCGTGGTTGTCGGAGACGCGATCCAGGGCGGTGGGACTTGGGGCTCCATGTCCACGGCGAGGAGTTCCATGGGCAGCGGCGCTGTTCGTTCCTGCCGGGAGGCGAGGTGAGAGGTAGAGAGATCGTGAGCGAGAGAGAGCAACAAAGAGGAAAAAGGAGAGGTAAAGGGAGGCGCTGGCGTAGAATCTCATGTGCACGCTCGCACACGAGCGTGAGGCTCTCCTCGGGTGGCTCCTGGAGGCAGCGCAAGGACGGGGTGCTCGGGGATGGCGCAGGTCACCGTAGACGAGGTGGCAGAGGCAGGAGACGAAGCTGCTCGAAGGTCTCGCATGGCGGCGTTGAGGGAGCTCGAGAGGAGGCTCGGATGGATTGGCTGGATCTGAATACGAGGAAGGAAGGTGGTTGCTGTGATTTGTCTCAGGTGGAACTGGATCGTGAGGGGATCCCGATGTGGGAGAGGAGTGGCGGAGGGGAGGGACAAGCCTCCTAGGTTTTAGGGTTAGGCTAGATTTGGTAGGTGGTGGTCTATAAATATAAGGAAAAGAGGGAGTTTGGATCCTCCGATCGAAATCGGACGGTTCAAAAAGAATAGGCTAGGGAGGCCAAATAATAAAACTGTGATATTTTGTAGACTTTTGGGGATGATCCGGACACAACGGCGATGACTCCCCGGGTCGGGTTCGGGACAACTTCCAGACGCGCGTGAGGGGTTCGGTGCACTACGCAAAGAGGGGTAGGCTGGGCCTAGGTGGACTGTGGAGAGCGGGTTTGTCTGAGAGAAGAGGGGAGAGATGCAGCCCGGCATGGTTTCCGGAGATCGAAAACGTCCGACGATAAGACCGGCTATAATGCCGCTATAGTTTAATGGTTGGGCTATCAAACGAACTCCGAATGCGATGAAACTTGACAGGCGGTCTATCTACACTATAACAAGACCGCACGCGAACTTTCATCCCATTCCGAGAATATTTTCTAGCCACTTATAAAATAATATTTCGGACGTGCCGCGGGCGCGTGCAAGTGTGGTTGGACTCAGAACGGACAACGGAAGGAACGGGGAGACCTGGACAGATGCAAGTTTTGAAAACATGATGATGCAATGCATATGATGACATGACAAGATGCAACACGCAAGCAAATGACATGGCAACACCGGCGAATAACTGGAAGACACCTGGCACATCGGTCTCAGGGCGTCACAACTTAGCTTTGGGTTCAATCTTGCGGTGTCCTTTCCGAGTGACAGCAGGGGCAGCAAGGCACGTATTGTATTCTTTCCATTGAGGATAAAAAGATGGGGTTTATATCATATTGCTTGAGTTTATCCCTCTACATCATGTCATCTTGCCTAATGCGTTACTCTGTTGTTCTGAACTTAATACTCTAGGTGCATGCTCGATAGCAGTCGATGTGTGGAGTAATAGTAGTAGATGCAGAATCGTTTCGGTCTACTTGACACGGACGTGATGCCTATGTTCATGATCATGCCTAGATATCATCATAACTATGCGCTTTTCTATCAATTGCTCGGCAGTAATTTGTTCACCCACCGTAATATATGCTATCTTGAGAGAAGCCACTAGTGAAACCTATGGCCCCGGGTCTACTTTACATCATATAAGTTTCCGATCTACAATTCTAGTTTACAATTTATTTTGCAATCTTTACTTTTCAATCTATACAACAAAAATACCAAAAATATTTATCTTATTATCTCTATCAGATCTCACTTTCGTAAGTGACCGTGAAGGGATTGACAATCCCTTTATCGCGTTGGTTGCGAGGTTCTTGTTTGTTTGTGCAGGTACTAGGTGACTTGCGTGTAGTCTCCTACTGGATTGATACCTTGGTTCTCAAAAACTGAGGGAAATACTTATGCTACTTTGTTGCATCACCCTTTCCTCTTCAAGGAAAAACCAACACATGCTCAAGAGGTAGCAAGAAGGATTTCTGGTGCCGTTGCCAGGGAGATCTACGCCAAGTCAAGACATACCAAGTACCCATCACAAACTCTTATCCCCCGCATTACATTATTTTCCATTCGCCTCTCGTTTTCCTCTCCCCCACTTCACCCTTGCCGTTTTATTGGCCTCTTTTTCGTTTGCTCTTGTTTCGTTCGTCTCCTTTCACTTGCCTCTTGTGTGTCCATGTCTTAAGTCGTTTATTTTGACCTCATGGCTAGTTCTCCTATCATTTTTAACACTCCCGATAATGAAGTTCTTAATTTTAAACAAACAGAGGGAGAAAACTTAAAAGATGCTTGGTATAGAATTTGCAATGCTCAAAATAGATCTATTAAAAAGCAATCTACTTCCGTTCTTCTTCGCAATTTTTACATAGGCATCTCTCCTTGGTATAGATATGTTCTTGACACCATCACTGGAGGGAATTTCTTGGGAAGCCATACTTTTGATTCTTATAATGCTATGATAGATTTGTTAGGCCCACCACCTCTTTTGGTCAATGGAACTATCTTAACTTTGGAACATGTGATGCAAAGGCTTGATATTATTGAAAATAAAATTGCCATTATAGAGCTAATTGAAAAGTTGGATAAAAAGATCCACAGTCAAATTACTCAATGTGGATCTAAGGTAGGAGTTACTCTGAAAAAACTGAAGGAAAAGGAACTCATAGTTAATGAAAAGATAGATCAAGATTCCACTCGAATCGATAAACTCAAAGAGATTATTACCAACTTGGGGTCCGCTTTTTCTGCCATTAAAAACACCTAAAATCCTCCTCCTACCAAAGTTTCCAAATTTATCTATGTTCCTAAGAATAAGGGTGAATCTTCTAGTAAGAAAAATGAAGATCTCAAATCAATAAGTGTTCACCCCAACTTTTTAGATATCGTTAAGGTACCTTTTGCTACAACTGAATTTATTGATTTCCTACCTAGGAGTTTGATCATTTGCAAAAAATAAATAACATCCTAAGGGCTATAAGTGTTCAATTGAAGAATTGCATACCAAAGATGACAATACCTAGATCTATTCTTGCTTTTATGCCTAGCTAGGGGCGTTAAACGATAGCGCTTGTTGGGAGGCAACCCAATTTTATTTTTGTTTCTTGCTTTTTGTTCCTGTTTAGTTACAAATAAATCATCTATCCTCTGTTATGATTGTGTTTTTTATGTTTTAATTAGTGTTTGTGCCAAGTAAAGCCTTTAGTATCTTCCTGGATGATTGTTATTTGATCTTGCTGAAAAAACAGAAAGTATGCGCTCACGAGAATAATTTTCATTTTTAACCAGAGAGCGATAAAATACTGATTCCAACTGCGGTATATCAATATACAAATTATTTAGGATGTCGTAATTTCTCAGGAGTTTTGGAGTTACAGAAGTACTCGAAACCTACAGATTACTACAGACTATTCTGTTTTTGACAGATTCCGTTTTTCATGTGTTGTTTGCTTATTTTGATGAATTTATGGCTAGTATCGGGGGGTATGAACCATAGAGAAGTTGGAATATAGTAGGTTTTACACCAATATAAATAAAGAATGATTTTATTACAGTACCTTAAGGTGGTGATTTGTTTTCTTATACTAACGGAGCTCATGAGATTTTCTGTTGAGTTTTGTGTTGTGAAGTTTTCAAGTTTTTGGGTAAAGATTTGATGGATTTTGGAACAAGGAGTGGCAAGAGCCTGAGATTGGGGATGCCCAAGGCACCCCAAGGTAAAATTAAAGGACAACGAAAATCCTAAGCTTGGGGATGCCCCGGAAGGCATCCCCTCTTTCGTCTTCATCTATCGGTAACTTTACTTGAGGCTATACGGGGCATCCCCTCTTTCGTCTTCATCTATTGGTAACTTTACTTGAGGCTATATTTTTATTCACCACATGATATGTGTTTTGCTTGGAGGGTCTTGTATGATTTTAGTCTTTGCTTTTTAGTTTACCACAACCATCCTTGCTGTACACACCTTTTGGGAGAGACACATATGAATCGGAATTTATTAGAATACTCTATGTGCTTCACTTATATCTTTTGAGCTAGATAATTTTGCTCTAGTGCTTCACTTATACCTTTTTAGAGCACGGTGGTGGTTTTATTTTATAGAAATTATTGATCTCTCATGCTTCACTTATATTATTTTGAGAGTCTTTTAGAACAACATGGTAATTTGCTTTGGTTATGAAATTAGTCCTAATATGATAGGCATCCAAGATGGGTATAATAAAAACTTTCATATAGAGTGCATTAAATGTTATGAGAAGTTTGATCCTTGATAGTTGTTTTGAGATATAAAGGTGGTAATATTAGAGTTGTGCTAGTTGAGTAATTATGGAATTGAGAAATACTTGTGTTAAAGTTGGAAAGTCCCGTAGCATGCACGTATGGTAAACGTTGTGTGACAAATTTGAAGCATGGGGTGTTCTTTGATTGCTTTCCCTATGAGTGGCGGTCGGGGACCAGCGATGGTCTTTTCCTACCAATCTATCCCCCTAGGAGCATGCACGTAGTGCTTGGTTTGATGACTTGTAGATTTTTGCAATAAGTATGTGAGTTCTTTATGACTAATGTTGAGTCCATGGATTATACGTGCTCTCACCCTTCCATCATTGCTAGCCTCTTCGGTATAGTGCATTGCCCTCTCTCACCTCGAGAGTTGGTGCAAACTTCGCCGGTGCATCCGAACCCCGTGATATGATATGTTCTATCACACATAAACCTCCTTATATCTTCCTCAAAACAACCATTATACCTACCTATTATGGCATTTCCATAGCCATTCCGAGATATATTGCCATGCAACTTTCCATTGTTCCTTTTATTATGACACACTCCATCATTGTCATATTGCCTCGCATGATCATGTAGTTGACATCGTATTTATGGCAAAGCCACCTTCATAATTCTTTCATACATGTAATTCTTGATTCATTGCATATCCCGGTACACTGCCGGAGGCATTCACATAGAGTCATATTCTGTTCTAAGTATCGAGTTGTAATTCTTGAGTTGTAAGTAAATAAAAGTGTGATGATTTTCATTATTAGAGCATTGTCCCATGTGAGGAAAGTTCTTAGAAAAAAGAGAGAAAGGCCATAAAAAAGAGGCCCAAAAAATTAGAGAAAAAGAGAGAAGGGGCAATGTTACTATCCTTTTTCCACACATGTGCTTCAAAGTAGCACCATGATCTTCATGATAGAGAGTCTCTTATGTTGTCACTTTCATATACTAGTGGGAATTTTTCATTATAGAACTAGGCTTGTATATTCCAACAATGGGCTTCCTCAAAATGCCCTAGGTCTTCGTGAGCAAGCAAGTTGGATGCACACTCACTTAGTTTCTTTTGTTGAGCTTTCGTATATTTATAGCTCTAGTGCATCCATTGCATGGCAATCCCTACTCCTTGCATTGACATCAATTGATGGGCATCTCCATAGCCCGTTGATTAGCCGCATCAATGTGAGACCTTCTCCCTTTTGTCTTCTCACACAACCTCCATCATCATATTCTATTCCGCCCATAGTGCTATATCCATGGCTCGCGCTCATATATTGCGTGAAAGTTGAAAAAGTTTGAAAAGACTAAAGTATGAAACAATTGCTTGGCTTGTCATCAGGGTTGTGCATGACAGGAGCATTTTGTGTGACAAAAATGAAGCATGCCCAAACTATATGATTTTGTAGGGATAAGCTTTCTTTGGCTATGTTATTTTGATAAGACATGATTGCTTGGTTAGCATTGCTTGAAGTATTATTATTTTTATGCCAAATTAAAATTATGTCTAGAATCTTTCAGATCTAAACATTCATGCTGCAATAAAAAGAAATACTTTGAAATTATGTTATGTAGCATTCCACATCAAAAATTCTGTTTTTATCATCTACCTACTCGAGGACGAGCAGGAATTAAGTTTGGGGATGCTTGATATGTCTCCAACGTATCTATAATGTTTGATTGTTCCATGCTATTATAGTATCTGTTTTGGATGTTTATGGGCTTTATTATGCACTTTTATATTATTTTTGGGACTAACCGATTAACCGAAAGCCCAGTGCAAATTGCTGATTTTTTTGCCTATTTCAGTGTTTCGCAGAAAAGGAATATCAAACGAAATGAAACCTTCATGAGGATATTTTTTGGAACAAACGCAATCCAGGAGACTTGGAGTGGACTACAAGGAAGCAGCAAGATGGACATGAGGTAGGGCGGCACGCCCCCACCCTCGTGGGCCCCTCGCAGCTCCACCGACCTACTTCTTTGGCCTATATATACTCTTATACCCTGAAAACATCCAGGGGAGCCACAAAACCACTTTTCAACCGCCGCAACCTTCTGTACCCGTGAGATCCCATCCGGGGACCTTTTTCGATGATCTGCCGGAGGGGGATTTGATCACGGGGGGCTTCTACATCAACACCATAGCCTCTCCGATGATGTGTGAGTAGTTTACCACAGACCTTCGGTTCCATAGTTATTAGCTAGATGGCTTCTTCTCTCTCTATGGATCTCAATACAAAGTTCTCCTCGATGTTCTTGGAGATCTATTCAATGTAATTATTTTTGCGGTGTGTTTGCCGAGATCCAATGAATTGTGGGTTTATGATTAAGATTATCTATGAACAATATTTGATTCTTCTCTGAATTCTTATATGCATGATTTGATATCTTTGCAAGTCTCTTCAAATTACCAGTTTGGTTTGGCCTACTAGATTGATCTTTCTTGCAATGGGAGAAGTGCTTAGCTTTGGGTTCAATCTTGCGGTGTCCTTTCCCAGTGACAGCAGGGGCAGCAAGGCACGTATTGTATTGTTGCCATCGAAGATAAAAAGATGGGGTTTATATCATATTGCTTGAGTTTATCCCTCTACATCATGTCATCTTGCCTAATGCGTTACTATGTTCTTTTGAACTTAATACTCTAGATGCATGCTGGATAGCGGTCGATGTGTGGGGTAATAGTAGTAGATGCAGAATCTTTTCGGTCTACTTGACACGGACATGATGCGCTTTTCTATCAATTGCTCGGCAGTAATTTGTTCACCCACCATAATATATGCTATCTTGAGAGAAGCCACTAGTGAAACCTATGGCCCCCGGGTCTACTTTACATCATATAAGTTTCCGATCTACAATTCTAGTTTACTATTTATTTTGCAATCTTTACTTTTCAATCTATACAACAAAAGTACCAACAATATTTATCTTATTATCTCTATCAGATCTCACTTTCGTAAGTGACCGTGAAGGGATTGGCAACCCCTTTATCGTGTTGGTTGCGAGGTTCTTGTTTATTTGTGCAGGTACTAGGTGACTTGCGTGTAGTCTCCTACTGGATTGATACCTTGGTTCTCAAAAACTGAGGGAAATAATTACGCTACTTTGCTGCATCAGCCTTTCCTCTTCAAGGGAAAACCAATGCATGCTCAAGAGGTAGCAGAAACCACCTCAAAGTTATCCTTTCTGATCGATCTATTCAAAAGTCTGTAGTAAAATAACACGAAGCTATTCTTTCCGTTCAATCTATCCTAGAGTTCGTACTAGAATAACACCTTAAGACACAAATCAACCAAAACCCTAATGTCACCTAGATACTCCAATGTCACCTCAAGTATCCGTGGGTTTGATTATATGATATGCATCACACAATATCAGATTCATCTATTCAACCAACACAAAGAAGTTCAAAGAGTGCCCCAAAGTTTCTACCGGAGAGTCAAGGCAAAAACGTGTGCCAACCCCTATGCATAATTTCACTAGGTCACGGAACTCGCAAGTTGATCAACAAAACATACATCAAGTGGATCACGTGAATATCCCATTGTCACCACAGATAAGCACATGCAAGACATACATCAAGTGTTCTCAAATCCTTAAAGACTCAGTCTGATAAGATAACTTCAAAGGGAAAACTCAATCCATTACATGAGAGTAGACGGGGAGAAAAATCATAAGATCCAACTATAATAGCAAAGCTCGTGATACATCAAGATTGTGCCGAATCAAGAACACGAGAGAGAGAGAGAGAGATCAAATACATAGCTACTGCTACATACCCTCAGCCCCGAGGGTGAACTACTCCCTCCTCGTCATGGAGAGCGGCGGGATGATGAAGATGGCCACCGGTGATGATTCCCGCCCCCTTCGGCAGGGTGCCAGAACAGGGCCCCGATTGGTTTTTGGTGGCTACAGAGGCTTGCGGCGGCGGAACTCCCGATCTAGGTTTCTTTTTTGGGGGTTTCTGTATTTATAGGAATTTTAGGCATCGGTCTCACGTCAGGGGGGGTCTCCGAGTCATCCGTGAGATAGGGCGCGAGCCCAGGGGGTAGGGCGAGCCCTCCACCCTCGTGGATGGCTCGGGACTCTTCTGGCCCAACTCTTTTACTTCGGGGGCTTCTTTTGGTCCATAAAAATCCACAAAAATTAATAGGTCAATTGGACTCCTTTTGGCATTCCTTTTGTGTAAAACTCAAAAACAAGGAAAAAATAGAAACTGACACTAGGCTCTAGGTTAATAGGTTAGTCCCAAAAATCATATAAAATAGCATATAAAATATCCTAGATGGATAATATAATAGCATGGAGCAATCAAAAACTGTAGATACGTTGGAGACGTATCAATGTGAAGAGTGTGTTCCTGAACAGAAAAATTGAAGAAGAAGTGTATGTTGCACAACCACCTGGTTTTCAAGACCCAAAGCATCCTGACATGGTATACAAGCTCAACAAGGCACTGTATGGCCTCAAACAAGCCCCTAGTGCTTGGTATGACACACTCAAAGACTTCCTGAAGAGCAAAGGCTTCAAACATGGGTCCCTGGATCCCACACTCTTCATGAAGACATATGATGGAGAATTGTTTTTATGCCAAATCTATGTGGATGACATTATCTTCGGCTACACAGATAAGAAATACAGTGATGAGTTTGGACACATGATGCAAGAGCAATATCAGATGTCCCTGATGGGTGAGCTGAAATTCTTCCTCGGTCTTCAAATCCATCAGCAAAGCAATGACATCTTCATATCACAAGAAAAATATCTCAAAGATTGCCTGAAGAAGTTTGGAATGCAAGACTGCAAAGGATACACGACGCCAATGCCAACCAAAAGTCATCTGGGCCGCGACGACAATGGTAAAGAGTTCGATCAAAAGGTATACCGCTCCATGATTGGTTCTTTACTCTATTTATGTGCATCTAGGACAGATATAATGCTTAGCATTTGCATTTGTGCCCGATTCCAAGTGGCACTAAAGGAATCGCATCACTTAGCTGTGAAGCAAATTCTTTAATATTTGGCTTACACCCCAACACTAGGATTGTGGTATACAAAGGGCTCAGAGTTTGATCTAGTTGGATTCTCAGATGCTGATTATGCTGGTGACAAGGTTGGTCGCAAGTCCACATTAGGCACATGTCACTTTCTTGGACGATCTCCTGTATGTTGGTCTTCAAAGAGGCAGAACTGTGTATTCCTCTCCACTGCTGAATCTGAATACATTGCTGCTGGATCTTGCTGCGCTCAACTTCTATGGATGAAGCAAACTCTCAAGGACTATGGCATCCATCTGAAGCACACTAGTAGAAAAAGGACCTAATGTGAGACACATTAGTCCCGGTTCGATTTTGGCCCGGTACTAATGGCACCATTAGTGCCGGTTCGACCGGCTATGCATTAATGCCGGTTCGTGTTGAACCTTTAGTACCGGTTCGTGCCACGAACCGGTGCTAAAGGGGTGGTGGCAGGCTGGCGTCAGGCCGGGGCCCCATGATCACCTTTAGTACCGGTTCGTGGCACAAATCGGTACTAAAGGGCTAACCTTTAGTACCGGTTCATGCCATGAACCGGGACTAAAGGGGTCTGACCTATAGTCCCGGTTGGAGACACAAACCGGGACTATAGGGCAATTTTCAAACTCTCCCCCCCTGTGTATCGCCATTTCAGTTTGAAAAAATCAAAATAAAATGATAAAAACTTCAGAAAATAAAATCCTTCGAGAGGTAGTTATATTACTACACCTACTAGTTGTGAAAATTTGAAAACTTAAATTTGGACATGTTTTGCAAAAAGTGTAGGGAAAATGTAAAACGGCTATAACTTTTGCATACAATGTCGGAAAAAAACGTATAATATATCAAAAAATTCAGCACGAAAATCCGCATCCGATTTTGACAGCCTATGGCCTGTTTGCAATTTTTTAGAATCCTCAAATTCCAAAAGGTAAAAAGATATGCTCAAATTTCAGTTTTTATAATTTTGGTCAAACTATGGTCAAACTACTTATTCAAGAAGTATTAATGTTACTACATAATTATTCAAGAATATTAGTGTTACTAAATAATTATTTCATTTTTTTGAATTTTGGTCAAATCTGGTGAAACTATGGTCAAACTTATTCAAGAAATATTAGTGTTACTAAATTATTACTGTTTTTTAGAATAATAGTTTCAAACTCAAATGGTGAAACGAGTGACCTAATGCTCAAGCTAAACTGCTGAGGGTTAATAGGATTGACAGCTTACATTTGTCAGGAAAACAACAAGTGCAGACTTGGAAAGTAGGGGGAATAGAACTCCGAAGTTAAGCGTGCTCAGGCTGGGGGAATGAGAGGATGGGTGACCGACCGGGAAGTTAGACGATTTGGAATGAGTGATCCACACTTGAGCAGTTAAGAGGGGTGATTAGAGACTAAATCATCAAATAATTCAATTCAAAAAATTCAAAATCAAAAAATCAAAAAAAATTCCAAAATTTTCAAAAAAAACCTTTAGCACCGATTGGTAACACCAACCGGTACTAAAGGTCCCCCATGCCATGGTGCGAGCTCACGCCACGTGGTGGGCCTTTAGTGGCGGTTCGTGCCGAACCGGTACTAAGGGGGGGGCTTTAGTGCCCACACTTTAGTGCCGGTTACAGAACCGACACTAAAGGCCCTTACGAACTGGTTTTAAAGCTCCGTTTTCTACTAGTGGCATGTGCTACTCTACTGCGACAATGAAAGCGCCATCAAGATTACTAACAACCCAGTTCAACACTCGAAGACAAAGCACATTCAGATCTGTCATCACTTTCTCAGAGATCATGTCATGAAGGAAGATATTTATATCATTCATGTCAACACTGAAGAGAAATTGGCAGGTATCTTCACAAAGCCCTTGGATGAGAAAAGGTTTGCAAGTTGCGGTGTGAGCTAAATATGTTAGAAACCTCAAATGTCATGTAATTGGACACACATCCTAACGCTTGTGCATGTTGATGACTTAGATGTGCAACACACAAAGTAGCGTATATCTTCAATCAATGAAGACATACACTCTAAGTATGAATACGTTAATGCGGAATTTGACTTCGGAGCGCCACGATAATTGTGCGCCGTGTCTGGGTCTAATATTTCCTATACGGTGGGTAACGCCACCACCAAAATCTCATCGAAGTGTTTCTTTTTGCATCATAATTTCTTAGTCTTCGCATTTGATTTATCTTCGCTATGTTGAGTTGGTCTGATATATATATATATATATATATATATATATATGTATATATATATATGTATGTATGTATGTATATGCATATGTGTGTTCTGTCCTCTACAACATTAACTTATAGCCATGTCTTCATGCTTGAATCTTTTCTTGATCTAAGTGAATGTGATCGGACCCTAACTTCTTCTGTGCTTCTACTTCAAATTCTTTCTATCCAAATCATATGCATTCTGTTGAAACCTATCCATTGTCTTCTATGAGTCCTTGTCAGCAGCAGACAAAGATACAAACATTTAAATCTGTTTTTAATGCCATATCCTTTTTGCCTGAATACCGACGAAGCCGGAACGACCACCCGGCAATCCAGGCATGCGTGGGAACGTGGAACAACTTTCAATAACTTTCATGCAAGCCACATGTCATCCAGATGTGAAAAGCCAGGGGCACCTGCGTAATTATGATGTGTTGCCCCCCTTTCCTTATAAATACACACTCACCGCGGTAAAATCTTTTCTTCCACCTCACCACCTCGCAAAAACCCTAGCGCCTCCGTTAGCTCGAGTCGACGCCGGAGATGAAGCGCTTAGCTGCCGCGACTTCTTCGACATCGTCCTCACGCCGGCCGCGGACCTCGTCCTCTCCGCCTCGTAGGTGTCTTCCGCTGCCAAGTTAGGGCGCGGGAGATTGAGCTGCTCGGCCTCTAACTCTGCCTCATCTAGCAGTTCATAAGCGGTAATTAAATCTCACTTTTTACTGCCCTTTTGATTCGTCAAATCAATCCACTTCAACCAAAAGTGGTTTCTACACTTCCAAGTATGGATCTATCCCTATCTGCATCTCATATCTTGCTAAGGATATTCACTTATGCTTCATAACTAGTTAGATTCCTCACTTGTACTTATTCATGGATTCATAGAACTCTGGAACCAACTCTCTTCAAATAAGTGAATGTCTTCGCTCTATGAGGTTAATGTCCTCAAACTGATTTTTCTTCAAAATCTTCTGAGAATGCGTATGACCTCTTCCCCTTCCCTCGCACCTTAATGCTGTCATAGGTACATGTCCGTGGGAGAATCCCTTGGTTCTCATAGTCTGCATTCATTTGCAGAGTTCTTACAGCAACATATACACTCCTCTGAAGCCAGCTCTTGTCTGACAATCAAAAGGAAGCCATTCACTGTTCTCAAGCCATTCAGTCTGAATATAATGGCCAATAAGAAATCTACCAGGAAAGGTGGCAGACATCGTAGAGGAAACACAGCTCTAGATCTGCCTCCGGATCTGTACGAATTGTACAAGTCAGATCCCGAAGAAAGTTACAATCAACGCAAGACCCGAATCCAATGGATTCAAAGATATTGGACAGAAGAATGGTTCAAGTACAACTTCGTGACCCCCGAATATGTAGAGAAGAATGCTATCAAGCGACCATGGGGAGATATCCTATACAGGAATCTACAATCAAAGTCAAAGCCTGAAGCCATTGCTCAAGGCTTCTACCCATGCATGGTCCGAGGACAGAAGCCTGACACTGCCGACCCATCGTCCTTGTTATGGTGTCGTGAAGACAATCTGTTCAAGCGCAACTATCATTTTGCCAAGGAGTCAGCCACCAAGAATAAGAAGGAGCTGGGACTCAACTTCAACCCTGGTCCATCTGCTCCAAGGGCTGACAGCACACGCGATGACAATCCAAATGTCATCTGCCCCTTTGCCAACTTTGATGGTCTTCTCTCACACATCGCTACTCAGAGGGCTACAGTGGAGCAATCTGGTGATGATGCAGACTCTAATGATGCGCCAGCACCACCGAAGCAGAAGACGAAGAAGACAAAAGCTTTGAAGCCCTCTGCCACACCAAAAGCTTCGACACTGAAGCCATTGGCCACTGCACCTCCTGAAGCCAGTGTGCAGTCTGAAGACCTATCTCGTGTCTCCAAGAAGGTCGAGAAGACCAAGAAAACCAAGAAGCCCAAGAAGATTTATGGGCATGAGTTGACTCCAGCTGCTGTTCTAAGGAACGAAGAAGACACCATTGATCTGTCCAGTGATGAAGATCTTGGTGATGATGCCCTTGAGCAGCTGGTGAAGAGCAAGCAAGAGGCGAAGATCTTCAACAATCTACTCCTCTTGGATGTTGGTATACTGAACAACTTCATTGATGAGTGGTTCAACGACCGGAGCATCAGCGTTGATGATCTTCAGCTTCCTGTGGACATCAGCATCACATTCCATGGAGCCATTGCTAATGAGTTGGCCTTGGCTCAGAAGATTGTCGAGCTCAAGAACAACATTGACTATGAGAAGGCTCACTTCAAGAAGAACATGGCCAAGCTTAGTGTGGCAGATGTTCAAATCTTCAAAGAGATGATCGTAATCTCAAGGAATAGTTTCACAAGAAGAGAGAAGAAGCTAAAGGCTCACAAGAGCACATGAAGTATTTCACAGAGAAATATGTTCAAGCCCACAATGAATCTCAAAAGCGCAAAGCTCTTGGGCGTCCTGGCATTGACCCCAGAATGGCTGCCAAGCCAACAAAGAAGTCCGATGTGGCCCGAACTGAAGCATCAAGGCAGGAAGAACCTCGCATTGTCTTCCCTGCCAGCATGACATGCTCAAAGCCTAAGGTCCCCTCCGCAGCTTCTGAACTAAAGAAGACAAGGGCAGATTTAGCTGATGCCAGGAAACGCAAGCACAAGAACACCTCTGTTGAGGCCCCATCCAAGAAGAAGTTGAAGACAAAGTCTTCAAAGAAAGAGCATGCTGCCACCTCTGAGCCCCTCAATGTTGAACCCATCTTTGTTGCTCTTCCAGCCTCACAGAATCAAGAGCATTGTCTGGTAATCCGAGCCTGCTTCCACAGAGGTCCTGAAGTTGAAGAAGTTCCAGTTGTTGACCCCACCACAGCTGAAGACATTGGTCATGATGACAATGTTGAAGATGATGAAGTCCTTCCTCAACTCGAGCACCAATCGGTATCATCGCCTGTTCTTACGAACAGTGAACTCATCAGCATTGGCCGTCCCTTGACGCCAATTGCTCAGGATGATTCATGGGCCGAGTGCCCTCAACAAGACACCCCCGTCCATGAAGAGACACCCAGAACTCCACCACCTCAAGTCACGACTCCGGTGCTTGACAACGACAGCTACATGGTACAGACCACTCCATCACCACAGGCATCGCCCGCTTTCCACAGGCTTCGCAAAGGCCCCAGGCCCCAGGTCACCGTGTCGAGCATTCCAGAAGGGGAAGTGCAACAAAGCTCAGTAGCATGTTAAGTGTTTCCTGAAGCCACCCCTACTGTGAATGTCTCTGTGTCTAAAGCAAAAGCTGCTGAAGACATTCCGGCTTCATCAGCCGATGAAGATCAAGAAGAAAGAGAAGAAGAACGAGTTGGCACACCCCCTACTACTGATCAAGTCATTCTCGAGGAGAATGTGACTATACCCGACCCTCCTGTTATTGAACAAATGGAGGTTGAAACCACTGAGGCTTCCACAATCACTGCAACTGAAGCCAATGACATTGTCATGGCCGAAGACAATGTGGAGCTTGAAGCTCATGTGCAACCTGAAGCCAATGTAAATGCTGAAGCCATTGTTCTACCTCCTAGGCCTCACAGCATTGAACAGGCCTTTGATCATGGACAGCTAGTCACCGTGAAATGGCCTATCCTAGTTCCTCCGACTGTTCCAGGACCACAGTATGACTACCATGTGGAGCAGAGGCCTCCGGTTCATAAGCCAAAGCCAAGGCTGCCAAGGCTTCCAAGTGCTGCAACTTTGCGAGATTCTTTCAGCGTGAAAAACTTCAGAGCTCACAACACCTTCTTCGACACCGCCAAGAATCCATATTCGAAGCCAAAGATCTCTTCCGATTGATTTTGGAGCCATCAGCAGCGAAGCTATTACTCCTACATTATATACAATCAAGAGCGGATCTTTCCACACATGCATCTTGACTGTGAAGCTATTGCTGGGCTGCCCTGTCTGGAAGAAGCTCTTGACTGCTTCAGGGAGGTTGGTCTTCTGCCGTTCGTTACAGACAAAGAGCACTGAATGAAGAGCTTCTGCTGCAGTTCTATGCCACACTTCACATTCGTGGCTACAACAGGGATCCGAAGACATGGATCCTTGAGTGGATGTCAGGTGATGTGCATCATGAAGCCAAAGATCAAGACATTATCGAGCTTACTTCCCTGCCCACTCCAGGCGAGTTTTACGAGCCTGGTTGTCAGCGTCATTGCGATGAACTGCAGAGTATCTTCCAGAGGCCCGAGCCAAATATGGGTGAGATGCTAAGTATGATGAAGCCATTGCCTTCTGATACTGAATACCCGAAAGAGTTCTTTGTCAAGGACCTCGAGTACTTGCCCCGCACTGTTTATCATATTCTGAGGCATACTCTATGGCCGATCAATGGACACTCTTCTGAAGCCAAACTAGAAGGAGTCATGAAGACTTTGGTGTTTTATATCATCAATGACATTAGATTCCACATCCAGGATTTCTTCATCAGACAACTTGCTGCATCTGGGATTGATCTGTTTGGCTTGAAGTCCTATGCTCCATGGGTGATGCACCTGATAAAGCTCCATTCTTCTGTTGACTATCAGCCCTCAGTGCACAACCATCTTGTCTTCCTGCCTGAGGTTGATCTGTCCATTGAAGCCATCTACCCACAGCCTGCCAAGCAACCTCTATATCTTCACAATGTTGATCATCAAAGCTTCTCGCAACCAATGGAGGGAATTCTTGTCCCCAATGCTGCAACTCCAACTTATCCTCTGGCTGGCAATAGGCGTATGCCCCATCGTGCAAACACCTAAGCCACTGACAGTACAATTTCTCAAAGGCCTCGGAAGCATTCTCGTGTACTAAATGATCAAGAGCTTCTCGTGGCCTTACATTAGAAGCAGGATAGGCATCATGACTGGCTCAAGCGTCAGATGCAGAATATCTTAGTGGATGTCAATCACATTTGAAATTTGGCCACCAAGAACTCGTTTGTTGCCCGTGAAGCCCGTCGGAGGTCCTGGGAGAGTCTCACACTGCTATGCTCTGAAGACAATCTTCGCGAAGATGGCTTCACTGAGGGCTTCAATTTTGATTCCAGGCCTCCCCAAAATGCAAGCTGGCGCCGCACTCCCTCAATTGAAGATTCTGGGCGTTCATCTTCGGCTGCAACTGTTGTTGTGAGAGTCGTCGATGAAGAAGACGACGCCACTTCACCGGCCATGGCTACACTACATCTCGACACTGCATCAGGCCCGTCTGCACCACCGAACTCCAACGTCGAACCTGCTCCTTCATCTACTCCAGATGGGAATGAGTAGATACTCTATGTATTCAAACCTTTTTGGTCCTTACTAACAAAAGGGGGAGAAGCTTATGAGTTGATAGTCTTCAAGTGGGTCCTTATGGGTGGTTGCATTATTTTTGCTAAGTCTTTACAACTCTCATCTTTTGAAACATTTGGCTCTCTTAGTTGTAACACTTAAACTCGATGCTCGTCTGCTACTTTTGCTGCCACTTTGTGATGCGATGATAAATCCCGCATGAAGCCATTCCGTAGATGTCCATTTTTCATTATGCATGTCATTATCTTTGTTATCCTTTTATATGCATGATGAATTGTCTTCATAAGTTGTAGAGGATCTCCACAAGTAAAACCTGCCATGTGCATTTGCATTCAAAAGCAAACTACTTATATGCACATCTTCCGGGGGAGCCTTTTGCTACTTATGAAGACAATACCTTAATCCTTAAACTTTCACATATTTTTATCCCCGTTGAAAACTTCAACCGCTTTGTCATCAATCACCAAAAAGGGGGAGATTGTAAGTGCATCTAGTGCCACTGTCGGTGTCAAAACCGGCGGATCTCGGGTAGGGGGTCCCGAACTGTGCGTCTAGGCCGGATGGTAACATGAGACAAGGGACACGAAGTTTTAGCCAGGTTCGGGCCCTCTCGATGGAGGTAAAACCCTACGTCCTGCTTGATTAATATTGATCATATGGATAGTACAAGAGTAGATCTACCACGAGATCGAGGAGGCTAAACCCTAGAAGCTAGCCTATGGTATGATTGTTGATGTGTATGTTATCCTACGGACTAAAACCCTCCGGTTTATATAGGCACCAGATAGGGTTAGGGTTACATAGAGTCGGTTACAATAGTAGGAGATCTTCATATCCGTATCGCCAAGATTGCCTTCCACGCCAAGGAAAGTCCCTTCCGGACACGGGACGGAGTCTTCAATCTTGTCTCTTTATAGTCCAGGAGTCCGGCTGAAGGTATAGTCCGGCCATCCGGACACCCCCTAATCCAGGACTCCCTCAGTAGCCCCTGAACCAGGCTTCAATGATGACGAGTCCGGCGCGCATATTGTCTTCGGCATTGCAAGGTGGGTTCCTCCTCCAAGTACTTCATAGAAGATTTTGAACACAAAGATAGTGTCTGGCTCTGCAAAATAAGTTTCCACATATTGCCATAGAGAGAATAATATTTAGACAAATCTAATCTGCTGACGTATTCCGTAGTGTGACATCACACCACGGCCAAGCTTTTATTCTAACCGTTTTACTGTCCCATCTCAGCGCGTTATGCGAGGCGGTTTCCTTGGCACGTCTTATTAAAGCAGAGATGTGTCCCCTTATTCCGGGATTCTCATCAATACGGGCGTGGGTAACCCAACTGCGCCATTGATTACGATGCTTAGGAGATAAGCGAGTTTTACCAGGCTGGTGGGGACGCGTAGTCGCGTCCACCCATATAAGGGGATAAGGATCCACCTTTTCACCTACGCCTTCTTCCTCCTTCGCCTATCCATTCTTGTGCACCCGAGCTCCAGCGCCCAAGTCCGCACTCCCCACCTCAACCTTCTCCAGCCATGTCTGGAGTGGGAGGCAAGTGGATGGTCTCCTCCGTCATGGAGGGACACATAAAAAAACTAAGGAAGGCCGGATACCTGTCTAACGACATTGCGCACCGGCTTCCCGAAGAGGGGCAGCTCATCCCCACCCCTAGGCCCCATGAGAGGGTGGTGTTCCTCCCCCATTTCCTTCGCGGACTGGGTTTCCCTCTCCATCCATTTGTCCGGGGGCTCATGTTCTACTATGGCCTGGATTTCCATGATCTGGCCCCGAATTTCGTCCTCATCATCTCGGCGTTTATCATCGTGTGCGAAGCTTTCCTCCGCATCCACCCCCATTTTGGCCTATGGCTCAAGACTTTCAACGTCAAGCCGAAGGTGGTGCGCAGCAACCAGGCGGAGTGCGGAGGCGCCATGGTGGGCAAGATGGCCAACGTCCTATGGCTCGATGGCTCCTTTGTGGAGACCCTGAAGGGGTGGCAATCGGGGTGGTTTTACATCACCGAGCCACATGACCCTAAGTGGGTCGCAGCCCTCGAGTTCCGGTCCGGACCCCCAACGCGGCTCACGTCCTGGAAAGAGACGGGCCTGTCATGGGGTAAAAAAGGAGAGCCGACCGGACTCCAAACATGCGTCAAAACCCTGGTGGACAAGAAGATCAAACTTGTCAACGTAGTCCAGGTTATGCTCATCCGCTTGATCCTCCCGTGCCAACAACCGGCTTTCAACCTATGGGAGTTCGAACCGGTGCGACACCAAACTCTGAGCAGGCTCTTCGACACGACGTACGAAGATGCCTGGAAGGTGCTTTTCAAGGGCGCCGAGGCTCCCGCATCCGCTACTGAGGATCGTGGATTCAATGCGCAGCGTCATGCTCTTGTGGTAGGCTATTTTTTTCCTTTTACAGGGTATCAGTTTTTCATAGTTTGACTCCATGCGAGATCTAAGCTCCCTTTCCTTTGACAGGATTGGCAGGTGACGTCCGGACAGATCAACTGTCCGGCTCCTTTGCCTGAAGGCCCAGTGGACGCTCGCTTGGCGAGGCTGCTGGTTCCATCACCCTATGTGGTGCCGGAGAAGAAGGTCAAGGAGAAGGCCACGGAGACTCGAAAGAGTGCCCGGCGCCTGGAGGTGTCGGATTCATCATCCGAAGAATCCAAGACGCACTCCTCCCGCGAAGATGAGGAGGAGGAGGAAGAGACCCCTCCCCCTCCAGCGGGGGAAGGGAAGAAAAGGAAGGCCGTCCCAACTGGGGAGGCCGAAGGGTCCAAGAAGGGGAAAACCCTTCCTCTGGACTATTCTGCCGACGCCGACGATGGCGGAGAGGAGTGGGCGCCCAGGGCCAAGCCCCTGGCGAAATCGTAAGTATCCGGGTTCCAGAGTAATTCATAGTATTCGTTTATTGCACAGCTTTCCCTTATGTCGAATGTGTTTATGCAGCCCACCCAAAGACCGGCTCGACGCGTCGTCGAGCGGCTCACTGGACTCGTCGGATGTGAACTCACTTCCGACGGCTTCCTCCCCCGCCCTACGGACGACACTGAAGTGTTGTCCCAACAGGTTCCAAGCCGGGGGGAGGTGGTCCTGGAGGCGCCGCAAGGCGACCTCCCGGACTCCAGGAGTAAAGGGGATGAAACCCCCAGGGCTCCAAGTACGGACCTAGGCCGGACACTGCTCCGGAACCTTCAAAGGTTCGAGAGTTCGGCGGGCGGCCTCCTTCCAAGAGGAGCAAGCCCGCCGTGCCGGTGACCTCCGTCCAACCGAAGGCGCCGGACAATATGTTGGAGGCGCTCCAAGGCGCCTCCATTGACGAGGGGCACCGCACTATTATGTGTGCGGTGATCCAGAAGGTTCAGTCCGCCAAGAGCGGACTGACTGAAGCTTGTACTAGCCTTTTAACAGACTTTGAGGTAAGTAAAGAATGTGTAAATAATATTACCGCATAGACAGTAGCCCCTGATGCTCTGTTTGGCATTTGGGAAGAAAAGCCGAATAGAGGATCAATTAAAATTTGCAGGAGTCTAACAAAAAGGAGTCAATATGCGTATGCAGGCTTCTCTACTTGCGTCCGCCGCACTGACTGCGGAAGTGGACACGCTAAAGCAGGATCTCGAGCGGTCCGAGCAAGAGCTCGGGCGTGCCAAGAAGCAGCTCGAGGACAATGAAGGTAAGAAATATATATAAAAAAGGAGCAATTGCAAAAAATGACAGGATTATCGTGGCTATTGTAGGGGCCACGTCTGAGGTGGCAACCCTTAAGCAAGCGCTGGACGAGGCCGAGAAGAGGGCAACCTCAGAGCGCACCGAGCGGGAGAAGTATGAGGCCGAGGTTGGCAAGGTGCGGCAAGAGCTCCAGGCTCTCATGGGAAAACATGAGAGTTTGGAGCTTGACTCAAAAGACGCGAGTGTCCGAGCTCGCGGTGGCTATTGAAAATGCCAAGTCTGCCAAGGCCGAATCCCAGAAGACCCTCCAGGAGTTGGAGGAGGTGAAGAAGATAGCGGCGGGTAAGGCATTCTTTATGCAAAGCAAACACATAAACGTGAGTTACTTGTTACTTACCCGAATTCGGAGCTCTCCAGGAGCATTCGCAGATCTTCCCCGGAGTGTGTCCGATCCCGCCGTATTCTATCGAGCTGAGGAGGGCAGCTCGACGGAGAAGGTGTTCTGGTCTCAGTACGCTGAGGCCGGACACCCCGTGCCCCTGAGCGACCAGCTAAAGCAACTGGCCGAGCTCCACAACGCGGCCGAACAGGCCATGAAGGGCCTCATAGTTCGGCTGTGGCCTGGAGAGGCTCAGCCTGGGAGCTATTTCGGGCTGGTGCGGCGGCTGGTGGAGGCCTGTTCAAGGTTCAAAGTCATCAAGCGCTCCGTCTGCATTGAAGGTGCCCGTAGGGCCCTTGCCCGTGCTAAAGTGCACTGGGGCAAGCTGGATGTTGAGAAGCTTGTGAAGGACGGGCCACCGCCGGGGAAAGAGCATCGCAAGCCCGAGAATTATTATAAGGATGTTCTGAAGGGTGCCCGCCTTGTGGCAGATGAATGTTCTAGGGATGTAATTTTTGAGTGAAACTTGCTCGTTTTGTCCTGTGCGCTGAAAACTTGTTCATATGCACTAAGCAATGCTGTTTGAATTGAAAATATTACCTTCTGTGCGGCTGTTTATCAATTCTGAGAGATGGCGAGTCGTCGGCTTCTGCCCCCGTGCCGCTAGTGCTGGGGTGTTCGGGGATAAACCTGAGTGCTCTTTTTCCCATGTTTGGGTCCTTCGAGGGAGGCGCTCAGCCCAGCGAACAAGGCAATCAGACTATAATGCGTGAACACTCTCACTTAGCCATAGAATTCTATAATTTTAAATTTTGGCGAAGCCCCTGGTATTCGGAAGACCGAGTTCGGGGCGCTATCCATGCCTTGGCTGGACAGAGTCGATTCCTCGCCCTAAGCGGCATAAGTCTTTAGGGACTCGAAAAAACCTCTCGAACAGCGACCAGCTCTCGCTTCATCATGACAGTCAGTTTTAGCTTTCTCCACCGAGGTGCTCGACCCAGCTCAACTGGGCCACAATCGCAGTGGTTCTCCTAGTGCTACCTTAGCCGATATAGTGGAACGTAAGGCACCAAAACATAGGAGCCGGGCAAACCCAACTATTGACCCAAGACATGATTCGGAGCCGATGCATATAATGCTATAAGTTCGGGGTGCCGTACTTGTTAAAGTGTTCGGACTTCTCACACCATGTTGAGGGGTACTGAAGCCCCTGGCGTATTTTGGCCGTACCAAAGTGTACGGGTGCAACATGTCGTTAAGGAACATATATATATATATATAAAGAGGTAATGCAAAAATAGACAAAAGCTATGCATTGTTTATTAATGAGGACTGTGATCAAAGCAGAATGATACAAATAATGCGATAAGCAAAAGGTTGGACTATGTAACATGTCCGTTCCAGGGGCAGGCTGCGGAATAGTATGCGAAACAGGTATACTGCTCGTGATAGAGACCACCTGGGAGTTCCGTAATGCGGCGTGGCTCGTCTGCTTCCCTGGTTCTTGCATCGTTAATGTGGCAATTGAACTGCCGAACAGTCCTTCCAAAGGATGGAGTCCTGAAAGTAAGAGAAAATTAAAAAATCGGCAGCCCTGGTACGGTTTAACCGTGTTTTGGGCGTGCCGGGATGGTGCCCCTCCCCCTGTGCCCATGGTATCTCTAGAGCGTAGTTATGTACGCAAAGTACTAGCGTCGCCTTTTTGCGAGGGTTGGGGTTGGGGCCGTGTTGCTATGCCTGCTCGGATCGTTCCAGGCGGTCTTGTTGTAGGTTACTCCGGGCGCGCTTGACGGTGTCCGGTCGTTTAGTGGCCGAACTAGAGAACTACCTGGAGAGGCTGCTTTGTACTTCCGCTGCAAGGGCCGCTGTGTGCTCCTCCATTCGGAGGGAGCGTTCGGTGTTTCCATTGACCGTAATTACTCCTCGAGGGCCTGGCATCTTGAGCTTAAGGTATGCGTAGTGCGGTACCGCATTGAACTTAGCGAATGCGGTTCGCCCGAGTAGTGCGTGATAACCACTGCGAAACGGGACTATGTCGAAGATTAACTCCTCACTTCGGAAATTATCTGGAGATCCAAAGACCACCTCAAGTGTGATTGAGCCTGTACAGTTGGCCTCTACACCTGGTATTACGCCTTTAAAGGTCATTTTGGTGGGCTTAATCCTCGAGGGATCTATGCCCATTTTCCGCACTGTATCCTGGTAAAGCAGGTTCAGGCTGCTGCCGCCGTCCATAAGGACTCTAGTGAGATGAAATCCGTCAATAATTGGGTCTAGAACCAATGCAGCGAATCCGCCGTGACGGGTGCTAGTGGGATGGCCCCTTCGATCAAAGGTGATCGGGCAGGAGGACCATGGGTTGAACTTTGGGGCGACTGGCTCTATCGCGTATACGTCCCTTAACGCGCGCTTCCGCTCCCTCTTGGGGATGTGAGTTGCGTATATCATGTTCACCATCCGCACTTGTGGGGAAAACCCTTTTGTCCACTGTTGTTCGGCGGCCAGGGCTCCTCGTCGTCATCGCTATGCAGCCCCTTGTCCTCATTTTCGGCATTTAACTTGCCTGCCTGCTTGAACACCCAACAATCCCTGTTGGTGTGATTGGCCGACTTTTCGGGGGTGCCATGTATCTGGCATAAGCGGTCGAGTATCCGGTCCAAACTGGACGGGCCCCTAGGATTCCTTTTGAATGGCTTTTTCCGCTAACCGGATTTAGAGCCTCTGAATCCGGCATTAACTGCCGTATCATCAGTATTGTCGCCGTTAATGCAGCGCTTCTGCTTGTTGCGACGCGACCTGCCACTACTGTCCCTGGTGTCCGAATTACCAGGGTTCTTGGTCATATTGCTGCTACGAGCAAGCCAGTTGTCTTCTCTCGCGCAAAAGCGGGTCATGAGTGTCATGTGTGCTGCCATAGATTTCGGCTTTTCCTGACCAAGGTGCCGAGCCAGCCACTCGTCACGGATATTGTGCTTGAAGGCTGCTAGGGCCTTAGCGTCCGGACAATCGACTATTTGATTTTTCTTTGTTAGGAACCGTGTCCAGAATTGCCTGGCCGATTCCTCTGGCTGCTGAATTACGTGACTTATGTCATCGGCGTCTGGGGGTCACACATAAGTGCCCTGGAAATTGTCGAGGAATGCGGCTTCCAGGTCCTCCCAACAACTGATTGATCCTGTTGGCAAGCTGTTAAGCCAATGCCGAGCTGGTCCTTTAAGCTTGAGTGGGAGGTATTTGATGGCGTGAAAATCATCGCCGTGGGCCATGTGGATATGAAGGAGATAATCCTCAATCCATACCGCAGGGTCTGTTGTGCCATCATATGATTCGATGTTTACGGGTTTGAAACCCTCGGGAATTTGATGATCCATTATTTCGTCTGTAAAGCAGAGTGGGTGTGCGGCGCCTCTGTACTGGGCTATATCATGACGTAGCTCCAGTGAGCCTTGTCTACTGTGTTCGGCCCTGCCAAATTTTTGGCCGGCGTGACGGATGCCGTCTCGATCCGTGGGGCGCCCACGCGATCCGTAGATCGATCTTGTTTGCCTTGCCTTGTCCTTCAACATGTCTCGTAAGTCTGGCACATATTCCCGTGCCTTGGTACGGGGTGCGGCTTGAGTGGAGGGCCGAGAGGCCTCTCTGTCGCGGCCACGAGGTGGTCGGTCGGCTGCATCAAGTGCTTCTTCCTCTAATCGGGGTAGCAACCTGCGCTTTGGGTAGCTCTTGGAGGGGCGTTCGAGTTTATGCTCTTCGGCCGCAAGGACTTCAGTCCATCTGTCGACTAGCAAATCTTGATCAGCTTTAAGCTGTTGCTGTTTTTTCTTGAGGCTTCTTGCCGTGGCCATAAGCCTGCGTTGAAAACGCTCTTGCTCGATGGGATCCTCTGGCACGACGAATTCGTCATCGTCGAGGCTTGCCTCGTCTTCGGAGGGAGGCATATAATTATCGTCCTCGACCTCTCTGTCTGCCGCTCTCTCATGAGGGCTGGTTTCTCCATCCTCCTGTGCTAAATCTTGCTGGTGGGGGTTTTCTTTGGCGCTTTCCGGAGTATTATTATCTCCTGTCCTGGAATCACCGTGTTTGTTTTGGCGGGATTTTGAGCGGCACCGCTGACGCCGGCGCTTAGGCTGTTTCTTGGAGGGGTCATCCTCCGCTGTTCCATCACCATCTCCTTCTTTTGGGGTGTCCACCATGTATATGTCGTATGACGAGGTGGCTTTCCAGGGCCTAATTCTTCATTGTTTCCTTCATCGGTGTCCATACCGTCGATGTCTTCGGAGTCAAAGTCGAGCATGTCGGTTAGGTCGTCGACAGTGGCTACAAAGTGGGTGGTGGGTGGGCTTTGAATTTCTTCATCGTCCGTACCCCAACCTTGCTGACCATAGTCCGGCCAGGGGTCTCCTGATAAAGAGAGAGACTTCAGGATATCGCCGAAAGGCGAGTGCTGAAAGATGTCCGCGGCAGTGAACTCCATAATCGGCGCCTAATCGGATTCGATTGGCAGGGGCACGGAGGGTTCGGAGTCCGGAGAGGAGTCCGGCTCCTTGGAGTCACGAGTCTCGCAGAGTGCGGGGCTGGTGTTCGGCTCAATCGCCGTTAAGGTTGCAGCCCCCGAGGCGGCGTCCAACCGCACATCCTCGATCGGCGCAGTTGGCTCCGAATTAGGGATCGGAGCCGACGCGGGTGCGGCCTCCAGGGCACTGTTCGGCAGCAGAGCTAAATCATGCTCGTCGTGATAGAGCGGCATGCTCGGCAGTGGCTCAAATCCGTCGAAGATCAAGTCTCCGCGGATGTCAGTCGTGTAGTTTAAACTTCCAAACCTGACCTGACGGCCAGGGGTGTAGCTTTCGATCTGCTCCAGACGGCCAAGCGAATTGGCCCGAGTGCGAAGCCGCCGAAGACGAAGATCTGTCCAGGGAGGAAGGTCTCACCCTGGACTGCATCGCTATTGATGATCGTAGGAGCCATCGAGCCTGACGGCGATGACACAGAGGAACTCTCAATGAAAGCACCATTGTCGGTGTCAAAACCGGCGGATCTCGGGTAGGGGTCCCGAACTGTGCGTCTAGGCCGGATGGTAACAGGAGACAAGGGACACGAAGTTTTACCCAGGTTCGGGCCCTCTCGATGGAGGTAAAACCCTACATCCTGCTTGATTAATATTGATGATATGGGTCGTACAAGAGTAGATCTACCACGAGATCGAGGAGGCTAAACCCTAGAAGCTAGCCTATGGTATGATTGTTGATGTTTATGTTGTCCTACGGACTAAAACCCTCCGGTTTATATAGGCACCGGATAGGGTTAGGGTTACATAGAGTCGGTTACAATAGTAGGAGATCTTCATATCCGTATCGCCAAGCTTGCCTTCCACGCCAAGGAAAGTCCCTTCCGGACACGGGACAGAGTCTGCAATCTTGTCTCTTTATAGTCCAGGAGTCCGGCTGAAGGTATAGTCCGGCCATCCGGACACCCCCTAATCCAGGACTACCTCAGCCACCCTTAGTTGGTTTTGGAGTATTGACGACAAACTTGGTTGAGGGACTAATGTGTTTGTGAGAATTGCAGGATAACAAAGGTAGTACTCCCATATTGATTCGGTTTACCTACCAGAGATGACCCCTAAAAATGTATGAAGACATTGAAGACAATTGTGGTATGTGAAGATATTCACAGTGAAGATTATGACATGAGAAGACATTCGCATGAAGACTATGGAGTGCGAAGACATAGTTGTTTTGTAGTTTCCTTTTCTTCTTTGTTGAGTCATAGGAACCACCGTACTGTTAAGTGGGGTCCAAGTGAACAAAGTCAGAGTGACTGATGTGATGCTCAACCAAATCCTATGTCTTCGGGCGAACACAATGAGAGCAAATCTTATCCAAAGCTGGATGAGTCAGCTTTACTTGTAGCCCAAGTCAAGCTGCCACGTCCGTTTGAAATCTGACCAATGTACACGTGTCAGTTTCTTAGTGACCCAGGGTCATTTTGGACAAATCAGGTTGGATTGCCTCCTGGCTATAAATAGCCCACCCCCTACACCATAAATTGGTGGCTGCTCAGAGTTAGTGCACGTCTTTTGTCGTTTGAGAGCAACCCACCTCCGAAGCATTTGAGAGAGAGAGATCCTTGTGAGGACAAAGCCCTATACACCCAGAGCCAAAGAGTGTTAGGCATCACTGAAGTCTTTTTGTCTACGTGATTTGAGGACTTGTTACACTTCAGGACTATGAACCCTCCAGCCGGTTAGGCGTCGCGTTCTGAGCATCCAAGAGTCATTGTGGAGTGCTGGTGAACGAAGTCTGTGATGGTTTGGAAGTCTACCTTGAAGACTTACCAGAGTGATTGGGCGAGGACTGTGTGTCCTTAGCTTAAAGGGAATAAGGTGAAGACGGGGTCTTCTGAGTTAAATCTCAGCCTCCCTAACCAGACATATAGTTGTCACAGCAGCTGGAACCGGTCTACCAAATCCTTGTCTTCACCAAGCTACTGGTTCTATCCTTCACTTCCCTTTACTTTACAGTTTGTCTTCATGAAGTCATTGCCTGCCTGTATGATTTGATTGACTTCACTGAGTGAAGACTGTTTATTGTTTTTCTTCATACTGTCTTCCATTCTGATCCATACTACCTAGCTGCTGATAGTCTTCGTTCTTTCACTTCATTGCTTACTTGACTATGGCTTGCCTAGAGTAGTGTACCTTCCACTGCAGATCAATAGGATCATTTCTACTGTTTGTCTTCAAAGCCCCTGTGTTTTGAAGACTTTCATAAAAATCGCCTATTCACCCCTCTCTAGTCGATAACTAGCACTTTCAATGGTGCAGCAAGAAGAGCCTACAAACATTTCCGTGATTGCATTTCTTTCGACGCGACATATCGAATATGTACAAGATGCCACGTGCTCCATTCACATGAATAAGTAACCACAATCAGTCCTTGCAGTTCGGCCGCCGCCTTGTGAGGAACAAAGGTATTAATGGTTATACTTGGTTGTTCGAAAACCCTCTTGGAGTGCATGGGTGGACTTGCTCCGATGAACATAATAATAGACCAGGACTTTAGCATGCGTGGAGTCATAGAGGAGGTCTTCACCATGGTAGTGCATTGGCACTGTAGGTGGCATATTATTAACAAGGCTGAAGAGACTCTAGGACCACTCTTTGCTGACCGTCCAGATCTACACAAGGCATTCGATTTGTGTGTGGACCACAGCTTGACAGTGGAAGAGTTTGAACGAAGCTGGACGGCTATGATTGAAAAATACCAAGTCCAGGACAACGAGACACTTAAGAAACTGTGGGAGAAGCGGATGTACTGGGTGCCAGCCTTCTTCATGCAGTGCTTCTATCCATTTCTGCAGACTACACAACACAACGAGGGGTTCAATGCTATTTTGAAGCGTTACGTGAGCCCTGCAACTCATTGCCGCAGTTTGCCAAGCAATATTCAATTTCGCAACAGAAAATACTGGGATCTGAGCTGCAACAAGAAGCAAAGACCGCACTCAAGCAGCCTAAATTCCTAACATATTTACAGATGGAGAGGCAGATGAGCAAGATATACACCAACAAAATATTTTACAACTAAGTGAATGCTCGTACGGTCTTATTTGCCATGTATGGCACAATGCATTCAACATCGAAAATTATTAAAAAAATGTTGATTGAGAAAACAAGAACAAGGCTGCATGCCTCGTGTTCAAAAAGGAAGCTAACAAAATATCAAATATGTTTGCCATGGGTACTGGTTTGAAGCTTCCATCTGTAGTAAACACGTAAATGCAAAAGATGAAAAATGGAATAAAAATGAGTAGTTGGAAAACAAATAATAGATGTCGTGTGTTGTGTAAAAAAGTGTAGTTGTCATGTTGAATGTTGTGTGGTTGCCATGTGGGATGTAGTGTACTTGCAATTTGTAGTACAAAGTATTTCCCATGTAAGATGACCTATTTTTCCATGAGAATAATATGATGCAGTTGCCCTACCAAAAAAGCAATATTTGCCATATAGAATGCACTGTACTTGCCTTGTTTTGACATACTGCTAATTTCACAATAGCACAATATGTTATACAACATATTGATTACCGTGCGCGTCATGCTTTGACTGCCATGTGAAATAAACTATAGTTTCCATGTGGAAACAATCAAAACAAAGCAATGTGGAAAATTATGCTTTCTTTGCCATCGCTGAGTTTAATACGCTTGCTTGCCCTACCTCAACAAAAGTGGTTAAAAAAGAACATGAGAACTTAACGAGCAAAAAACATGCAGATTCCAGGAAGAAATAAAGTTGTCCAGCAAGTACACAACTTATCAGGTTGACGAATGTACATTCAAGGTGTGTAGTCTCAGGGACATGTCTGATTCAGAGCCTGAAGATCCGGACAAGGGAAGAAACTACTTTGTGAAGGCCGTAGTAAACTAAGGTGAGTACTATTGCGAATGCTGCAAATATGAATAGGACGAGATTGTGTGCTGCCACATACTCAAAATTATGGATATGCACATGGTCAAGCGTTTGCTCCGCCATTTCATATGTCGGCGATGGACTTGGGACGCTGACAATGCGTTGGGGCCACAAACATCAAATGCAGTTTTGACTGTACATGATGACAGATTGGAGGCAACCACGGACTCCGTGAGGCACGTGGTCTTGACCAAGAACTATGCTGAACTAATAGATGAAGCATGCAAGAGTGATGAGACAACAAGGGTGGCAGAAAAGGACCAGAAGGCCCTAAAAGAGAGCTTGATGAGATCAAGGAAAGGAAGGCTGAAGAGGCACTGGTACAGTGACATGCTAAACAAACAGTTTTTAACCCCTTTCCGCGACGGCATTTGGAACCGTCGCCAAGTGAGTGTGCGCGATAGGGTGTCCTTCCCACACGACCCAAAAATCGTCGGGGATAGACCCTCCTGGGACCTAGGCTGGGGCCATGTGCGGTCGCGCGAGGCATCGAAACCCAATCATTTCCGTAGGTACGTACATCCCACACGGCAATCCGAGAAAATCATTTCCATAGGTATGTACATCCCACACGGTGAATCCCAGAAAAACATTTCTGTAGGTATGTATATCACACACAGTCAATCCAAGGAATTCGTTTATGTTCTTATGTACATCCCACATAGTCAATCCAGGGAAAACGTTTCCGTTCGTATGTATATCACACACAATTCTTTGTGTGGAAACGTTTGTGCAAGGTGTCCTAATACAAATAGTTCGCTGCCGGAAGCCATGTGTGATTGTTAGTTGATCGAACACGCCTACTTTCTAGAAACCGTGCGGGTTGGTTGAGTTCATCGCCCACGGTGCTGTCTAAGTAACCGTCTGCAATAGAAAACCCCAATAAGCAGGGTAATTAGCTTATTATTGATAATCCATGTACTAATCAAACTGATATTTCTTATATAACACGCCAGATATTTCATATCCGTATAAAAGCAACCATGATTCATAATCGAATTACATCAGATAGCTTCGGCACTCAGTTACGCCATTACACAACAGCACCAAGTTTCACATGCAACATCAAAAACCTTTGGAAAGTAGCATCATACATGGTAAATAGACAGATGAATCTCACCTGGGAAACTCTAGAAGCGGAAGGAAAATATTGAGCCTTCAGTGATGTTGAATGTCCTTGCAACTTTAGGCCAGTGGCTATGGATAATTGCCCGCCCAACCTTCCTCGCCTCTTGACCATGTAGGTGGTTTGAGAGGTAATCTTCGATGAACTGCTTTAAAAAGTACTGAAAACAAAGCTATGCATAAATCGCTGTTGTAAATTTTGAAATGGCGCAAGGGGTAAAAACAAGATAAAAGAGTTGGTACCATCCTATAGTTGACTGATGTCTTCTTCATTGTGCAAACAAAGATCTTGTTGTTATTCGTCGCAAGTTTCTTCATCCTAACAATCTTTATAAGTTTCTGGACTTGACTGATATTCATGGACATCTCATTTCCCCATATGCTAAATGGGTCGAACAGTGGGTCTAAGCCTCTGACAGCAGGACCTACATGTGCAAGACCAAATTGTAAGAAACCTAAATATTAGAATGATTCATGCAATTGCACAATAATGTGCTATTAGCCAAAGGACCCTGCTTGAACAAACCTCGATGGTAAACTGCAGTGTCCCATTGTTTCCCTACAACACACATAAGGAAGATCTTGATCAGGTTAACTAAGAGTTGCCATACTATTAGTAGAATATGTATTGAGTACAGCCAAATTCGATTGGTGTCACATGCATAACAATACAAAATTGTACCCACAACAAATAAAAATCAAATTGCAGAACTGAACCAAACAGTTAAATGGACAGCAGACCAAATGAACCAAAATAGTTAACTGATCATGACATTGCAGAATAGAAACATGCACTAGAAGATAAGATAGTTAACAAAACAAAGAATGCTTGAGAACAGTACTATGAAATGTAGCAATTGTCGGATCAAAGTGTTAATTGAACATTACATTTCAGAGGACCACACTGTTAACTGAACATCAGATTGCATATTAACATTACAGAGGACAAATCACTAGAAGGCACTGGCGGTGTACAGAGGACAAATCACTAGAAGGCACTGGCGGTGGCCTCGAGAAAACATCACGAACTGTAGTTTAAAGTAGACAACCGCGTGGCGGTGTCGACAGTGGCCTCGAAGACGAGGTGCTCCTCCAAGATCTGGCGGTCAACACGCATGGCAGCCATAGCGACCTCATTCGAGCGTGCGGCTGCATGCTACTCAACTCCATGTTATACTGTGTGTTAAATGGCTATGGGCGGTGCTTAATTGGAGGAGGGGGTCAGTGATTTCGGTGGAAGGTGTCGCTCCGTCGGTCGGGGCAAGTGGGACGGGAAAGGAGGAGGATGGTGTGGGTGGGGTGTGGATTACCGGACCATATCGACGAGGCCGCGCAGCAAGAAGAAGGGTCAATGGCGAGGAGGCCGTGCATCAAGAAGAAGGGTTGCCTGCGAGGAGGCGGCGCTGCAAGAAGAAGGGTCGCCGGTGAGGAGTCGGCGCTGCAAGAAGAAGGGTCGCCGACAAGGAGGCGGCACTGCAAGAAGAAAGGTAGCCGACGAGGAGGTGACACTGCAAGAAGAAGGGTCGCCGACGAGGAGGCTGAGCTGCCAGTAAGCAACAGAGAAGGTTTGAACTTGGAAAACAAGGAGGAACAGTGGAAATGTGTCTTTTGGTAGGAGGGAGGGGGCGAGGAGATAGATATTTCCGCGGTGGCCAAAAAATTTCACTCGGTGCCGTGAGAAACTGGCGCACAAGTGTGGTTCAAGCGGGGCCGGTGGACTATAGACGATGAAGCTTCCTGCGTAAGCCAGACAAGACGGTGCGCCAGGATATTTTATATCGCATCCCACACGATTCTTTCTAGTAAACTATTTGTGGTATACCTGATTTTTTCATTATGTTTTGAAAGACAAAATGGTGTTACGGAGGGAAATGATGGTGTTTGAATTGATAGAACATTTACGTACAGTGAACATGCAACTAGTACATGAGTGTCATATTTAAATTTGGAATTATTCTGGGTTCGTTTGGCATTTTTATGCATTAATTGAGTTTCTAGGCATTTAATGTGCATAATTCAAATTTGAACTACGAGCACATGCTCCAATGCACCAAAGTTTGCTGAAAAATCACATGTGTGTCTTTGGGTGAATTTATAGGTCGCATGCAAGAAATGGGAATAAAATTTAAACATCTGGGTGTCGTCGCTACGCCGGAATGATTGAGAAACTTGGTTTTTTTAATTCCTGTAAATCTAAAACACGGTTGAAAATCATGAAACTTGGCATAGTGTCATGACATGGCACCAACATGTTGTAGTAATTTTTTTGGCCGAATTGGCACAAGCTTTGGTGTAAGCTTCTTGCAAACCAGAGCTTCTCTGAAGAAGGCTCTTGGTTCCAAGAGGGAACGTGTCACCTCCGTTTGCGAAACGACATACGTACACTGCCTTCTCCCGCATTAATTTTTGTAGACTGGCAGATTAGACCGAGTAGAAGTATCGTGCTAAAATTTGGAATTATTCCGTGTTTGTTTGGCCTTTTTTATACATTAATTGAGTTTCTGGGCATTTAATGTGCACAATTCAAATTTGAACTACAGGCACATGCTCCAGTGCACCAAAGTTCTTCGAAAAATCACATGTGTGTCCTTGGGTGAATTTCTAGGTCCCATGCAAGAGATGGGAGTGAAATTCAAACATCTGGGCATCGTGGCTCGGCCGAAAAGATTGAGAAACTTGGTTTTTAATTCCTGTAAATCGAAAACATGTGTGAAAATCATGAAACTTGGCATGGTGTCATGACATGGCACCAACATGCTGCGGTAATTTTTTTGGCCGAATTGGGACAAGCTTTGGTGTAAGCCTCTTGCAAACCGGAGCTTCCCTCAAGAAGGCCCGTGGTTCCGAGATGGAACATGTCACCTCCGTGTGCGAAACGACATACGTACCATGCTAAATTTTGGAATTATTCTGGCTTCGTTGGCATTTTTTACACATTAATTGAGTTTCTGCGCATTTAATGTGCATATTCAAATTTGAACTACAAGCACATGCTTCAGTGCACCAAAGTTGTTTGAAAAATCACATGTGTGTCCTTGGGTGAATTTCTAGGTCCCATGCAAGAGATGGGGGTGAAATTCAAACAGCTGCGGTAAGATTGAGAAACTTGGTTTTTTAATTCCTGTAAATCCAAAACACGCCTGAAAATCATGAAACTTGGCATGGTGTCATGACATGGCACCAACATGCTGCGGTAGTTTTTTTGGCCGAATTGGGACAAGCTTTGGTGTAAGCTTCTTGCAAACCGGAGCTTCCCTCAAGAAGGCTCGTGGTTTCAAGAGGGAACATGTCACCTCCATGTGCGAAGCAACATACGTACACTGCCTTCTCCAGCCTTAGTTTTTTTACATAGGCATATAAGACTAAATAGAAGTAATGTGCTAAACTTTTGAATTATTCCGGGTTCGTTTGGCCTTTTTATACATTAATTGAGTTTATGCGCATCTAATATGCATAATTCAAATTTGAACTACAAGCACATGCTCCAGTGCACCAAAGTTGTTTGAAAAATCACATGTGTGTCCTTGGGTGAATTTCTAGGTCCCATGCAAGAGATGGGAGTGAAATTCAAACATCTGGGCGTCGTGCTCGGCCGGAAAGATTGAGAAACTTGATTTTTTAATTCTTGTAAATCCAAAACACGCATGAAAATCATGAAACTTGGCATGGTGTCATGACATGGCACCAACATGCTGCGGTAATTTTTTTGGCCAAATTGGAACAAGCTTTGGTGTAAGCTTCTAGCAAACCGGAGCTTCCCTCAAGAAGGCTCGTGGTTCTGAGAGGGAACGTATCACCTCCGTGTGCGAAAAGACATACGTACACTGCCTTATCCCACCTTAATTTTTTTACAGTGGTAGATTAGAGCAAATAGAAGTACCGTGCTAAATTTTGGAATTATTCCGGGTTCGTTTGGCCTTTTTATACATTAATTGAGTTTCTACGCATTTAATGTGCATAATTCAAATTTGAACTACAAGCACAGGCTCCAGTGCACCAAAGTTGTTTGAAAAATCACATGTGTGTCCTTGGGTGAATTTCTAGGTCACATGCAAGAGATGGGAGTGAAATTCAAACATCTGGGCGTCGTGGCTCGACCAGAAAGATTGAGAAACTTGTTTTTTTTATTCCTGTAAATCCAAAACACGCCTGAAAATCATGAAACTTGGCATGGTGTCATGACATGGCACCAACATGTTGTGGTAATTTTTCTGTCCGATTTGCGAAGGCGCACACATTAACAATCAACAAAGTCATTTTGGAACAAGTGATGTCACATTACAAATCGAAAACACAAGTATTACTGAAACCGAGGGCGTTCTACTTACCAAGTACGTGTGGCCACACGTCCCTTTTTTATTGGCTAGGAGGTGCCATGAGGGGTAGCTATTTGAGTATGGGAGGCGTGCGATGAGACCCCTGCGCATGCTCATCAGGAGGAGAGCCCTTTGACCGCTACCAGCCGCGCACCTCCCTCCCAATGTCTCCATTAATGGCGCCCGAGCACCTATTCTAAGGCGTGGCTATATGCCTCATTGGACTGAGATTTAAGAGATAAAAATAAATATCTGAAAAGAAATTTTTGCACCGATCTTGATGTAAGATCCAACGGACCTATATAGCATCGACTGCGACTTATAGCAAGCATGATGAATATAAGGACGATAAGAGTGGATAATAATTGTCTTACATATTTAGAAACATAATTAAAAAAAGCCACATGCGGCAACGCCCGAAATACACAAGGGCAAAAGAAGAAGGAAGACAACGATCTAGCTCACTGATCTCTACTTTCTTGATGCGCTGCTGCAGGCCATGGGAACTAGTCTCCGCGATGAGCGATGACGAGCTCTTTCTTGTCCTCTAGATGCTGCTTGAGAGCATCCACGGATTCCTCCACCAGCCTTCTACGCTCGATGCGTAGCATGGCATTCTCGTCCATAAGTTTCTCGATGATGACACCGGTCCTCTTCAACAATGAAGTGGTCTGCTCCTGCTACTCCGCACATCCGACGATCTTCGCCCTCAGTAGGTCGCGCTCGGCCCGGAGCTTCGCATTCCTCTCATTTAGTTGCGGGATGACATCGGTAGACTGTTCAAACGAGGCTTTCAGGTCATCCTGCAACCTCGCCCACCTAGAGATCTGATCCATCTGCCTAAGGACGAGGGCATGCATGCGCCTGTAAGAGTCCTTGCCTGCCCGTGAGGCATTTTCCCAGGCTGCCACGGCGAGGGAGGACATCTTCGCTGCATTCGTGGTGCGGCGGGACATCTCTTCCACTTCCGCGGCGCGAAGGACCAGTCTGCTACATCGACAGCGCGGCAGGACCTTTGTGCTGCTTCGGCGGCGCGGTGGGACCTCTCTGCTGCTATGGCCGTGCGGCGGGAGATGTTGGCTGCTTCCGCAGCGAGCTGGGACATCTCTCGTGCTTCCGCTTCTAGGCTCGCCTCTTCCTGGTGGCAATCTCTCGACCCAGAAATCACGTTGGCCATGGCGGACGCAAGGGAACGATGATGAATGACTTGTTTCTTTTTGAATTTTTGTGGATGAGGAGTTGAGGAGGAATGTGCAGTCATCTTGGAGTAGTAGTATTTATAACCGAGTAGTAATACACTCCTAAGTGGGAAACCGTTTAGGTTTTGATCGGTGTGAATAGGTTTGCAATTTGGAATGTGACGGGACGCATGCTCAAAATTTACAAATGGTTATAACTGCGACACTATTCCCGGAAGGTGTAACGTGGGCACGTACGCCTTCTCGGCCGCGTACGTGGCGTGTGCACGATAGGGTGCACCGCAATAGGCAATGTCAGCACATGTCTTGTTCCAACAATAGTGCACGCTCGTTATTACCATCACGCACACTTCTTTTAATTGGAATGTGTGTGCCCGTCTAGCGCACACACATTGATCTATCTAATTGTTTCAGTTTGTTGCGGCTAATCACAAACAATTCATCCATGTGAAGTGTATGCCATCAATCGCAGACACTTTGATCTAGCTGACCCGTTTCTTTTCTGTTGCCTAATCGCCAACAGTTAATCCTTCTGAAGCGTATGCCCTCAATCGCACACACCTTGATCTGGCTGACCATTTCTTTTGTATTGCCAAATCACAAACAGTTCATTCGAGTGAACCGTATGTTGTACATCGCACACGCCTTCATCTGGCTGCCCATTTATTTTGTTCCTCCTCATCGCAAACAGTTAATTGAGCTGAACCGTATGCCCTGCATCGCACACGCAACTAAAATCTGAACCGTGTTTGATGCATCCTCCATTGCAAATGTTTTGCACCTTTTTTGACGGGGTTTTTACACCATCATTTGCGATTATGGCATCGCACATAGTTTCGTCGAAGGGTCTCGGATCGTAGTGTCGCATTAGCAGCATCCTGCAGTAGTGAGGCCTTACAGAGATTCCCCCACACTTCAAGTGTGCCTTCATCCACGGGTCCGTCCTCTGAAAACTCAGAAGTATGGTCTGGAACCGCAAACACGCAAACTAAGGTCAGGAACCCACCACGTTCCATCACAAAAGGGCGTCCAAAAGAGGTGAGATACAAATCAGGGTTGGAAATTCAAGCAAAGCATAAGAAACCAAGGAAAGGAACTGGCAATCCATAAGCAACTGTGGGAGATTCTAGCTTTGATGTTTGTGACAATTTTGCAACTCAGATGATGATGGGTTACAAATGTGAGCATAACTAGTGGTGCATTACAGAAAATGAAGAAAATTCCATGTATCTGCTACTAAATCTGCCATGTAGCTGCTACTAAATCTGCCATCGGGTAGCTTCTCCGTTTTCATTCCATGCATTTTTGAGAAAGTAACAGTTGCCACACATGTAGTGTTACATATACCATATGAGAACTATTGAATGTGACCATGTATATGCTACTAAATTTGCCATGTAGCTGCTACTAAATCTGCCATCGGGTAGCTTCTCAGTATTCATTCCACACATTTTTTGAGATAGTAATAGTTGCCACATATGTAGTATTGTATATACACTATGTGGGAACTATTGAATTGACCCCGGGCGAATCATGAGAAGAAATAGATGTCATCTAAGTTGTATTGAAATTGACGTGGGAGAGGTGCCACATATGCAAATCTATGAACTAGTATGCTTGGAGCATGTTCGTCTACATAACAAATGGACACGTGGACAACAATATGTTTACCAGAAAAAGTTTCAAAAAATACTTGTTGAAGTTGCCACATGGACATTGTTCAGAAAAATCCAATACGGTAGCATTGCAATTCCCAAAAAATGAAAACAATAGTTGTAGTTGCCGTGCATGTTCAACTATACTTGCCATGTATCATGCATCATAAACGCCATGTTAGGGTGACTAAAGTTGCCATGATGAAAAATAAAATCATATCAAACTATAAATTCCATGGTAGAAAATAACACGACTTAGTGGGCCGTCCGCAGTTTTACAAGTTCTGAAGGTAGTAAGTTGATGAATGATCACAAATTATTTCAAAGAGTTTCGAACCATCTAGCACGTCCCTAAAAAACATAAACAAAATCAAACATATGGCAACAGAATTTCAAAACACATTTTGGACAAGCACACAAACTGCCCATTCAAACATTAGTACTCACATTCACAACACAAAATAATGAACGTAAAAGTAGTTGTTGTCACACCTTACAGATTCAGTTCCACACTTATATTACAGGATTAGACTACACACACAAGCCATCACTATAGCCTACAACTACGGTGAAAAATACATAACCTAGCACACATACATGGGTTCGAAGAGTAGATGATACCTTACAATCATCGGTCACAGAATGTAAGGTAGGCATGGGTATTGAGCACCACGTGATCACTTGTACTTCTTGTTCGCGGTTTTGACAGCTCCCTTGATGAATTCTCGTGCTGAAGCCCACTTGTTGAAATCTTCATTCATCACCCAGTTCCATGTAAAGATTTTACGGAGCTCGACTACAATTGCGTTTGTGATGACAGGAACCCGTCAACCTTCCCACTTTGCAAGGTATTCCAACATGTAGAAGCCGCAATCATGCCTACAACGAAAAAAGCAGGTGAACACATGCCAACAAAAACATAATAAACTTTCAGGAAAAACTGGAGAAGTCAAAATGAGGTAGAAAACACAAGAAAAGGTCATTACCCATTTCCTTGCTTGGCAGTCATGACGTACTCGATTGGAAAATGACTATTCTTGACCTTCGATCTTCCAAAATGATGGTTCCATGTCTCTCTCAGGTTGTGGATAAAGAAGTCAGCATGAGTAGTAAGGCTGGTGTCATCTCCTGAACGGATTGAATCGAGCACCTCAAAACATTGGTTCTTTAGGTCAAGGCAAACAGCGTAATGGTGACCACACTTTTCAACTAGGTTATCTGGTTCAAGCAGCTAGAACATGGGGAACATGACCTGCAAGTAAAGGGAAAAAAGATTTGACATGAAAATAGATGGATGTATTTGCCATATGATATGCACTAATATTGCCATTAAAATGGCTATATGAAGTAGTCATCAAATGGACACATGAAAAAAACGCACTTGGTACCAAGTTGGTCTGAAAGAAGAGTTCAGTTGTCATGTGTAATTTTCAAAAGTTGCCATACATGTTTCAATAAAATTGCCATCACTTATTCAGTTAAGTTGCCACATGCGTTTCATTAAAGTTTACACTTTCTTGCCCTGGGAACAGTTGTCATGAAATTAACTAACCCACAAATGGAACATAACTATGCACAAACATAGTATGGAAAATAAACATCTAGAAAAAGATGAAACACTCACAAATTTTTTCGGCGTGAGCTTGAAATCACTGTGCGTGGCAAAATGTTTCCTCAGGATGGCATGGTGGAAGTCACCATTCCATATTTTGCTGGTCACGCTGCATGACATGATCGTCTTGTCGGCACTAATGTACACATGCTTGTTGATGTAGTCTATCGCACACGCAACTACATTATGTGACATTTTACAAGTAGGCCTCACAGACTCGGCTTGATCACCCAGGTCAATGATAACCCACAAGTATAGGGGATTGCAACAGTTTTCTAGGGTAGAGTATTCAACCCAAATTTATGGATTCGACACAAGGGGAGCCAAATAATATTCTCAAGTATTAGCAGCCGAGTTGTCAATTGAACCACACCTGGAAAACTTAATATCTGCAGCAAAGTAATATGATAGTAGCGCTAATGGTAGCAAAAGTAACAGCAGCAGTTTTGTAGCAAGCAAAACAGTGGCAACGGAAAAGTAACTAAGCAAAGATCAATATGTGAAAATCTCGTAGGCAATGGATCAATGATGGATAATTATGTCGGATGCGATTCATCATGCAACAATTATAACATAGGGTGACACAGAACTAGCTCCAGTTCGTCAATGTAATGTAGGCATGTATTCCGAATATAGTCATATGTGCTTATAGAAAAGAACTTGCATGACATCTTTTGTCCTACCCTCCCGTGGCAGTGGGGTCCTATTGGAAACTAAGGGATATTAAGGCCTCCTTTTAATAGAGTGCCGGACCAAAGCATTAACACTTGGTGAATACATGAACTCCTCAAACTACGGTCATCACCGGTAAGTATCCCGATTATTATCACTTCGGGGTTAACGGATCATAACACATAATAGGTGACTATATACTTGCAAGATGGGATCAAGAACTCACATATATTAATGAAAACATAATAGGTTCATATCTCAAATCATGGCACTCGGGCCCTAGTGACAAGCATTAAGCATAGCAAAGTCATAGCAACATCAATCTCGGAACATAATGGATACTAGGGATCAAACCCTAACAAAACTAACTCGATTACATGATAAATCTCATCCAACCCATCACCGTCCAGCAAGCCTATGATGGAATTACTCACACACGGTGGTGAGCATCATGAAATTGGTGATGGAGGAAGGTTGATGATGACGATGGCGACGGATTCCCCTCTCCGGAGCCCCAAACAGACTCCAGACCAGCCCTCCCGAGAGAGATTAGGGCCTGGCAGCGACTCCATATCGTAAAACGCGATTAATCCTTCTCTCTGATTTTCTTCTCCCCGAACGTGAATATGTAGAGTTGGAGTTGAGATCGGTGGAGCATCAGGGGCCCCACTAGGCAGGGGGCGCACCCAGGGGGTAGGCATGCCCCCCACCCTTGTGGACAGGGTGTGGCCCCCTGGCCTTGATTCTTTCGCCAATATTTTTCATATATTCCAAAAATATTCTCCGTTGATTTCCAGGTCATTTAGAGAACTTTTATTTCTGCACAAAAATAACACCATGGCAATTCTGCTGAAAACAGCGTCAGTCCGGGTTAGTTCCATTCAAATCATGCTAGTTAGAGTTCAAAATAGGGGCAAAACTATTTGGAAAAGTAGATACGATGGAGACATATCAATTCCCCCAAGCTTAAACCTTTGCTTTCCCTCAAGCAATTCAGTTGATAAATTGAAACTGATAAAGAAAAACTTTTACGTACTCTGTTTGCTCTTGTTGTTATAAATATGTAAAGCCAGCATTCAAGTTTTCAACAAAGATTATGAACTAACCATATTCACAATAACATTTAGGTATCATGTTTACTCATATCAATGACATAATCAACTAGCGAGCAATAATAATAAATCTCAGATGACAACACTTTCTCAAAACAATCATAATATGATATAACAAGATGGTATCTCACTAGCCCTTTATGAGACCGCAAAACATAAATGCAGAGCACCTCTGAAGATCAAGGCCTGACTGGAAATTGTAATTCATGGTAAAAGAGATCCAGTCACAGTCATAGTCAATGTAAACTAACAATAATACACGCAAATGACAGCGGTGCTCTCCAACTGGTGCTTTTTAATAAGAGGATGATGACTCAACATAAATGTAAATAGATAAGCCCTTCGCATAGGGAAGCAGGGATTTGTAGAGGTACCAGAGCTCGATTTTGAAATAGAGATGAGTAATATTTTGAGCGATATACTTTCATTGTCAACATAACAACCGAGAGATCTCGATATCTTCCACGCTACACACATTATAGGTGGTTCCCAAGCAGAATGGTAAAGTTTATACTCCCCACCACCAACAAGCATCAATCCATGGCTTGCCTGAAACAACATGTGCCTCCAACTAACAACAATCCTGGGGGAGTTTTGTTTGCAATTATTTTGATTTGATTTAAGCATGGGACCGGGCATCCCAGTGACCAGCCATTTTCTCGTGAGTGAGGAGCGGAGTGCACTCCTCTTGATAATAACCCGCCTACCATGGAAGATATAGACAACCCTAGTTTATACATGAGCTATTCGAGCATACAAAACATAATTTCATTTGAAGGTTTAGAGTTTGGCACATACAAATTTACTTGGAACGGCAGGTAGATACCGCATATAGGAAGGTATGGTGGACTCATATGGAATAAATTTTGGGGTTTATGGAGTTGGATGCACAAGCAGTATTCCCACTTAGTACAAGTGAAGGCTATAAAGGGACTGGGAAGCGACCAGCTAGAGAGGGACAACAGTCATGAACATGCATTAAAATTAATCAACACTGAATGCAAGCATGGGTAGGATATAAATCACCATGAACATAAATATCATGGAGGCTATGTTGATTTTGTTTCAATTACATCGTGAACATGTGCCAAGTCAAGCCACTCGAATTGTTCAAAGGAGGATACCACCCTATCATACCACATCACAACCATTTTAATAGCATGTTGGCACGCAAGGTAAAACATTACAAACTCCTAGCAAATTAAGCATGGCATGAGCAACTATAATCTCTAATTGTCATTGCAAAAATGTTTCATTCATAATAGGCTAAATCAGGAATGATGAACTAATCATATTTACAAAAACAAGAGAGGTCGAGTTCATACCAGCTTCTCTCATCTCAATCAGTCCATCATATATCATCATTATTGCCTTTGACTTGCACAACCGAATAGTGTGGATAATAATAATAATAGAGCACGTGCATTGGACTAAGTTGGAATCTGCAAGCATTCAATTCAAGGGAGAAGACAAGGTAATATGGGCTCTTTGTTAGATCAACAATAATGCATATGAGAGCCACTCAACGTTTTCATCAAGGTCTTCTCCTCTAGACCCCCAAAGAAAAGAAAAGAAACAAAACTATTTACACGGGAAAGCTCCCAACAAGCAAAAGAAGAATGAGAAATATTTTTGGGTTTTCTTTTTAATTACTACTACTGCAGGCATGGAAAGTAAACTAGCTAAAAGCTACAACAATTTTTTTGGTTTTTCTTAAGGTTTTTCGAACACACAAGAAGAAAGCTTAAAAATAAATTAAACTAGCATGGATGATATAATGAAAAAGTATGAGCACCGACAACTGGCATGAGTGTGTGAACATGAATGTAATGTCGGTGAGAGATACGTACTCCCTAAAGCTTAGGATTTTGGCCTAAGTTGGTCTATGCCCACAGATCAAAGCTGCCCTCTCTGGTGTACCGAGGAGGGTCCTCGGGGTGCCACTGGTGGGCGATCTCCTCCGGATCCCACTGATAAACATACTGACGGTGAGGATCCAATAGTGGCTCCGGCTCTGGAGCTGATGTCAGGCTCTGGTATGCATGAACGGCCTCCGGCAAAACAAGGTACGTGCCTGAAAATATGTTCAACAAAGAGGGAGTAGGCAAGGTAATAGTCTCAAAGTATCAGTCTATAGTTAAGCATCTTCTTCTTATTCTTAACAATAAAATCACATGCTACCATACTCTTATAATCTAGAAAAATAGGAGGCAACAACTTTTCCTCTTTCTCATAGTGTCTAATAGGTATCTCAAAATATTTAGCAATACGCGAAGCAAAGATACCTCCAAAGATGGGACCCTTCGTACGGTTCAGATTTAACCGCTTAGCAACAATAGCGCCTAAACTAAAAGTGGTATCAGGAAACAAAGCATGGCGCAAAATAACAATATCAGGGGCACTAAGGTTTCCACAGTTCCCGCGACCAATCAAGCATCTACTAGCAAATATTCCAAAGTAACATAGAACAGGAAAATGTATGCTAGTAATTCTTGCATCAGAAACCTTCCTCGTCTCCCCTACATCGATCATATCAATAAATCCTTCCACATCATTACGATGTGGTTCATCTATGCTGCCCTCAAAGGGCAACTTGCAAACCCCACAAAAGTCATAAAGTGACATCTCCTTATACTCATCATACAAATAAAAATCCACAGAAGGTGGCGACCTCCTAGCATGGAAATGAAAATTTTGCACAAAAGTATTAGTGAGTAGGAGATACTGTTCGAGCTGGTCGTGGAGGAAGTTGGTGAGGCCTGCATTCTCAGCCAAATAATAAAAATCTTCATAAATCCCGGCTTCTCTCAAGAACTCATCACAGGCCATTCACACGGCCGAACCTCCGCAGTACAAGGGAGATTATACTTGGGCTTCTTATTCTCTTCACTTTGCTTATCCTTCGAGCTTCGGCTCGATGAGCCCCTCAAAAATCTCTTCATCTTTTTCTGAAATTTTCTGAAATTTTTAGTAACTTAAAATAAAAGTGAGCCAAACTCAACAAGAATGATAGCAACTACTCCTACAAGTGCCTAGAGGCCATATCATGCATTAAAACTACTTTTGACCACATAAATTTGACATGCAAGCTCAGGAGCAGGGTCACCTAAGCAGAAAAAATTTGCAATAAATAAAGCACTAGAACAAAAACCAATTGGACCATGGAGGAGTCACATACCGAAGAACAATCCCCTAAAGCAGTTTTGTGAATGGAGCTTTGAGCAAGGAGATTGAAAATGGCAACAAGATGAGCTAGAACTCGGGTTTGAGCTGGTGGAGGAATAAGTGGAGGAGGGCCACGTGGGGTCCACGAGGCAGGGGGCGTGCCCCAGGGGGTGGGCGCGCCCTCCACCCTCGGGGGCGTGTTCTCAGAGCCAAATATTCGTAAATATTCTAGAAAAAACATATTAAATTTTCAGGACATTTGGAGAACTTTTATTTTCGGAGTATTTTTTATTGCAAGGATAACTTAGACAACAAACAGAAAATACTATTTTTGCTTCATTTAATCTAAATAACAGAAAGTAAAAGGAGGGTACAGCGAGTTGTGCTTTCTAACTTCATCCATCTCATGCTCATCAAAAGGAATCCACTAACAAGGTTGATCAAGTCTTGTTAACAAACTCATTCTGATTCGCATGAAACCGAAGAAATTTCGAATAACACTAGGTTACCCCAACGGGGATATGCACGTCCCCAACAATAAGAATATCATATTTCTTCTTGACAGTAGGAAGAGGAAATTCAAAACCTCCAATAGTAATTGTTGGAATTTTTCCAATAGAATTGATACTATGGACTTGAGGTTGTTTCCTCGGTAAGTGTACCATGTGTGTAACACCCACGATGCGGCTATATCTCCCACGTGTCAGAGCACGACTTAGAGGCATAACCGCATTGTAGGCATGTCGCAAGAGGGGTAATCTTTACACATCCCATGTACTGAATGAGAAAGAGGTACATCGTTGGCTTACAATCGCCACTTCACAGAATACATGAATAAAGCATTACATCAACCCGATACAATCAAGGTCCGACTATGGAACCAAAATAAAAGAAGACTACCCCTAATGCAAAAGATCCCCGATTGCCCCAACTGGGCTCCACTACTAATCGAAAGGAAAATGAAACAACACAATGAACACGATCTTCATCGAGCTCCTCCTTGAGCTCGGTTGCGTCACCTGCACGGTATCGTCGGCACCTGCAATCTGGTTTTGGAAGTAATCTGTGAGTCATGGGGACTCAGCAATCTCATACCCTCGCAATCAAGACTATTTAAGCTTATGGGTAGCTAAAAGGTAAGTGAGGTGGAGCTGCAGCGAGTACTAGCATATATGGTGGCTAACATACGCAAATGAGAGTGAGAAGAGAAGGCAAAGCATGGTCGTGAACTAGAAGTGATCAAGAAGTGATCCTGAAACTACTTACGTTCAAGCATAACTCCAACACCATGTTCACTTCCCGGACCCCGCCGGGAAGAGACCATCACGGCTACACACGCGGTTGATGCATTTTAATTAAGTTAAGTGTCAAGTTCTCTACAACCGGACATTAACAAATTCCCATCTGCCCATAACCGCGGGCACGACTTTCAAAGGTTCAAAACCCTGCAGGGGTGTCCCAACTTAGCCCATCACAAGCTCTCACGGTCAACGAAGGATATTCCTTCTCCCAGGAAGACCCGCTCAGACTCGGAATCCCGGTTACAAGATATTTCGACAATGGTAAAACAAGACCAGCAAAGCCACCCGAATGTGCCGACAAATCCCGATAGGAGCTGCACATATCTCATTCTCAGGGCACAGCGGATTGTCCAAACTTCCGGTAGGCCAGCCCAGAGTTGCCCCCGGTGGCCACCGGCAGCTGACAGGTTGGACCAACACTCAGAGGAGCACTGGCCTGGGGGTTTAAAATAAATATGACCCTTGAGTCTGCATAACCCAAGGGAAAAAAGGCTTAGGTGGCAAATGGTAAAACCAAGGTTGGGCCTTGCTGGAGGAGTTTTATTCAAGGCAAACTGTCAAGGGGTTCCCATTATAACCCAACCGCGTAAGGAACGCAAAATCAAGGAACATAACCCGATATGATGGAAACTAGGGCGGCAAGAGTGGAACAAAACACCAGGCATAAGGCCGAGTGTCGGTGTCAAAACCGGCGGATCTCGGGTAGGGGGTCCCGAACTATGCGTCTGGGCGGATGGTAAGAGGAGGCAGGGGACACGATGTTTTACCCAGGTTCGTGCCCTCTTGATGGAGGTAAAACCCTACGTCCTGCTTGATTGATATTGATGATATGGGTAGTACAAGAGTAGATCTACCACGAGATCAAGGAGGCTAAACCCTAGAAGCTAGCCTATGGTATGATTGTTGTCATTGTTGTCATACAGACTAAAACCCTCCGGTTTATATAGACACCGGAGAGGGCTAGGGTTACACAGAGTCGGTTACAATGGTAGGAGACCTACATATCCGTATCGCCAAGCTTGCCTTCCACGCCATGGAAAGTTCCTTCCGGACACGGGACGAAGTCTTCAATCTTGTATCTTCATAGTCCAGGAGTCCGGCCGAAGGTATAGTCCGGCTATCCGGACACCCCCTAATCCAGGACTCCCTTAGTAGCCCCTGAACCAGGCTTCAATGACGACGAGTCCAGCGCGTAGATTGTCTTCGGCATTGCAAGGCGGGTTCCTCCTCCAAGTACTTCATAGAAGATTTTGAACACAAAGGTAGTGGCCGGCTCTGCAAAATAAGTTTCCACATATTGCCATAGAGAGAATAATATTTACACAAATCTAATCTGCTGACGTATTCCGTAGCATGAAATCACACCACGGCCAAGTCTTTTATTCGAATCATTTTACTGTCCCACCTTAGTGCGTTTAGCGAGGCGGTTTCCTTGGCATGTCTTGTCAAAGCAGAGATTGTGTCCCCTTATTCCGAGATTCTCATCAATACGGGCGTGGGTAACCCAACCGTGCCCGTTGGTATGTTTTCTCGATCAAAGGCGAGTCCCAAACGGTTACGGGGAGGGCCCTTGGTATTCAACCTCTTATAAAGAGACCAAGGCCCTACTCCTTTCTTTCAATCTCAAACGAGTTCGCCCTTCGCCTCGAGTTCCAACACCCAAGGCTCCAGATTTCAGGCGCTTCAGACCTTCGACAATGTCTGGTTCCGACCTTCGAGGCCGATGGATGCCCTCCTCCGTCACGGAGGAGGACATGCAGAAGTTGAGAGAGGCCAGGTTCTTGACCGACGAAATCTGGATAGGCTGCCTGGACTCGCTATCCGTATATTTATCATAAAATTGACTCTAAAAGAGCTGTCCTTTAAACAGGAGTGGATAGCGAAAGCAAAGCTAATCAGGTGTCCGGCCCCCCTCCCCGAGACCATGCCGGGTCCCGTGCTAGCCAGGATGTTGGAGGTTGTGCCTTCGGAGGAAAGCGAGGGAGGGGACAAGGAAGCTACGGCCTCCTCGAAGGAGGCTGTTTGGAAGGGAGGAATCGAAAATTCCTCTCCTCAGGGGAAGAAGAGGACCGCCTCTGAAGACCCGGAGACCATGGCCTCAAAGCGGGGGAAGAAATCTTCGCCAGAGGGTCCTGTGGTGGGGGATACTTCGTCCAAATTATGCCCTCAAGGAGTTCGGCCCTCCACCGAGCCATAAGTAGGGAGGAGTCTTTCTTTTTAAGAAATGAGAGAAATCCTTGCGTTATATCTGAGAAGAGTAATCAAAAATTTACCTTGTAGCTCGGACCTTAGCCCTTCTCAGCAGAGCTCGTCTTCGGGGGATCTTCTTCCGAAGATGATGGAGAGAGGAACGCCTCCCCCTGCCGCACCGCCTTGCGAGGCGGGCGATCCTGAGGTATCGTCGCGGAGGGTTTCTCCGAATCCGGCAGGGCCGGAAGGTAGTCATATGGCCCCCCAAAGTCCTCCGCATCCGGCCTTCTAAAAGGGCCATCGGACGAGTCCGGCACCGTCTGGTGCACGGTCGGAGGAGCTGAAGGATCTTCTAGGGCGAGCATCTATCTCAGAGGAGTACCATGCATTGATGGGTACGGTGATTGAGAGGATTTCATCCGCGGAGAGTGGATTGCACGAGGCCGTCAGGAGTTTACTGACAGATTTTGAGGTACGCGAAATAATGTACCCTTTTTGGATAGTTGCGCATAAATAAGATGTGCCCTGTGTAGATAGTAGCCCCTGAGACTCTGTGTGTTGTCAAAAGTGACGGCGCGCACAGGAGCATAATCCCAGGTCTAATATGCTGCCTTCATATGTAGGTGGTTAAGTGTCTGGTGGCAAGCCGAACTGATGAATTTGCCTGGCTAAAGCGGCAACTTGACGTGGCAGATGCCGACATCGCGCTTGTAAACAAGCGGCTTGACGAGGCACAAGGTATGTAATTCCTCCGGCAGCACTTGGTAAGAGGAGCTTTATGCCAGTATCTTACAATGTGTGCGCTTGATGCAGATGGTGCTGCTACCATGGAGAATCTTCGGGCGGAACTTGCCCGAGCCAAGGAGCAAGCCAGGAAAAGTGATGCGCCTGCCGGAAAGGCAATTGAAGAGCTGAAAGCCGAACAAGCTGCTCACTGCCGAAGCAAGAAGGAAATGGCCGAGATGGCCTTGAAGCTGAAGAACGCTGCTAATCGTTGCAAGCTTCTTGAAAAACAAGATTGGGCGGAACAGACGGACCTGGAGAAGGCCGTTGCCGATGCCAAGGATGCTCGCTCTATGATGAGAGCTATGAAGGAGGAGCTGTGTCAGGCTAGAGAAATTGCGGCTGGAAAGCCCTTTATGCTGCGGAGGAAGTTTTGTGATCCTAAACATGCTCCGTTAGACCGGATGTGGAGTACGGCGGACACCTATCTGGATTTGGTAGCGAGTGCCACAGATGCGGTCGAACACTTCCGAGATCGAGAAGATCACGAAGTGGAAAAGCTCTTTTGGTCGCAGTTCCACAAGCCGGAGCATCCACTGTCATTAGCCGATCGTTTGGCCGAATGGGCCGAGCTAAATAGGTTGTCCGGACTCGCCATGAAGTATGTCATGAGTCATCTGTGGCCAGAGAGGCCAGAGCCGAAAAGTTATTTCAACTTGGTGCAGCAGTTCCTTGGTGCGGTGCCGCATATAAATGCGATGAAGAGGTCAGCATGCATAGAGGGTGCGCGGATGGCTCTTGCCCGTGTCAAGACATACTGGGCGGAAATGGAGGCCACCGCTGTTGCATCCCCAGACTCGGATGGAAGCCGAGTACCTGCCGAGCACTATTTTTAGGAAGTTCTGCAAGGCGCCCGTTTAATAGAGACGCAGTGCTCGAAGGATACTATATTCGAATAGCATATACAATTGTAAAACAATATTTTGATAAATTGTAGAAGGTTTTTATACTTGTGCCTGCAAGTATTATAATACCTCCTGTGCGGCCGTTTAACATATATAAATATATAATCTGAAAGATGGCAGTCGTCGGCTTCAGCCCCCACGCACATAATGCGGGGGTGTTCGCAGAAGGCGCATTTTCACACTTGATCCAACGTCTTGGTCCTACAAAGGAGGTGATAGCGCAGCGAACTACGCAATCGGACTATGATGCTTTATCACTTTCACTTAGCCATAGGAGTTTGACAATGAGGCTACTTATATAGCCCCTGGTGGTGCCTGCGCTCGCCCGAACTCGGGGCACATATGTGCCTGGCCGGGAAGCGGCCCTTCGTTAATGCGGAGGAATCCTAAAGATTCCGGTAAGTCATTGAGTGGTTGACCAGTCTCACGCTATATCATGACAGTCAGTTTTCGGCTTTCTCTACTGAGGTGCTTGCCTGGCCGAACCGGGGCACAATCGCAGTAGTTCTCCTGGTGCCGCCTTAGCCGATAGAGCAGAACGTAAGGTAGCAAAACACAGGAGCCGGGCAAACCCAACATTTGACCAAAGACATGATTCGGAGCTGATGCATATAAGGCCAAACTCACGACACCGAACACTCCCTAAGGTATTCGGTCTTTATGAGGGCGGGCGGGATAACGTCCTTAGTAATAAGCCCCTAGTGTCCAGGTACACGCAAAACTTTGACGTGGCCACATGCCAAAACGCCAGCCTCCTCCTTGGTTATACCAAGAAACCAGGGGATGTGTATCAATAAGAGACAGTAAAAAAGGTTTACGCATGGTTAATCTGGAAAGAATCCTTGGAACGGGTCCCTGCTGCACGTCTGCGCCTGTGTCTCCGTTGTGCCGTATCCTGGACGGGCGTAGCACGGTGTTCATCTGTAAAAGAGAGGAACTTCGTTAAAGAAAGGTCGTGCCGAACATGAGTTATACTAAATAAACAAAGTATAAATCAAAATGGGTAAAATTGAGCTTTATTGTCTCTTGTTTTATATGCGCGGAGCCCCTAGTACAGGGGTAGACGGATATTAAGCCTTTATCAATTGTATGTTTATGCCGGACTCGTCTAGCCGTGTCCGTGGTCTTGATGACCTGTTTAGGTGCTTTGGCTGGTGAAGCCGCTTTATTGTGGGGCTGTCAAGGCAGCCGCACTATCTCTCGCGCGGGAGGAACACTCAATGCTTTCCCTTTAATGAGATGATGCCTCGTGGACCGGGCATCTTGAGCGTAAGAGATGCATAATGCGGTATTGCGTTAAAGTGGGCGAAAGCTTCGTGTCCCAGCAGTGCTTGATAGCTACTTGGGAATGGGGTGATGTGGAAAGTTAGCTGTTCGCGACGGAAGTTATCGGGGGAGCCGAACATAACTTCTAGCCGGAGAGAACCCATGCAACGGGCATCCGGACCTGGCGTTACCCCTTGAAAGGAGTTTTGCTATGGCAAATTTTTGTTGGGTCTATCCCCATGTTGCGGATTGTGTCCTGGTATAACAGGTTTAGACCACTGCCGCCGTCCATCAGGACATTTGTAAAGTGGAGTCCGCCGATTATTGGATCTAATACCAAGGCAGTCCAGCCTGCGTTCCGGATACTTCTAGAGTAATCCTGATGGTCGAAGGTGATCAGTTTTAACAACCATTGGCGAGACTCCTTTGGGATAGGCCGTATGGCGCGTATCTCTGTTGGCGCCATTCTGTTCGTCACGTGAAGTAAGTTTACTGTTTTGACTTCTTGTGGGAAATCCTTTTGTTTCCTAGTGCTCTGCTTGTGGGGTTCGTCATCGTCCTCACTTGGTGTGTCAAGCCCCTTGTGTTTGGCGCTGAGTTTGCCGGATTGCTTGAAAACCCAACAATCTCTGTGGGTATGGTTCGCAGGCTTCCCGGGAGTACTGTGTATTTGACATATTTTGTCCAAGATTTTGTTTAAGTTGGATAGCTCGTCCCTGTTATCCTTGAGGGGCGGCTTTCTCTGATCCTGCCGCGAGCTTTTAAATCCGGCATTGACCGTCGTGCTCTTTGGGTTGTTTCTCTTATTTCGGCGCTGGTCCTTGCTGCGTCGGGGTTTTCCGTTTCCATGCCTAACTTTGGATGTACTTGGGTCGCTGGTGCTACATCTTGCCAACCAGCTGTCCTCTGCCGCGCAAAAGCAGGTCATGAGGCTTGTTAATGCGGCCATTGTTCTTGGCTTTTCTTGGCAGAGGAGTTTGGCGAGCCATTCGTCTCGAACGTTATGCTTAAAAGCTGCTAGGGCTTCGGCGTCCGGACAGTCGACTATCTGATTCTTTTTACTAAGAAATCTGTTCCAGAATTTCCGGGCTGACTCTCCGGGCTGTTGAGTTATGTGACTGAGATCGTCTGCATCCAGAGGGCAGACATAGGTCCCTTGAAAATTTTCCCGGAAAGCATCCTCAAGCTCTTCCCAACTTCCAATGGTGTTTTTGGGAAGGCTTTTGAGCCAATGCCGGGCTGGCCCTTTAAGCTTGAGGGGTAAGTATTTTATGGCGTGGAGGTCATCTCCTCTGGCCATGTGTACGTGGAGGATATAATCCTCGATCCAGACCCCAGGGTCTGTTGTTCCGTCGTACGCCTGTATGTTTGCGGGCTTGAATCCCGCTGGAAATTCATGGTCCAGCACCTCATCGGTGAAACATAGGGGGTGTGCGGCACCCCTGTATTTAGGTGTGCCGTGATGTTCGGATATTTGTTGTGTTGCATTGCTTACCAGAGCTTGCTTTCTTGGCCCGTAGATAGATCTGGCTGGGCCATCTTTTTGATGCGTATCCTTTGGTGGATCGCGTGCCGGCTTGTGTGCGGCGCTGCTTGCCGCACCATGCTGGACATGCAGTCGTCTATCCGACTGTGTGGCTTTCCTATTTTTTGACTACGGGGGCTCTAAGGCCTCCTCGTCAAATTCAGGCAGTAGCTTTCGCTTTGGATAGCTTTTTGTGCGGCGACTGCCGCCATATTTGTCTGCGGTGTTGCGTACTTTGCTCCATCTGATTCTGAGTGCTTCTTCCACAGTTTTGAGCTTCCGCTTCTGTTTTTTCAGGCTACGCGCAATGGCGACGAGCCTTTTGTGGAGGTTCTACTCCATGAGCCTATCCGGCGTAAGGTCGTCCGGACTATTGTGTTTGCCGGGGACGGGGTGTTCGGTTTGTTTATCCAAGTTGCCTTGTTCGGACGGTTGCTCGAAGGCATGTTCGTCGTCCGCCGGCTCGTCCTGCCCTATGGTTGGGTCTGTATGGCTGCTGTCTCTGTCGAGGCGGGGCTTGGAGTGGCGCTTATGTTGCCGCTTTGATTGCTTTTCGAGTGAACGATCCCTCGTTACATCCCTGTGTTCCTCGTCGTCGCTTCCTTTGGGTATGTCCACCATGTACACATCATGAGATGAAGTGGCTGTCCAGTGCCCTATAGGCGCTAGTTCTTGATCGTCTCCTGCATCGGCGTCCATACCGTCGATGTCTTCGGAGTCGAAGTCGCGCATGTCGGTCAAATCATCGACAGTGGCTACGAAGTGGGTGGTGGGTGGGCTTTGAATTTCTTCATCATCTGCATCCTAACCTTGCTGACCATAGTCCGGCCAGGGCTCTCCTGATAAAGAGAGAGAGACTTTAGTGAATTCAGAATGTCGCCGAAGGGCGAGTGCTGAAAGATGTCCGCGGCGGTGAACTCCATGATTGGCGCCCAATCGGGTTCGATCGGTAGGGGCGCGGAGGTCTCGGAGTCTGGAGAGGAGTCCGGCTCCTTGGAGTCACGGGCTTCGCAGAGAATAGGGCTGGTGTTCGGCTTGATCGCCATAGAGATTGTAGCTCCCGAGGCGGTGTCCAACCACCCATCCTCGATTGGCGCAGTTGGCTCCGAATTAAGGGTCGGAGCTGATGCGGGTGCGGCCCCCAGGGCACTGTTCGGCGGCAGAGCTAGATCATGCCCATCGTGACAGTGCGGCGCGCTCGGCTGCGGCTCGAATCTGTCGAAGATCAAGTCTCCGTGGAGGTCGGCCGTGTAGCTCAAACTTCGAAATCTGACCTGATGGCCAGGGGCGTAGCTTTCAATCTGCTCCAGATGGCCAAGCGAATTGGCCCGCAGTGCAAAGCCACCAAATACGAAGATCTGTCCGGGGAGAAAAGTCTCACCTTGGATCGCATCGTTGTTAATGATCGGAGGAGCCATCAGGCCTAAAAGTGACGACACAGAGGAACTCTCAATGAAAGCACCAATGTCGGTGTCAAAACCGGCGGATCTCGGGTAGAGGCGCAAACCTGGGTAAAACATCGTGTCCCCTGCCTCTTGTTACCATCCGCCTAGACACACAGTTCGGGACCCCCTACCCGAGATCCGCCGGTTTTGACACCGACACCGAGCCTCCCACCCTTTACCAAGTATATAGATGCATTAATTAACATAAAAGATATTGTGATATCCCAACAAAATCCATGTTCCAAACATGGAACAAACTCCATCTTCACCTGCAACTAGCAACGCTATAAGAGGGGCTGAGCAAAGCGGTAGCATAGGCAAACAATGGTTTGCTAGGACAAGGTGGGTTAGAGGCTTGACATGGCAATATGGGAGGCATGATAAAGCATGTGGTAGGTATCGCGACATAGGCAAAGCAAAAGAGCGAGCAACTAGCAAGCAAAGATAGAAGTGATTTCGAGGGTATGGTCATCTTGCCTGATATCCTGCAAGGAAGAAGAACGAGCCCATGAAGAAGACAAACGAACGTAGCCGAACAGATCCTCACAACTCCGGAACGAAACCGAAGCTAACTAGAGAGGCAACCCGGAAAGAAGCAAGCAACATAGTAAACAACCATCACATAAACATGGCATGATGCACAACCAAGTATGATGCATGTCCGGTTTAAATAGGCATGGCATGGCAAAGTGCACAAGCAATCCTACAAATTAAGTGGAGCTCAATATGCAACGAGTTGCATATTGACAGAACACCACATCAACTATTTAGTTCACTCCCGGTTAGGTACTCAACAATATTAAAGGTTGGTTAACATGGCAAGAGGTGAAGCATAACAAAACTATACCATCTAAAAAATTTAAATGGGGCCGGATATAACAAACAACAAATCCGGTAAATCCCCACGTGCATTTAGTAATTAATGCAAACAACAATTTTAAACATTTTAATTGTTGTTATCATGATGCGGATGACATGTGCAAGTTTTATGCAATATTTATGAAAAAGTTGATAAGAGCATTTTATGAAGCATTTGTCACCGTGGTAGAAAGAAAGGGGTGCCACGGCGACGAAACGGAAACGGTGCCATGGTAACATTCCGGTTCCCGTAACTCGATTGAGATGCCGGTGAAAAGAAAGTGTGACGGGAGCGAGTCACGCAAGGATGGTGGGGTGATCCCGGATACCGGGTTCCCACGGGTCGACGACATGGCAAACGAGGGGAGACGTGTAATGACAACTCGGACACGGTGCAAACACGAACATCACATACAACATGCATTTGTCCACGGTCGTTGGTCCAGCAGTTATACCTTCCAAGGGTGCATTTCGAGGCAAAACGAGTTGGTGCAAAGTAGAGGAAGTAGACGTTCTCGCGACGGTAGAGGAAGTAGTGGTACACGTCTCGGAGAAGGAGTTGACGCATTCGATGTTTCCGAGGGCGACGGTAGGGGAACTTGGCGTTAGTGCTACACGGGTCTTCGGTGACGGTCGATGTACATGGCAAACATAGAGGTACTATGCTTCGGTCATCGTGGTACTTGGCGATAGTAGTGGTAAAAGGGTTGTGGCCGGCCTTGGCGGTTCATCGTGTAGTCGTAAACGTTCCGTAGATGTTCATGTCGTCGTAGCCATTTGGATCTTGGAGCGATGGTAGTCGTTCACTTGACGGTCTTGAAGGATTCAAAGGGGTACTGGGCGGTCTGTCATGGTACTCGTTCGGGCATCCGTGTGTCGAGGTATGTGGTATCCCTGTAGTTGACCTTGCCGGTCTTGTTGGTCTGAAAAGAAGTAGCACAAGGACCTCAGGAGAATGACGAAGCCGCATGGAGGCTTGTGACTGGGAAGTTACCGCATGCACGGGACCCCGTCCTGTCGCTCGTAAGCAGGGGTACTTGACGCGGCGGAGCTCTACAGCGAAGCAACAGCAGCAGCAGGACTCGGCATGGCGGCGAGAGCTGCAGGGGAGGTCGAAGGCTGGGATGGCACACTGGAGAGGAAGCAAGAGCATGTCCAGGTGGATGTCTAGGCTGGACCGTGCAGCAGCGGCGCGGGACTCCGGGATGGCATGGAGGTCGAGGAAGACGAGCTCGAAGCGGTGCTGGAGCATGGCGACGCGGCGATCGGACGAAGCAGGGTGACGAGTTGGTGCTTGGGGCTCGAGGTCGCGGGGAAGGAGCAGCTCCGGTGGTGCGGCGCCGGAGACGGCCGGATGCGGCGAGGTCCGGCGACTGGGCAATGGGGGCGCGCTGGCGATGATGAGGATCAGGCGCGGCGGCACTGGTCGCGGACACTAGGCCGCGTGGCCCGCAGGCAAGCAGCGAGGGTGAGGACAAGCAGGAGGCGGGGTTCTCGGACTTGAGCAGCGGCGGAGGAGGTGTGTAACATCCCAAGTTTTCAATTTGGAATGTTATACATTAGGACATCATGCATATCATATTTTATTTTGCTTTTGGTTTTGATCCTAGAAAATCCTAAGCAACTCAAGGACCCACGGAGAGAGTTGGGGATTTCGTTATTTACATATTTGAGTTTTCTCAAATTATGTAAATAGGATCATTTGATTTTATTTATTTTATCATCAATTATTTCTATTACAAAAATATGAGAGAGGGAATAAAATGACTTTCCCAAAATATAGAAATATTGAGGATTTAAAAAAAATCAAATAAGTTTTACTTCGGAGTTTTTCGGTATTTTTGTTTGAATTTAGGAAAAATGCGCGTTTTTCAAAGTTGTAGTTTGGGCCCAGATAAATGTTCACTTTATCGGGTTTGATTTTAGGAACCCGACAAAATTTATTTCGTGATTTTTGGAGTCCGTTTAGTATTTCTTTTTATTTTTCTTCCGAGCGGATTTATAAAAAAACTGGAACCGACTACGGGCCGTAACCGGCCAGGAAACCTCCGCCCGGGGCCTTTATAAGGCGCCGAAGCCCGCGAGGAGGAGCCCAGCCTCCAGCCCCAAACCCTAGCTAGCCGCCGCCCCAGCCGCCGCCGTCGCCCGCCGCCGCCGCCCGCCGCCGCCGCCCGCCGCCGGAGCCGCGCGCCTTTCGAGGTTCGCCGCCGCCTCTTTTTCCGTGCTGTTTAAAAAAAAATTTCTGTTCGTCGTTTTTCTTTTTCGTCGGATTTTCCACGGTTATTTTCCGATTTCTGATCCGATTTTCGTTTTAGTATAACTTTTCGCTCGTTTATCGGAATCAGGCGATTCAAGCGCCTGGAGTTTCGTCTCGAAACCCTCTTTCCGAATAATCAACTTAAACAAGTTTTTGCTACTGTAAATTTTGCCCCAGAACCAGATTGCTAGAACGAAGTTGTTTCTTTCGCCGTTTGATTTCTTTTGCTTCGTTCGATTTGATTCTTTTTGCAAACCAGGGTTCTTAAGTTGAACTTTCTGGTTGGATCTTCTATTTGAGTTTTACCCGTGCATTAGATGAGTACTTATTGTATGCTTGTTTGTTTGTCTGCGATAGAATACCCGGAGTGCGCCGCCTGTTACTTTGAATCTCTAGGTTTCGCGGATCATCAGCAAGGCAAGTAACACTTTGATCATACCTTTTTCTACAACCCAGTTTTATTGCATTAGATCAATCCTCACACATTGCATGATTAGGATCTAATTAAATTGTGGGATGGGAAGTAGATGAGGTAGTACCTATTACCTGTTTATTATCAAACCTTTGGGAGTTACTTCTACGTTTGCTTATTATGCCAGGCTATGCTAGTAGACGTGGATTGGGTGAGTGATATCCATGACAAATGTGAGATTTATAATTAAGGGTTTATCTAAGGTGGCAACCTAACACACATCTGGGTGGATTGAGGCACCTGGGGTTACCAGGACTTGCCTGTTTTCTTTGGACCGCCACCCAGGCTCAAAGGGATCATGAGATTATTCATACTAGAAACTTCCGTGTGCAGCCACAAGCCATTATGGGCTCTGGCATAGTTGATTAAGTCGTGCGAACTCTTACAGGGTAGACTAGCAGATGTAGGGGAAAGTAGGTGTACTGGTCTATCCAACGTAAGGTGCTAGCGCTTTTGAAAGACTGTGTCTCGATCATCCATTTCTCAAACACCATGTAGTGCGAGAAATCCAACGGAGGCGATCGAGTCTTGTGGCGAAAAGTGCGCAAACCTCTGCAGAGTGTAACAAACTAATCATGATTAGCCGTGTCCCCGGTTATGGACAATCTTGAGTATCTAGTACCTGGATTATCATGTGAATCTCAACATGTTACTCTAAATTAATTTTGTGGGATTTTAATGATGCTACTTAATTGGGATTGAGGATGCTGTCAACCATTCTCAATGTTTAACCACCACCATGATAGTAATTAATTTTATTCCTTTGAAGTAGGGAAAAATTGGCTTTACGCAAAAACTGTAACCATAGAGCTTTCCACCAGCCAAATATGCATATAGTATAGTTGTTGCATTCCATTACTCTCTATGTGTTACCTTGCCAGCATATTCCATGTGCTGACCCATTTCGGGCTGCAACGTTAATGTTGCAGACTTTTCAGACGACGATTGAGGAATTTTAGGTCGTGGTTCTATACTCAGTGATGCCGTTGGAGTTGATGGACTCACTTATGTTCCAAGCCTTCCGCTGTTATCGTTATTAGATGGCCTTAAGCCATATTTATTGTTTTAAGTTCTCTTTTGAGACACTCGATGTAATAAGTGTGTGATTGCTACTCTGCTATAAATCCTCCGAGTACTGTGTGGTGTCAGCATTACTGATCCAGGGATGACACCGGAGCACAGAGATCAGACTGTTTGAGGTCTGGTCGCTACAAGGTGCTCGCGGGGCAGTGGAGGTCGCGGGCTTGCAGGAGCTTGATGGATGGTGCGACGGAGGGAAGCAGGAGGGGGTCGAGGGAGAGGGGCGATGGGATCGAGAGGTTGCTGCGCGAGGGAGATGGGTCTCGGGCTCCTCGCGGCGCTGGTGGGAGCGAGAGGGAGAGGTCAAAAGAGAGGGTCGGGGCCTAGGTTAGGATTAGGTGGGCCAAAATGCCGGTCCAGTGGTAAGGGCGCCGGCTGGGCTTGCTAGATTGGGCTCTCCCTCTCCTCTCTTTCTTCTTTAACCGAAAAGAAAATAGAGAGAAAGGAAAAAGAAGGGGGGGTTAGGGAAAAGAGTTTGAGCAGGAGGACAATTTTCCTGGACTCATAAAAATAAGCATGACCACAGAAAAATAGAAGTGGCAAGATTGCAAGAATTAAATTCAAATTCATTTGAATATAATTCAAATGGTTTTGAATTGGGACTAGGTTTGGTGTGGCCTAAAATGTTCGGGTTTTTGGTGGAGCTCCGGAAAATGACGAAAGAATTTATGGACACAGTTCGAGGTCAAGAAGCGAGATAACAAATGCATGGGGAAATTTTGCAAGTGTGTTTTAGGTGATTCCATAAGAATGGATTATTTATCATAGCTCCCTAATATTGGGAGGGTATGTTATGAAGAGAAAACACCATGTGAATTCTCTCGGTTTAAATGGACTGAAGATCCATGCAATTTATTTGGTTGAGTTGAGGTGCAAAGATTAATGGCATGATGGCATGATGACATGATGCAAAGCACAAATAAAAGGGCAGGCACAAATGAAACAGACGGCGAAACTGGAACATATGGAAATCTTCTCGAGCATCGGTCTTAGGGCGTCACAACACTCCACCACTACGAGAGGATCTCGTCCCGAGATCTAGGACGGCACCGGAGGAAAACGGAAGAGGAATAGAAAGGTAAAACTAAGTTGCTTCTTTGCCAAACGAGTGAAACCAAAGATCCTTGAGAGGTTGAACAACTTGAAAGAAAGAATACAATGAAGATGAACAAAGTTGAAAACACTCCGTTAGAAAATAGGAACAAGGAACATTACTAGAACCTTGTAGGTTGAAAGACAAAAGAAAAGGATTGCAATGGACAAGAAGTACATGCAAACACTCCGGTAGAAACAAGATGTATGAGGATCAATAAAGATCAATTATGACAACACTCCGGTTAAAACAAGATAGAGAAGGAATAAGAATGATATAATTCGGACAACACTCCGGTAAATGGAAGGAATTGAACATGATCTTGACAAAACAAGATGATGGGTCGAAGAGAGCAACACCACAATGCCTCCAGAAGAAAAGAATAGAAGTTAGATCATTGTAATAAAAGAATGGAGTTGAAAATGCCAACTTCTGACACAAATGAGCTTGGAAACCACCCTTCCAAGAAGGTTAAAACTGAGTTATTGGAAAAACAACAACAATGAAACGAATAAGTTTGTAGTGGGCTTATGGAAAACATCTCAAAATTATGAGGTAAAATTCTGCCGCTATGGAAACAATGGATTTGGATTGATATGAACAAGGAGACGAGAAACTTATCTCACCGGTAGGATAAATGAAGAACTTGGATCATTGGTAAGCACCATAGATAGCAACAATCCATAGGGAAAGCTTTAGGTGAAATCTATACCAAGATAACTCCAAGGAAGAAAATGATGGGTTTAAATATCTCATTCCTGACAACTTTTGAATCATGAAACATGAAGGGAAATTGTCAATAATGACATAACACCACCTCCAATGATATGGAAGAAAGAATTGCACTCCGGATTGTAAGATGAAGAATGCTTGAGCTCCTCTGAAAAGAATCTCGATGAACACTTCGAGAAGGAATTAAATCCTTGATGGACCAACATGTAGAGGATCCATGAAGAACTCCAGTAACAAAAGGATGATCAAACGCAAGGAAAGAGAAGTTGAAAACAGAAGGTGAAGCCTTGCGATGATTTAGATGGAGCTTCGAGGCGAGATAATGCGGAAAAACTTGGAACTCCGGAAAAGAAAGATGAACAAAAGAAATCAAGAATTTTTGATGAACCTCCGGAATAAGGAATTAATCACTTGGATGAAGCAAGAATAAGAATTACATTATGCTTATCCTTCATGAATTAAATTGATGACACACAACGGATTTGGCATACTACTTATTCTCGTAGAAAGGATTAAGATAGGTATGGCGCAAACTTGAGAAGGTCTTCTGCGAACAACTGGTAGGGTTTGGAAACAACGAATGAATTAATACAATAACAACGGAAGAGAATTCTTGAACGAACCACCGTAAGAATAGAAAATGAACAAAGAAAAGATAAAGAAACACCGGAAAGAATTAGCAAATGAACGAAGATGCTTGAGAGAATTTAGATACATGAGAACAAAGAGATGACGAGCTGATTAGAGAACACTTGAATGATGCACCGGTAAGATTAGGAGAATGAGAGCTAGAAGCTAAGAATGAATAACTCTGAGATGATGGGCTTTGGATGAATCAGACTGAAAAGACTCCTGAATTGCTCCAAATGGGTGAAAAGAATTCTCACAATCAAAACAATTATGAGAGGATGGCAGCAAGCTAGAACCATGAATCTTGAAGAGAGTGGAGCAAGATTTACGAGAAACTCTTCTTAGGTCTTCAAAATTCGAGAATGATGACGAGAAACACCACCATGAATTGTTGAGGTACTCCGGAATGAAAAATTAGCGAGGTTGAACCAACGATGAAAGGACATTGAAAATCTTGGAGAAAGGCATTTGACTGATGAAAATTCATTTTTACATCAAACTTTGAAAGGATTTGAGGACAGCTCCGGAAAAATAGAAGAGTCAGGTAAGATCCTGGAAAAAGACCTGTGGGTTAGGGCCCACTCAAAAGAAACACCGTTGAAGAGATTTAAAAGAGAGATTGCACTGGTTGAATTAAAAGGCTTGAAAGAGATAACAACCTCAAAATAGCTTGAACGGATTGAGAATGGAAACGAATCTTCTGAGAAAACTCCATCTCTCTGGAACAAATGAATAGAGAGAGGTGAACAATTAAGAGGTGCACCGGCGTGAGAAAACATTTGAAATGAGGAAAAAGATATGATCGGCAAAGTTTGAATTGAATCCACCAGAGAAGAAAAGAATGAAGAATGATGAACTTGAAGCTCTGTTAGCATTTTCTTGAGAATCACCGGATAAGAACATTGACCGAGAAGAATGGAGAGACTTCCCATCAATAAAAGGATACTCGATTAAGTGATTTGAGTCCTTGAAGAAAAAGGGTGGGAGGGCGGGGAAAACAAAGACAACTTGGTATGGATGAAACAAACACCGTTGAGAAGAACTGATAATTGATCTTGCGGATGTCGAAAATCATCGGATCCACTTGAAGAGAACACGTCGATTGAAAAGGATTGACATGACAATCTCGATTATCATGAAGGATTAGTATTCACATAGAAGTATGAGAACACCACTTAGGGAAAGTATGGAATCAACACTTGACATCGAAGCAACTCGAATACCACAACTGAAAAACAAAGCAAAGGATTGGCTTGAAAAATAAGCCAGAACAAACATATGATAGAGATTTCGTCCGAAGTTTTCATGGTGGGGCCCACACGGGCTCGATCGTACAATACCATCATGTACAAGGCAGTGCACATGACATAAGAAGCGTCCCCGAGTCAGCATAGCCAAGGACTCTTTAAGACACAACGAGACCACTATAAAATCAACCGTGGATGGATGGACCACTAGATGTCGAACTCCAATTTCATATCATACATCTATCGGAAAGATATCCTAGGAGCTACTTGAATTCCCACTTATAAACTCCCGAAAGTTTCTGGTTATGCAATCAGGTGTTGGGGATACAGGGGAAGCATAATATCTCACCCAAAACTAGCAAATCCTACATCCAGCTGTATCCATCCTTCAACACATAACCAAGAAACCTTCGGAAATTGTTTACCTCAACCTTCGAAAAGCATCAGTTATACGAGTTATGGCAATACTCCCGAACTCCCGCCCCAGTACTAGGTGGCGTCGAGGTTATCTCACCAACAACTGCATAAAAGAGATTTTTGATGTCGGCAAAACTCAGGTATTCCAGAACTGCAACGATAAAATTGTGGCGACAACACCTCGGAGCTCAACTCCCCGGGACACTGCCACAACCCCTAAATGTCAGGAGGCACCAAGAACAATGTTCTTGTCACAAAACCATCGGAACGATTCCAAGATACCCGCGTGATCCTAATTTTTTTTAGTGAAATTTGAGAAGAGAAGAGTCAAAACTCTATGTCAGGATGCCTCACCAGTGACGAAGGGACTGAGGAGTAAAAAGAATCCTACTCTCATATATATATATAATCCTAAAGGACTCAAAACATTTTTTCTAGACTCAACAACGCCAGCGATTCGATCAAGCAGGGGGCTCCTAAGTCGGGGAAGGCTCTGATACTAACTTGTAACACCCACGATGCGGCTATATCTCCCACGTGTCGGAGCACGACTTAGAGGCATAACCGCATTGTAGGAATGTCGCAAGATGGGTAATCTTTACACATCCCATGTACTGAATGAGAAAGAGGTACAACATTGGCTTACAATCACCACTTCACACAATACATGAATAAAGCATTACATCAACCCGATACAACCAAGGTCCGACTACGGAACCAAAATAAAAGAAGACTACCCCTAATGCAAAAGATCCCTGATCGCCCCAACTGGGCTCCACAACTGAACGAAAGGAAAACGAAACAACACAACGAACACGATCTTCATCGAGCTCCTCCTTGAGCTCAGTTGCGTCACCTGCACGGTATCGTCGGCACCTGCAATCTGGTTTTGGAAGTAATCTGTGAGTCACGGGGACTCAACAATCTCATACCCTCGTGATCAAGACTATTTAAGCTTATGGGTAGGTAAAATGTAAGTGAGGTGGAGCTGCAGCAAGCACTAGCATATATGGTGGCTAACATACGCAAATGAGAGCGAGAAGAGAAGGCAACACATGGTCGTGAACTAGAAGTGATCAAGAAGTGATCTTGAAACTACTTACGTTCAAGCATAACTTCAACACCGTGTTCACATCCCGAACCCCGCCGAGAAGAGACCATCACGGCTACACACGCGGTTGGTGCATTTTAATTAAGTTAAGTGTCAAGTTCTCTACAACCAGACATTAACAAATTCCCATCTGCCCATAACCGCGGGCACGGCTTTCAAAAGTTCAAAACCCTGCAGGGGTGACGCAACTTAGCCCATCACAAGCTCTCACGGTCAACGAAGGATATTCCTTCTCCCAGGAAGACCCGGCCAGACTCGGAATCCTGGTTACAAGACATTTCGACAATGGTAAGACAAGACCAGCAAAGCCACCCGAATGTGCCGACAAATCCCGATAGGAGTTCCACATATCGCGTTCTCAGGGCACAGCGGATTGTCCAAACTTCCGGTAGGCCAGCCTAGAGTTGCCCCTGGTGGCCACCGGCAGCTGACAGGTTAGACCAACACTCAGAGGAGCACTGGCTTGGGGGTTTAAAATAAAGATGACCCTTGGGTCTGCATAACCCAAGGGAAAAAGGCTTAGGTGGCAAATGGTAAAACCAAGGTTGGGCCTTGCTGGAGGAGTTTTATTCAAGGCGAACAGTCAAGGGGTTCCCATTGTAACCCAACTGCGTAAGGAATGCAAAATCAAGGAACATAACACCGGTATGACGGAAACTAGGGCGGCAAGAGTGGAACAAAACACCAGGAATAAGGCCGAGCCTTCCACCCTTTACCAAGTATATAGATGCATTAATTAACATAAACGATATTGTGATATCCCAACAAAATCCATGTTCCAAACATGGAACAAACTCCATCTTCACCTGCAACTAGCAACGCTATAAGAGGGGCCGAGCAAAGCAGTAACATAGCCAAACAACTGTTTGCTAGGACAAGGTGGGTTAAAGGCTTGACATGGCAATATGGGAGGCATGATAAAGCATGTGGTAGGTATCGCGGCATAGGCAAAGCAAAAGAGCGAGCAACTAGCAAGCAAAGATAGAAGTGATTTCGGGGATATGGTCATCTTGCCTGAGATCCCGCAAGGAAGAAGAACGAGCCCATGAAGAAGACAAACGAACGTAGCCGAACGGATCCTCACAACTCCTGAACGAAACCGAAGCTAACGAGAGAGGCAACCCGGAAAGATGCAAGCAACATAGTAATCAACCATCACATAAACATGGCATGATGCAGAACCAAGTATGATGCATGTCCGGTTTAAATAGGCATGGCATGGCAAAGTGCACAAGCAATCCTACAAATTAAGTGGAGCTCAATATGCACCAAGTTGCATATTGATGGAACACCACATCAATTATTTAGTTCACTCCCGGTTAGGTACTCAACAATATTAAAGGTTGGTTAACATGGCAAGAGGTGAAGCATAACAAAACTATACCATCTAAACAATTTAAATGGGGCCACATATAACAAACAACAAATCCGGTAAACCCCCACGTGCATTTAGTAATTAATGCAAACAACAATTTTAAACATTTTAATTGTTGTTATCATGATGCGGATGACATGTGCATGTTTTATGCAATATTTATGAAAAAGTTGATAAGAGCATTTTATGAAGCATTTGTCACCGTGGTAGAAAGAAAGGGGTGCCACGACGACGAAACAAAAATGGTGCCATGGCAACATTCTGGTTCCCGTAACTCGATTGAGATGCCGGTGAAAAGAAAGTGTGACGGGAGTGAGTCACGCAAGGATGGTGGGGTGATCCCGGATACCGGGTTCCCATGGGTCGACGACATGGCAAACAAGGGGAGACGTGTAATGACAACTCGGACATGGTGCAAACGCAGACATCACATACACCATGCATTTGTCCACGGTCGTTGGTCCGGCAGTTATACCTTCCAAGGGTGCATTTCGAGGCAAAACGAGTCGGTGCAAAGTAGAGGAAGTAGGTGTTCTCGTGACGGTAGAGGAAGTAGTGGTACACGTCTCAGAGAAGTACTTGACGCATTCGATGTTTCCGAGGGCGACGGTAGGGGAACTTGGCAATAGTGCTACACGGGTCTTCGGTGATGGTCGATGTACATGGCAAACGTAGAGGTACTATGCTTCGGTCGTCGTGGTACTTGGCGATAGTAGTGGTACAAGGGTTGTGGCCGGCCTTGGCGGTTCATCGTGTAGTCGTAAACATTCCGTAGATGTTCATGTCATCGTAGTCGTTCGGATCTTGGAGCGATGGTAGTCGTTCACTTGACGGTCTTGAAGGATTGGAAGGGTTACTGGGCGGTCTGTCGTGGTACTCGTTCGGGTATCTGTGTGTCGTGGTACGTGGTATCCCTGTAGTTGACCTTGCCGGTCTTGATGGTCTGAAAAGAAGTAGCACAAGGACCTCGGGAGAACGACGAAGCCGCATGGAGGCTTGCGACGGGGAAGTCAGCGCAGGCATGGGACTCCGTCCTGTCGCTCGAAAGCAGGGGTACTTGACGCGGCGGAGCTCTACAACGAAGCAACAGCAGCAGCAGGACTCGACATGGCGGCGAGAGCTGCAGGGGAGGTCAAAGGCTGGGCTGGCACGCTGGAGAGGAAGCAAGAGCATGGCGAGGTGGATGTCTAGGCTGGACCGTGCAGCAGTGGCGAGGGACTCCGGGATGGCATGGAGGTCGAGGAAGACGAGATGGAAGCGGTACTGGAGCATGGCGACGCGGCGGCCGGACGAAGCAGGGTGACGAGGTGGTGCTTGGGGCTCGAGGTCGTGGGGAAGGAGCAGCTCCGGTGGTGCGGCGCCGGAGATGGCCGGATGCAGCGAGGTCCGGCGACCGGGCAACGGGGGCGCGCTGGCGATGATGAGGATCAGGCGCGGCGGTGCTGGTCGCCGGCATCAGGCCGCGTGGCCCGCAGGGAAGCAGCGAGGGTGAGGAGAAGCAGGAGGCGGGGTTCTCGGACTTGAGCAGCTTAGGAGGAGGTGCTCGCGGGGCAGCGGAGGTCGTGGGCTTGAAGGAGCTTGAGGGACGGTGCGACAGAGGGAAGTAGGTGGGGGTCAAGGGAGAGGGGTGATGGGATCGGGAGGTTGCTACGCGAGGTAGATTGGTCTCGGGCTCTTGGCGGCGCTGGTGGGAGCGACAGGGAGAGGTCAAAAGAGAGGGTCGGGGCCTAGGTTAGGATTAGGTGGGCCAAAAGGCCGGTCCAGTGGTAAGGGTGCCGGCTGGGCTTGCTGGATTGGGCTCTCCCTCTCCTCTCTTTCTTCTTTAACCAAAAAGAAAATAGAGAGAAAGGAAAAAGAAGGGGGGTTAGGGAAAAGAGTTTGAGCAGGAGGACAATTTTCCTGGACTCATAAAAATAAGCATGACCATAGAAAAATTGAAGTGGCAAGATTGCAGGAATTAAATTCAAATTCATTTGAATATAATTCAAATTCATTTGAATATAATTCAAATGGTTTTGAATTGGGAGTAGGTTTGGTGTGGCCTAAAATGTTTGGGTTTTTGGTGGAGCTCCGGAAAATGACGAAAGAATTTACGGACAAAGTTCGAGGTCAAGAAGCGAGATAACAAAGGCATGGGGAAATTTTGCAAGTGTGTTTTAGGTGATTCCATAAGAATGGATTATTTATCATAGCTCCCTAATATTGTGAGGGTATGTTATGAAGAGAACTCACCATGTGAATTCCCTCGGTTTAAATGGACCGAAGATCCATGCAATTTATTTGGTTGAGTTGAGGTGCAAAGATTAATGGCATGATGGCATGATGACATGATGCAAAGCACAAATAAAAGGGCAGGCACAAATGAAACACATGGCGAAACCCGGAACATATGGAAGTCTTCTCGAGCATCGGTCTCGGGGCGTCACAATGTGCTCATTACCATTAACATGAAAAGTGACATTGCCTTTGTTGCAATCAATAACAACCCCTGCATTATTCAGAAAGGGTCTTCCTAGGATAATGGGCATGCTATCATCCTCAGGAATATCAAGAATAACAAAGTCCGTTAAAATAGTAACGTTTGCAACCACAACAGGCACATCCTCACAAATACCGACAGGTATAGCAGTTGATTTGTCAGCCATTTGCAAAGATATTTCAGTAGGTGTCAACTTATTCAAATCAAGTCTACAATATAAAGAGAGAGGCATAACACTAACACCGGCTCCAAGATCACATAAAGCAGTTTTAACATAGTTTCTTTTAATGGAGCATGGTATAGTTGGTACTCCTGGATCTCGAAGTTTATTTGGTATTCCATCCTTAAAAGTGTAGTTAGCAAGCATGGTGGAAATTTCAGCTTCCGGTATCTTTCTTTTATTTGTAACAATATCTTTCATGTACTTAGCATAAGGATTCATTTTAAGCATATCAGTCTAGCGCATATGCAAAAATATAGGTCTAATCATTTCAGCAAAGCGCTCAAAATCCTCATCATCCTTTTTCTTGGATGGTTTAGGAGGAAAAGGCATGGGTTTCTGAACCCATGGTTCCTTTTCTTTACCGTGCTTCTTAGAAACGAAGTCTCTCTTATCATAACGTTGATTCTTTGATTGTGGGTTATCAAGATCAACAGCAGGTTCAATGTCTACATCATTATCATTGCTAGGTTGAGCATCAACATGAACATCATCATTAACACTATCACTAGGTTCATGTTCGTTACCAGATTGTGTTTCAGCATCAGAAATAGAAATATCATTGGGATTCTCAGGTGTGTCAACAACAGGTTCACTAGAAGCATGCAAAGTCCTATCATTTATCTTTTTCTTGTTCTTAGGAGAACTAGGTGCATCAACATTAGTTCTCTAAGAATCTTGCTCAATTCTTTTACGGTGCCCCTCATGATACAAAGGTTCTTGAGTCATTTTACCCCCTCTAGTCACAACTCTAACAACATTATAATTTTTCTTATTATTTAATTTTGAGCAAATCATTCTGAGCTTTAAGTACTTGTTCTACTTGAGTGGTAACCATAGAAGCATGTTTACTAATAAGTTTAAGTTCACCTTTAACTCTAGACATATAACCACTCAAGTGTTCAATCATATAAGCATTACGTTTCAGTTGTCTACCAACATAATCATTGAAGTTTTCTTGTTTAACAATAAAATTATCAAACTCATCTAAGCATTGGCTAGCAGATTTATAACGAGGAATATCACCTTCATCAAATCTATAGAGAGAATTTACCTTTACTACCTGTGTCGGGTTATCAAGACCATGTATTTCTTCAATAGGTGGTAAATTCTTAACATCTTCAGCTTTAATACCTTTTTCTTTCATAGATTTCTTTACCTCTTGCATATCTTCAGGATTGAGAAATAGAATACCCCTTTTCTTCGGAGTTGGCTTAGGAGTTGGTTTAGGAAGTGTCCAATCATTTTCGGTACTCAACATATTATTCAATAGCAATTCGGCTTGATCAACAATTCTTTCCCTGAAAACACAACCAACACAACTACCCAGGTGGTCTCTGGAAGCATCGGTTAGTCCATTATAAAAGATATCAAGTATTTCATTTTTCTTGAGAGGATGATTCAGCAAAGCATTAAGTAATTGGAGAAGCCTCCCCCAAGCTTGTGGGAGACTCTCTTCTTCAATTTGCACAAAGTTGTATATTTGCCTTAAGGCAGCTTGTTTCTTATGAGCGGGGAAATATTTAGCAGAGAAGTAATAAATCATATCCTGGGGACTACGCACACATCCAGGATCAAGAGAATTAAACCATGTTTTAGCATCACCCTTTAATGAGAACGGAAACAACTTAAGGATAAAGTAATAGCGAGTTTTCTCATCATTAGTGAACAGGGTGGCTATATCATTTAATTTAGTAAGATGTGCCACAACAGTTTTAGATTCATAGCCATAAAAAGGATCAGATTCAACCAAAGTAATTAACTCAAGGTCGACAGAGAAATCATAATCCTTATCGGAAATACAGATAGGTGAAGTAGAAAAAGCAGGGTCATATTTCATTCTAGCATTCAAAGACTTTTCTTTAAGCTTAGCTAATAATTTCTTAAGATCAGATCTATCATTGCAAGCTAAGAAGTCTCTAGCAGTTTCTTCATCCATAACATAACCCTCAGGCACAACAGGCAATTCATATCTAGGAGGAGAATCTTCATCATCACTTTCATCAATATTATCAGTTTCAATAATTTCATTCTCTCTAGCCCCCTAACAAGTTTTTCATCAAGAAATTCGCCTAGTGGCACACTTTATCAAGCACAGGAGTAGTTTCATCATAACTATCATGCAAAGCAGAAGTGGCATCATCAATAACATGTGACATATCAGAATGATTAGCAGGAGTAGGTGTCGCAAGTTTACACAAAACAGAAGGTGAATCAAGTACATAGCTAGATGGCAGTTCCTTACCTCCCCTCTAAGTTGAGGGAAAAATCTTGGTTCTTTTATCTTTGAAGTTCTTCATAGTGATCAACAAATATAAATCCCAATGTAACACCCATGATGCGGCTATATCTCCCACATGTCGGAGCATGACTTAGAGGCATAACCGCATAGTAGGCATGTCGCAAGAGGGGTAATCTTTACACATCCCATGTATTGAATAAGAAGGGATAAAGAGTTGGCTTACAATCGCCACTTCACACATTACATAAATATAGCATTACATCATCCAGAATACAATCAAGGACCGACTACGGAACCAAAATAAAAGAAGATCACCCCTAAAGCTAGATCCTCGATCGCCCCAACTGGGCTCCACTACTGATCAACTGGAAATGAAACAACACAACGAACACGATCTTCATCGAGCTCCCACTTGAGCTCAGTTGCGTCATCTGCACTGGTATCGTCGGCACCTACAACTGTTTGGAAGTATCTGTGAGTCATGGGGACTCAACAATCTCACACCTGCGAGATCAAGACTATTTAAGCTTATGGGTAGGAAAAGGCTATGAGGTGGAGCTGCAGAAAGCACTAGCATATATGGTGGCTAACATACGCAAATAAGAGCGAGAAGAGAAGCAATGCACGGTCGTGAACTAGAAGTGATCAAGAAGTGATCCTGAAACTACTTACGTTCAAGCATAACACAAGAACCGTGTTCACTTCCCGGACTCCACCGGAAAGAGACCATGACGGCTACACACGCGGTTGCTGCATTTTAATTAAGTTAAGTTTCAAGATTTCTACAACCGGACATTAACAAATTCCCATCTGCCCATAACCGCGGACACGGCTTTCGAAAGTTCAAAATCCTGCAGGGGTGTCCCAACTTAGCCCATCACAAGCTCTCACGGACAATGAATAATATTCCTACTCCCAGGACGACCCGATCAGTCTCGGAATCCCGGTTACAAGACATTTCGACAATGTTAAAACAAGACCAGCAAAGCCGCCCGATGCGCCGACATCCCGATAGGAGCTGCACATATCTCGTTCTCAGGGCAACACCGGATAGGTCAAGCTACGAGTAAAACCAGCCCTCGAATTTCCCCGAGGTGGCCCCGCAGGCTGCCCGATTCGGACCAACACTTAGACAAGC
>NC_041388.1:508788432-508850104 GCF_002162155.2 Triticum dicoccoides
GGTTAAACTAAAGATGACCCTCGGGAGAGCGACTCCCAAGGGAAAACTAGGTAGTGGTGAGGCAAATGGTAAAACCAAGGTTGGGCTTTGCTGGAGGAGTTTTATTCAAAGCAAACTGTCAAGGGTCCCCATAACACCCAACCGTGTAAGGAACGCAAAATCAAGGAACATAACACCGGTATGACGGAAACTAGGGCGGCAAGAGTGGAATAAAATACCAGGCATAAGGCCGAGCCTTCCACCCTTTACCAAGTATATAGATGCATTAAGTAAATAAGATATATTGTGATATCCCAACAATAACCATGTTCCAACATGGAACAAACTCCATCTTCACCTGCAACTAGCAACGCTATAAGAGGGGCTGAGCAAAGCGGTAACATAGCCAAACAACGGTTTGATAGGTAAGGTGGGTTAGAGGCTTGTCATGGCAATATGGGAGGCATGATATAGCAAGTGGTAGGTATCGCGGCATAGCAACAGAGCGAGCAACTAAGCAAGAAAAGATAGAAGTGATTTCGAGGGTATGGTAATCTTGCCTGAAATCCCGCAAGGAAGAAGAACGAGTCCATGAAGAAGACAAACGGACGTAGTCGAACGGATCCTCACAAACGCGATGTTATCGGAACTAACCCGAAGAAGCAACACCGAAAAGAAGCAAACAACATAGTAAACAACCAACACATGAACATGGCATGATGCACAATCAAGTATGATGCATGTTCGGTTTAATGATACATGGCATGGCAAAGTGCACAAACTATACTACGAATTAAGTGGAGCGACGAAGCACCACATTCATTTATTTAGTTCGATCTTGTTTATGTACCCAACAATATTAAATGTTGATTAACATGGCAATGGGTGAAGCAAAAGAAAACTACCTATCTAGGCAAGTTTAAATGAGGCTGGAACAACAAACAACAAGTCCGGAAACTCCTCATCTGCATATTTTAGGTTTTGGTACTGTTCTGCCCTAAACAATATTTTAGAGTTGTTAAACATGCAAAGTAAGGTCACTATGATAATCTATGCATTTTTCTACCCCATTTACATATAAAGTTTGTTAGGTTCGGAGCTACGGTTATTAAGTTATGAAATAAAGCATTTTAGCATGGCATTTGAACAAATTTAATCAAACAACATTTTAAACATTTTAAACATAGATGAAAGTGGCATATTATGGACTTACACAAAGTTCTAAGCATTTCCATATATTAAGTTTTTACATGTGATGCATGGTTAGTGAGTTATTAAATGCAAGAAGAACAGGGGCTATACTGTAAAACTGGCAAAACTCTGGATAATAGATAAAATCGCCTAGAGGAAAAAAAACATGACATGGGCCAAAACTGCTGGGCCAGATGCACAGGAGACTGGAGGGAGGGGCTGCTCACCCACGGGCCATGGCCCAGGTCGGCACAGCAGAGGAGGAGAAGGGCCGACCCAGGGGGACGGAGGGCGCTGCTGGGCCGGGGCGAGGCCGGCCCATGCGCGTGCGAGGGAGGCAGCCCGGTGATGCTCGTCCTCTCCCTCCGCCCGAGGGAGGCAAGGGCGGCGACGACCAACGGCGACAACGGGGAAGGGAGACGGAGGCCGGGAACGGGTGCGGGGCGGCGGATCCGGCCTCGATGCGACGTGAGGGCACCGGATCTGACGACGAGGATGGTCAGGGAGACGAGCGGCGAAGGTGGCGGACTCCGGCGAGGTCAACGGGGCGAGGGCGACTAGATCGGGACCTCCCGATCCACTGCGGCGGCGCGCGACGAACGTTAGGGAGCGGCATAGCAGACGGGGGCGCAGGAGCCGAGCGACGTTGGGGGCGACGGGAGCGGCGCCTCGGGCCTGGAGTTCGACAACGGCGAGGTCTGACGGGGTGCTGCTCCGGTGAGGGAACGGCCAGCGGCGGCGCTGTGCGCTAAAGAGAGAGGCGCGGGAGCCAGGGGCGCTGGGCGGCTTCGGGCCCAGATCGGCACGGGCGGGCCGCGACGAAGTGGGGTGCAGGGGAGGAACGCGTGGCGAGCTGGGGTTGGCTGGAGCGGGCGCTGGGGCGACGTGGCGCGCCCGGATTGGTCCGGGGCGCGGGGGCGGCGGCGCCAAGTGGCAGGGTGCGGCTGGGCGGCGCCGAAAAATGAGGTGGAGACGGCTGCTGATGATTAGGGACGCGGAATTATAGGAGGGGGTAGGTAGGTACCCAAAATGGAAGGGGAGGTGGTTTATATAGGGCAGGGGGGTTAGGATTAGGGTTTGGAGGGGTTTTGAGAGCGTTTTGGAGCATCCGATCGCGATCCGGTGGTTCCGATCGAAGGGGGGCTTAGAGAACTTGTTGTGGGCAGAGAGAAGAGAAGAGAAGAGAGAGACCCGGCGACTGTTTTCGGAGACCGAAAACGCCCGATGTTAGACCGACTATATTGTCTCTATAGTTATCCGTTGGGGCGTCAAACGGACTCCTAATGCGATAAAACTTGGCAGGCGACCTATTGACAACATAACAACACCGCACGCCAACTATCATCCCATTCCGAGAACATTTTTCGGCCACTTATAAATACTAGTTCGGACGTGCCGCGGGCGCGTGCAAGTGTGTCTGGGCTCAGAACGGACAACGGAGAGAACCGGGAGATTCAGATGGATGCAAGTTTTGAAAACATGATGATGCAATGCACATGATGACATGGCAAGAGGTGACACGCGAGCAAAAGACAAGGCAACAACAACGAATAACTGGAAGACACCCAACACGTCGGTCTTGGGGCGTCACAACACTCCATCACTACGAGAGGATCTCGTCCCGAGATCTAGGATGGCACCGGGGAGAAAACGGAAGAGGAAGAGGTAAAACTGAGTTGCTTCTTGGACAAACGAGTGAAACCACGAACCTTGAGAGGTTAAACAATTGAAAGAAAGAATAGAACGGAGAAGAACGAAGTTGAAAACACCCCGTTATAAAAAGAGGAACAAGGAACATTACTAGAACCTTGTAGGTTGAAATACATAAGAAAAAGGTTACAATGGACAAGAAGTACATGCAAGCACCCCGGTAGAAACGAGATGTACAAGGAACGATAAAGATCAATTACGACAACACTCCGGTTGGAAATGGAAGGCAAAGAATATGAGCTTGGCAAAATGAAAGCACTTGGATGAGAGTCCGGTTAGAAGAGGAATGATAGACATAACACTCCGGTTAAACAAGATAGAGAAGGAATAAGAATGATATAAATTGGACAGCACTCCGACTGTAAGTGGAATGAATTGAACATGATCTTGAAAAAAATGGGATGATGAGTGAAGAGAGCAACATCGCTATGCCTCCAGAATGAAAGAATAGAAGTTGAATCATTGGAAAGAAAAGAATTGAGAAGAAAATGACAACTTCTGCCACAAATGAACTTGGCAAGCATCCTTGCAAAGAAGGATTGAACAGAGTTGTTGGAAAAAATCAACAACAAAAGAATATGATTTCCAAAGGTCTTATGGAATACATCCCAAAATTATGATGTGAAGACCAGCCACAACCAGAACCAATTGCTTGCTTGAGAGCGACGGAGAGATGAACACATCTTTCATCACGAGAATAGGAGGAAACTTGGATTATTGATAAGCACCCCCAATAGTAACATTCTTTAGGGAAGGTTTTAGGTGAAATATAACCCAAGATAACTCCAATGAAGAGATTGATGGATTTAAGATACCTCATTGTTGACAACATGTGAATCATGAAACATGAACTCAAATTATCAAGAATGACATAACACCACCTCAAATGATACGGTAGAAAGAATTGCACTTCGGAATGCAAGATGAAGAATGCTTTAACTCCTCAAAACAAGACATGTGTTGAGCACCATGTTTATCTTTGAGTATAGCTTGGTGGATCTTAAATTCGAGAGAAAAATCTTGAAGAACAATTGAAGAATGAAAAGAATCTTTGATGAACCACCACGTAGAAACTCCATGAAGAACTCCGGTAATAGAAGAATGGTCAAACAAAAGGAAAGCTGAAAGAACTCCGTTATAGAAGAATGATAGAAAGAAATAGAAGTTGAAAACACAAGGTGAATCCTTGCAATGATTTAGATGAATCTTCGTGGTGATATAGTTGAGAGATCTTGGAACTCCGGGAAAAGAAAAGATGACACAATTGAAAATCGAGAACTTGATGAGCCTCCAGAATAAGGAATTGAATTTACTCGATGAAACAAGAATAAGAATTGCATTATGCTTATCCTTCACCAATTTAAATTGATGACAAGCAACGGATTTTGCATACTACTTATTCTCGTAGAAAGGATTAAGATAGATATGGAGCAGACTTGGGAAAATCTTCAACGAACCACCGATAGGATTGAAAAAATGAATGAATTAATATGATAAATGAAGGAAGAAGAATCTTGGAATAACCACTCTAAGAATTGAAAATGAATGAATAAAAGATAAAGAATAACCGGGAAGAATTAGCAAATGAACTAAGATGCTTGAGAGAATTTAGATACAAGTGAACGAAGAGATCCCGAGCTTATTAGAGAAATTGAATGATGCACTGGTAAGATTTGGAGAACGCGAGCTGAAAGCTGGAATGAATAATTCTGAGATGATGGGCTCCGGAGAATCAAACTGAAAAGAATCTTGAATTGCTCCGATAGGTGAAAAGAATTCTCACAATGGAAAACAATTATGAGAGGATGGCATCAAGGTTGAACCATGAATCTTGAAGAGAATGGGCTAAGATTTAAGAGAAACTCTTCTACGGTCTTCAAAATCTGAGAATGATGACTAGAAACACCACCGTGAATTGATTAGACACTCCGGAATAATGCAGAATATAAAGGTTGAATCAACAATGAAAAGAATTTTAAAGATCTTGGAGAAAGACATTTGACAGATGATAACTCATCCTTACGTCAAACTTTGAAATGAATTTGAGAGTAACTCCGGGAAGATTAGAAGAGTCAGGCAAGGTCCTGGAAAAAAAGGCCTGTGGGTTAAGGCCCACTCAAAAGATACACCATTGGAGAGATTGAGAAGAGAGATTGCACCGGTTGAATTAAATGGCTTGAACGAGATAACAATCCCGAAAGAGCCTGAACGAATACAGAGTGCAAACACGAATCTTCGAGATATCTTCAGCACTCTGAAACAAATGAATAGTGAGAGGTGAATGATAAAGAGGTGGACCAGCATGAGAAAACATTTGAAACGAGGAAAGGATAAGATCAACACCGAAAGCTTGATTTGAATCCACCGGAGAAGATAAAAGAAACGAAGAATGATGAACTTGAAGCTCCGTTAGTATCTTCCTGAGAATCACCGAATAAGAACATTGAAAGGAAAAGAATGGGGAGACTTCACATCCATAAAAGGATACTTGATTAAGAAATCTGAATCCTTGAAGAAAAAAGGGTGGGAGGGCGGGAAAACAAAGGCAGCTTGGGACAGATGAAATGAGCACCGTTGAGAAGAAGTGATAATTGATCTTGCGGATGCTGAAATGATCGGATCCACTTGAAGAGAAACACGCCGGTTGAAAAAGGATTGACATGACAACCTAGATGATCAAGAAGGATTAGTATTCATATAGGAATATGAGAACACCACTTAGGAAGGGTATGGAATCAACATTTGACTTCAAAGCAACTCGAATACCACAAACCAAAACAAAACAAAGGATTGGCTTGTAGAGTAAGCCGGAACAAACATATGATAGAGATTTCGTTTGAAGTTTTCGTGGTGGGGCCCACACGGGCTCGATCGTACAGCACCATCATGTACAAGGTAGTGCACATGACATACGAAGCGTCCCCGAGTCGACATAGCCAAGGACTCTTTAAGACACAATGAGACCACTGTAAAATCAACCATGGATGGACGGACCACTAGACGTCAAACCCCAATCTCATATCATGCATCTGTTGGAAAGATATCCTAGGAGCTACTTGAATTCCCACTTATAAACTCCCGAAACTTTCCGGTTATGCAATCAGGTGTTGGGGATACAGGGGAAGCATAATATCTCACCCAAACTAACAATTCCTACATCCAGCTGTATCCATCCTTCAACACATAACCAAGAAACCTTCGGAAATCATTTACCTCAACCTTCAAAAAGCATCCGTTACATGAGTTATGGCAATACTCTCGAACTCCCTCCCTAGTACTGGGTGGCGTCGAGGTTATCTCACCAACAACTGCATAAAAGAGATTTTTGATGTCGGCGAAACTCAGGTATTCCAGAACTGCAATGATAAAATTGTGACGACAACACCTCGGAGCTCAACTCCCTGGGACACTGCCACAACCCCTAAATGTCAGGAGGCACCAAGAACAATGTTCTCATCACAAAACCATCGAAACGATTCCAAGATACCTGCCTGATCCTAAAAAAACTTTTAGTGAAATTTGAGAAGAGAAGAGTCAAAACACTATGTCAGGAGGCCTCACCAGGGCGACGAAGGGACTGCGGAGTAAAAAGAATCCTACTCTCCGATATATATATATATATATATAATCCAATAAGACTTAAAACATTTTTCTAGACTCAACAATGCCAGCGATTCGATCAAGCATGGGGCTCCTAAGTCGGGGAAAGCTCTGATTACCAACTTATAACACCCACGATGCGGCTATGTCTCCCACGTGTCGGAGCATGACTTAGAGGCATAACCGCATAGTAGGCATGTCGCAAGAGGGGTAATCATTACACATCCCATGTACTGAATAAGAAGGGATAAAGAGTTGGCTTACAATCGCCACTTCACACAATACATAAATATAGCATTACATCATCCAGAATACAATCAAGGTCCGACTACGGAACCAAAATAAAAGAAGATCACCCCTAAAGCTAGATCCCCGATCGCCCCAACTGGGCTCCACTACTGATCAAGTGGAAACGAAACAACACAACGAACACGATCTTCATCGAGCTCCCACTTGAGCTCAGTTGCGTCATCTGCACTGGTATAGTCGGCACCTACAACTGTTTGGAAGTATCTGTGAGTCACGGGGACTCAGCAATCTCACACCCGCGAGATCAAGACTATTTAAGCTTATGGGTAGGAAAAGGCTATGAGGTGGAGCTGCAGCAAGCACTAGCATATATGGTGGCTAACATACGCAAATAAGAGCGAGAAGAGAAGCAATGCACGGTCGTGAACTAGAAGTGATCAAGAAGTGATCCTGAAACTACTTACGTTCAAGCATAACACAAGAACCGTGTTCACTTCCCGGACTCCACCGGAAAGAGACCATGACGGCTACACACGCGGTTGCTGCATTTTAATTAAGTTAAGTTTCAAGATTTCTACAACCGGACACTAACAAATTCCCATCTGCCCATAACCGCGGACACGGCTTTCGAAAGTTCAAAATCCTGCAGGGGTGTCCCAACTTAGCCCATCACAAGCTCTCACGGTCAATGAATAATATTCCTACTCCCAGGACGACGCGATCAGTCTCGGAATCCCGGTTACAAGACATTTCGACAATGTTAAAACAAGACCAGCAAAGCCGCCCGATGTGCCGACATCCCGATAGGAGCTGCACATATCTCGTTCTCAGGGAAACACCGGATAGGTCAAGCTACGAGTAAAACCAGCCCTCGAATTTCCCCGAGGTGGCCCCGCAGGCTGCCCGACTCGGACCAACACTTAGACAAGCACTGGCCGGGGGGGGGGGTTAAACTAAAGATGACCCTCGGGAGAGCGACTCCCAAGGGAAAAGTAGGTAGTGGTGAGGCAAATGGTAAAACCAAGGTTGGGCCTTGCTGGAGGAGTTTTATTCAAAGCGAACTGTCAAGGGGTCCCCATAACACCCAACTGTGTAAGGAACCCAAAATCAAGGAACATAACACCGGTATGACGGAAACTAGGGCGGCAAGAGTGGAACAAAACACCAGGCATAAGGCCGAGCCTTCCACCCTTTACCAAGTATATAGATTCATTAAGTAAATAAGATATATTGTGATATCCCAACAATAACCATGTTCCAATATGGAACAAACTCCATCTTCACCTGCAACTAGCAATGCTATAAGAGGGGCTGAGCAAAGCGGTAACATAGCCAAACAACGGTTTGCTAGGTAAGGTGTGTTAGAGGCTTGTCATGGCAATATGGGAGGCATGATATAGCAAGTGGTAGGTATCGCGGCATAGCAATAGAGCGAGCAACTAAGCAAGCAAAGATAGAAGTGATTTCTAGGGTATGGTCATCTTGCCTGAAATCCCACAAGGAAGAAGAACGAGTCCATGAAGAAGATAAACGGACGTAGTCGAACGGATCCTCACAAACGCGACGTTATCGGAACTAACCTGAAGAAGCAACACCGGAAAGAAGCTAACAACATAGTAAACAACCAACACATGAACATGGCATGATGCACAATCAAGTATGATGCATGTCCGGTTTAATGATACATGGCATGGCAAAGTGCACAAACAATCCTACAAATTAAGTGGAGCTCAACATGCAACGAGTTGCATATTGACGAAGCACCACATTCATTTATTTAGTTCGATCTCATTTATGTACCCAACAATATTAAATGCTGATTAACATGGCAAGGGGTGAAGCAAAAGAAAACTACCTATCTAGGCAAGTTTAAATGAGGCCGGAACAACAAACAACAAGTCCAGAAACTCCTCATGTGCATATTTTAGGTTTGATACTGTTTTGCCCTAAACCATATTTTAGAGTTGTTAAACATGCAAAGTAAGGTCACTATGATAATCTATGCATTTTTCTACCCCATTTACATATAAAGTTTGTTAGGTTTGGAGCTACGATTATTAAGTTATGAATTAAAGCATTTTAGCATGGCATTTTAGCAAATTTAATCAAACAACATTTTAAACATAGATGAAAGTGGCATATTATGGACCTACACAAAGTTCTAAGCATTTTTCATATATTAAGTTTTTACATGTGATGCATGGTTAGTGAGTTATTAAATGCAAGAAGAACATGGGCTATACTGTAAAACTAGCAAAACTCTGGATAATAGACAAAATCGCCAAGAGGAAAAAAACATGACATGGGCCAAAACAGCTGGGCCAGATGCACAGGAGACTGGAGGGAGGGGCTGCTCACCCACGGGCCATGGCCCAGGTCGGCACAACAGAGGAGGAGAAGGGCTGACCCAGGGGGGACGAAGGGCGCTGCTGGGCCGGGGCGAGGCCGGCCCACGCGCGTGCGAGGGAGGCAGCCCAGCGATGCTCGTCCTCTCCCTTCGCCCGACGGGAGGCAAGGGCGGCAACGACGGGGAAGGGCGATGGAGGCCGGGAACGGGTGCGGGGCGGCGGATCCGGCCTCGAGGCGACGCGAGGGCACCGGATCTGACGACGAGGATGGTCAGGGAGATGAGCGGCAAAGTTGGCGGACTCCGGCGAGGTCAACGGGGCGAGGGCGACTGGATTGGGACCTCCCGATCCACTGCGGCGGCGCATGACGAACTTTAGGGAGCGGCGTAGCAGGCGGGGGCGCAGGAGCCAAGCGACGTTGGGGCGAAGGGAGCGGCGCCTCGGGCCTGGAGTTCGACGACGGCGAGGTCTGACGGGGTGCTGCTCCGACGAAGGAGCGGCCAGTGGCGGCGCTGCGCGCTGAAGAGAGAGGCGCGGGAGCCAGGGGCGTTGGGCGGCTTCGGGCCCTGATCGGCACGGGCAGGCCGCTGATGGGCCAGGCGGGCCGCGGCGAAGTGGGGCGCAGGGGAGGAACGCATGGCGCGCTGGAGTTGGCTGGAGCGGGCGCTGGGGCGACATGGCGCGCCCGGATTGGTCTGGGGCACGAGGGCGGTGGCGCCAAGTGGCAGGGTGCGGCTGGGCGGCGCCGGAAAACGAGGTGGAGGCGGCGGCTGATGATTAGGGGCGCGGATTTATAGGAGGGGGGTAGGTAGCTGCCCAAAATGGAAGGGAAGGTGGTTTATATAGGGCAGGGGGTTAGGATTAGGGTTTGGAGGGGTTTTGAGAGCGTTTCGGAGCATCCGATCGCGATCCGGTGGTTCCAATCGAAGGGGGGCTTGGAGATCCAGTTGTGGGCTGAGAGAAGAGAAGAGAGAGACCCGATGACTGTTTCCGGAGACCGAAAACGTCCGACGTTAGACCAACTATATTGTCGCTATAGTTATCCTTTGGGGCGTCAAACAGACTCCGAATGCGATGAAACTTGGCAGGCGACCTACTAACAACATAACAGCACCGCACGCCAACTTTCATCCCATTCCGAGAACATTTTTCGGCCACTTATAAAATACTATTTCGGACGTGCCGCGGGTGCGTGCAAGTGTGTCTGGGCTCAGAACGGACAACGGAGAGAACCGGAAGATCCGGACGGATGCAAGTTTTGAAAACATGATGATGCAATGCACATGATGACCTGGCAAGAGGTGACACGCGAGCAAAAGACAAGGCAACAACAATGAATAACTGGAAGACACCTGGCGCGTCGGTCTTGGGGCGTCACACCCATGTGACTCAAAGAATAGAGCTATGCTCCCCGGCAACGGCGCCATAAAATAGTCTTGATAACACACAAGTATAGGGGATCGCAACAGTTTTTGAGGGTAGAGTATTCAACCCAAATTTATTGATTCGACACAAGGGGAGCCAAAGAATATTCTCAAGTATTAGCAGCTGAGTTGTCAATTCAACAACACCTGGAAAACTTAATATCTGCAGCAAAGTATTTAGCAGCAAAGTAATATGATAGTAGCGGTAACGGTAGCAAAAGTAACGGTAGCAGTTTTGTAGCAAGTGTAACAGTGGCAACGGAAAAGTAACTAAGCAAAGATCAATATGTTGAACAAATAGGGAGCAGGCAAGGTAATAGTCTCAAAATAATTCTTATCAAATATCAGTCTATAGTTAAGCATCTTCTTCTTATTCTTAAGAATAAAATCACGTGCTTTCATACTCTTATAATCTAGAAAAATAGGAGGCGTCAACTTTTCCTCTTTCTCATAGTGTCTAATAGGTATCTCAAAATATTTAGCAAGACGCGAAGCAAAGATACCTCCAAAGATGGGACCCTTCGTACGGTTCAGATTTAACCGCTTAGCAACAATAGCGCCTAAACTAAAAGTGGTATCACGAAACAAAGCATGGCGCAAAATGACAATATTAGGGCACTAAGGTTTCCACAGTTCCCGCGACCAATCAAGCATCTACTAGCAAATATTGCAAAGTAACGTAGAACAAGAAAATGTATGCTAGTAATTCTTACATCCGAAATGTTCCTCGTCTTCCCTACAACGATCATATCAATAAATCCTTCCACATCATTACGATGTGGTTCCTCTATGCTGCCCTCAAAGGGCAACTTGCAAACCCCACAAAAGTCATAAAGTGACATCTCCTTACACTCATCATACAAATAAAAATCCACAGAAGGTGGCGACCTCCTATGTAGCCATAATATCGGACTCAAAGTCATCTGCTGATGATGGGTGAACTACCCTCGTCTTCCTCACAAAACCAAGGGTTGCACTACTGACAATATCTTCAGGTACTAGTGCAGCAGGAGCGTCAGAACTTGATTGGCCCTGATTGCGCGATGACCTCCTATTTAAGGCATCCTGCTCAATCCTACGGTAAGATTCATCAAGGGACGGCGAAATCTCCACAGGGGTTACTGAAAGAAATAACAAGGGGGTAAGAAAATTGGACACAACAAGTTCTTGTGCAAATATTGAACTGTGAACTGTCTTGGTAAGAGGAAAATGTTGTTTTCAATTGTCAATTAGAAATAAGATTTTCCATGTGCAATGCACTGCAGTTGCCATGTGACAACAACTACAAAAACAATATGTGGTCGAGAGGGGTTTGGCCGTGCCAATCTAACCAGTAGTTGACATGTCAGAATAATATCATTTGCGATGTTATATGAACAACATCTACCAAGTTAGGTTAACTGCAAGTTCCATCTACATATTGTGGAACCAGCAAAAGTTACATCAAACTACAATTGCCATGACAGTCGAGGTTCATGCAGACAAAGAAAGAAAAACTTCAAACATAGAAGTTGCCATGAAATATCAACTGAAATGTCCTTGTACATAACATAAGATTTGCCATCAGAATTCAAACTAAACTTGCCATGAAGATCAGAAAATAGGTAGAATAAAGGTGAACAAAAAAGAGTTTACCTTGCACTACTGGGTCTGCAACCTTCACAGCCTTCCTACCATTAGCAACGGGCTGCGCCATCATCAGGACCGTGCCAGCCGGGAAAGCAAAAGCAACAGGGCATAGGGTTGATGACTGGTCCAGCCTGAGTGCAATCAATCCCAAGGCTGAAGCTTGGTGGGGTGAAAGCCATTGGGTGCCTCTCCTGCTGATCAGCCAATTTTTGAACAAACTGTTAGCAGAATCTAGAGGTGACAGATCAACAAACATGTCACTCTCATCTGCTACACAATCATCAGGCTTATTAGATGGGTGGGGCATGCTGTCAGGGATTTCAATCACAACCTTCCTGACTATCTTCTTGTTTGGGCTGTACGGGACACCGATGTTGACATGGAGCTTAGAAGTACGCAGATTTAAACTGGGGTTCTCTTTGGCAATAGAGTACGTCGTCTGCTCTGAACGTCCATCTCCTTCATTGGTACACTACTTACCACCTGCACCTGTTGTATTACGAACTTCCGTCTTGTCCACCGCTTTGCTTTGTGCAAAAGGTGGGAAAAGTGTGGAAGCGGACACATAATAGGTGTCACCTCTGCTCTTAAGTATCTCCAATACATTGGATGACTATGCAGGATGCTTGCGGGGGCTATGCCTATGTGACACCCACGACACGGCTATATCTCCCACGTGTCGGAGCACGACTTAGAGGCATAACCGCATAGTAGGCATGTCGCAAGAGGGGTAATCTTTACACATCCCATGTACTGAATAAGAAAGGGATCAAGAGTTGGCTTATAATAGCCACTTCACACATTACATAAATATAGCATTACATCATCGAGAATACAATCAAGGTCCGACTACGGAACCAAATAAAGAAAGACAACCCCAAATGCTAGATCCCCAATCGCCCCAACTGGGCTCCTCTACTGATCGTCCGGAAAAGACACATAGTAACGTCCCGAATCCTCGTCGAACTCCCACTTGAGTTCGGTCGCGTCCCCTGCACTGGCATCATCGGCACCTGCATCTGGTTTTGGAAGTATATGTGAGTCACGGGGAGTCAGCAATCTCACACCCTCGCGATCAAGACTATTTAAGCTTAAACATAGGAAAGGTAGTGAGGTGGAGATGCAGCAAGCACTAGCATATATGGTGGCTAACTTACGCAAATGAGAGCGAGAAGAGAAGCAAAGCTCGGTCGAGAAGCAAATAGTGATCAAGAATTGATCCTGAAACTACTTACATTCAAGCATAACACGAGACCGTGTTCTCTTCTCGGACTCCACCGAAAAGAGACCATCATGGCTACACATGCGGTTGATTCATTTTAATTAAGTTTAGTTTCAAGTTCTCTATAACCGGATATTAACAAATTCTCATCTGCCCATAACCATGGGCACCGCTTTCGAAAGTTCAAAACCCTGCAGGGGTGTCCCAACTTAGCCCATCACAAGCTCTCATGGTCAACAAAGGATATTCCTTCTCCCAGGAAGACCCGATCAGACTCGGAATCTCGGTTACAAGACATTTCGACAATGGTAAAACAATACCAGCAAGACCGCACGATGCGCCGACATCCTGATAGGAGCTGCACGTATCTCGTTCTCAAGGCAACACCGGATGAACACTACGTACAACTAAAATCATCCCTCAAGTTTCGTCGAGGTGGCGCCGCAAGTGGCTCTGGTTCGAACCAACACTTAGACAAGCACTAGCCTGTGGGGGGGGGGGTTAAAATAAAGATGACCCTTGAGTCTGCAGAACCCAAGGGATGGTGATAGGTTGTTAGGCAAATATAAAACCAAGGTTGGGCTTTGCTGGAGGAGTTTTATTCAAAGCAAACTGTCAAGGGGTTCCCATAACACCCAACCGCGTAAGGAACGCAAAATCAAGGAACATAACACCGGTATGACGGAAACTAGGGCGGCAAGAGTGGAACAAAACACCAGGCATAAGGCCGAGCCTTCCACCCTTTACCAAGAATATAGGTGCATTAAAGTAAACAATACAGAATAATGATATCCCAACAAAATCCATGTTCCAACAAGGAATAAACTTCATCTCCACCTGCAACTAGCAACGCTATAAGAGGGGCTGAGCAAAGCGGTAACATGGCCAAAAAATAGTTTGCTAGGAAAGGTGGGTTAGAGGCTTGACATGGCAATATGGGAGGCCTGATAAAGCAAGTGGTAGGTATCGCAACATAGCAATAGAGCGAGCAATTAGCAAGCAAAGATAGAAGTGATTTCGAGGGTATGGTCATCTTGCCTGCAAAATTCTCAGAGTTGACGAAAGCTTGATCCTCGTAAACGTACTCAACAGGTTCACGTACTCGTATCCCGGCTCTACCCAAAGCAAGAACACAAGCAAAGGAAACAACTATCAACCACGGTGCAATGCGCAAGCAACATGATGCAAAGCATGACATGATATGCGAGATGTGGTATGCAATGCATATCCATGCTCTGGAAGGAAAAGATTGATCAAGGCATCAACTTGGCAAACCATGTGCGCCGCTGGACAGATGAGTTGATTTCGGTCGAAATCGATATAAAGATCACCGGAATCGGATGCACGGTTCGCAAATGGCAAGCAAAACAAGAATGACACAATTCTGCGATTAACAGCACGATGCCATCGAGAATGCACCAAGAAACTAAGCTACTGCACTCCAACATAGCAACAAAGCACATGGCAGTGATCTACTCAAGATGCTTGACAAAATATGAACACTGAGCTACGGCTAAATCACACAATAGCAGGTTCAAACAAGCATGGCAAAAGTGCAAAAGATATCAGCATCACAGACTTAGAGAAAATAACATGCCAGGAATTAACATCCGGAAGCAATGTTTAGAGCAAGCTAAAAACATGCTACAGGAACATCTCATAGCAAAAAAAGCCATGGCATGAATCTATTCAAAGCATAGAACAAAAGTCCCTTACTGACCATAAGCCAAAAAGGATCAGAAGATATGATGGCACCCATGTAAACATAGCATGTTTCGTTAACAGATTCAGACTTAGCAGAAAACTGAGCATGGCAAAACAGAGTTATGAAGTCCTCTTTGCGAGATCGATTCACTCAACATAAGGTATCGCATGACAAGATAAGCATAGTATCATCAAGAAGACATGTTCAAGAAGCTAACCATGGCAAGAACAAGTTCATAGCCTGCATGGATCAACTACAACATCCATGGCAAAAGTAGAGCAAGATTAAGTCATGCTAGGGCACTCCATAATTGCAAACAGGGACATGGATGGATAGAGCACAACCATATGTCCAAATCAACCTTACTGAAGCAACTCAAATAAAGCATGTATCTCACTGTAGCAACATGGTTACATGGCATCAAAATAATAGTAGACAAAGACTTAGCCAAAATCCTGAGATCCTGAAATCAACAATATCACGAAGGCTACTTTGCATTCTTGTGCTAGTCACCTCAAAGATCACAAAAATACATGGCAAGCACCCCTGTAAAGATGGCATGGCATAGGCCAAAATACATGTAGAGTACATGTCCATATGCAGCACACAACAAATATAAAAAAATGACAAATGCTCATAATCTGCTAAGAATCAACACCTAACAATTTATAGCACTCTTGCATCAATGGTTTGGGAATCAATTTGGACTCAAACAAGCAGGCCACAATGGAACAAAATGAATAGCACATCATGATGAACATTTTGATATATCATGCACATGAATTGGAGCACCGGGCACGAAGTTATGGCATGATGAATAGAGGCATAGAATGTCTGAATTTAGGGACTTAGGCAAAATTCGGGGTCAACCTTAGGGTTTCCAGATCTGGATCAGAGATGGAACGGTTCCCAATGTTCGTCGTAGTTCGTGGAGGAGGTGTTGCCGGAGTGGGGCGCGGGGTCGCCGGAGTTGGGGCGCAGGCTCACCGGAGTTGCCGCGGAGAACGCGGCGCGGGCGTGCGTTGACCCGGGCGGTGGCGGACGGTGCAGGGGCGGCGGAGGAACCAGATCGGGCAGCGGGGTGGTCGGTGAGGCTCGGCTGGCAGAGCGTGGGGACGCCGGCGCGCGGCAGCGAGGGTCGGGCGCTCGAGCGGCGCGAATCTGAGCTCCCACGGGCTCGGGCAGGCCCCGGATGGGCCTGCAGGGCCGCGACGGTGGGAGGCGGCGCGGGGACAGGTGGCGAGGTGGGATTGGCTGTGGGCGAGGGCGGACACATCCCATTGCCGGGCGGACATGTCCAGCGGCGCGAGGAAGAGGAAGGCTAGGGTTTCATCCGTGAAAATTCGGGTGAGGGGACTAATTTATAGGTAGGAGGAGGTAGGAGTGTCCAAAAGAGGTGTAGTTTTCGGCCACGCGGTCGTGATCCGACGGCGGAGGACATGGGAGTGGTTTGGAAGGGTTATTGGGCCGTTTTGGAGGGGTGTTGGGCTGCAACACACAAGAGGCCTTCCTGGTTCCCTGGTTAACCGTTGGAGTATCAAACGAACTCCAAATGGCACGAAATTTGACAGGCGGTCTACCGGTGGTGTACCAAGGCCACTTGGCAAATCTCAGTCCATTTCGAGAACGTTTAACACCTGCACACCAAAAGAGGAAAAGGGGGCGCCGGAGGACATAGGAGTGCCGGATTGCAAAACGGACAACGGGGAAAATGCTAGGATGCATGAGATGAACACAAATGCAAATGCAATGCACATGATGACATGATATGAAATGCATGACATGGACAAAAGCAAAACAAGGCAAAACCCAACCACGAAGGGAAACTCACAACACATCTCCGGAAAAGGCAAGAGTCGGAGTTACAAATATGGAAAGTTGTATCCGGGGCGTTACGACACTCCACCACTACGAAATGATCTCATCCCGAGATCTAGGATGGCACCGGAGGGAAAAGGAAGAGGAAGATAAGAGGTAAAACTAAGTTGCTTCTTTGACAAACAAGTGAAACCAAAGAACCTTGAGAGGTTGAACAACTTGAATGAAAGAATACATCAAAGATGATCGAAATTGAAAACACTCCATTAGAAAAGAGGAACATGGGATACGACGAGAACCAAGAGGTTTAGTGATAAGATAGATATTGAAACCACTCCGGTTAATTGGATAAGCAAGAAAAGAACACGATCCTCACCATTCCAGATGATGAGAGAAAAGAGGAACATCACAATGCCTCCAGAACAGAAGTAAGAATGGAATCAAAATAACGGAGGAGAAAACAACATCTTCTACCTCGAATGAGCTTGAAAAGGATCTTTAGGAGAAGGGTCGAACGGAGTTGTTGGAAAACCAACAACGAAAAGAACAGGTTGTAGTGGGCTTATGGAAAACACGTCGAAATCTTGAGGTGAAATTCTGCCACTAACGGAAATACTAGATTGGATTGATATGAACAAGGAGACGAGAAACTTATTTCACCGGGAGGATAAATGAAGAACTTAGACCATTTATAAGCACCATAAATAGAAACAATCCTTAGGGAAGGCTTTAGGTGAAATATAACCCAAGATAACTCCAATGAAGAGAATGATGGGTTGAGAAGAGCTCATGCTCGAAGAAATTGATGGGTTGAACTATCTCATTCATGACAACTATTGAATCATGAAACCCGAACTCAAATTTTCACGAATTACATAACACCACCTCAAATGATAAGGTAGAATGAATTGCACTTTGGAATGCAAGATGAAGAAATCTTGAACTCCTCAAAACAAGACACATGTTGAACACCATGCTTATTTCAGAGTATAGCTTGGCAGATCAAAACTTCGAGAGAAATCTTGAAGAACGAATGAAGAATGGAAGGAATCCTTGATGAGCCACCATGTAGAGTCTCCATGCAGAACTCCGGTAATAAAGGAATGATCAAACGAAAGGGACAGTTAAAAATAACTCCGGGAGAAGCCTTGCAATGATTAGATGGAGCTTCGCGACGAGATAAAGCGGAAAAACTTGGAACTCCAAAAAAGAAGATGAACAAAAGAAAACAAGAATTTTGATGAACCTACGGAATAAGGAATTAATCACTTGGATGAAACAAGAATAGGAATTATGTTATGCGTATCCTTCACCAATTAAATTGGTGACAAGAAATGGATTGCATACAACTTATTCTCGTAGAAAGGATTAAGATAGATGTGGCGCAAACTTGAATAAGGTCCTCAATGATCCACCGGAAGGATTTGGAAACAACGAATGAATTGATATGATAACGAAGGAAAAGAAATCTTGAACGAACCGCCGTAAGAATTGAAAATGAACGAAGATACTTGAGTGAATCAAGATGCAAGAGAACTAAGATATCGCGAACTTATTATAGAATACTTGAATGATGCACCGGTAAAATTTGGGAAAACAATAGCTGAAAACTGAGAATGAATAAACCCGAAATGATGACCTTTGGAGAATCAAACTGAAAAGACTCTTGAATTGCTTCAGATGGGTGAAAAGAATTCTCACAATCGAAAACAATTATGAGAGGATGGCATGAAGCTAGAACCACGAGTCTTGAGAGAACGGGTAAGATTTGGAGGAGAAACTCTTCTTCGGTCTTCAAATGCGGAGAATGATGACGAGAAACACCACCATGAATTGTTGAGATACTCTAGGATGACGAATAGAAAGGTTTAGCTAACAATGAAAAGAATTTGAAAGATCTTGGAGGAAGACATATGACTGATGATAATTCATTCTTACGTCAAACTTGGAAAAGAATTTAAGAATAACTCTAGAAAAATAGAAGAGTCAGGTAAGATCCTGGGAAAAGACATGTGGGTTAGGGCCCACTCAAAAGAAACACCATTGAAATGATTTAAAAGAGAGATTGCGTTGGTTGAATTAAATAGCTTGAATGAGATAATAATCTCGAAAGAGCTTGAACGAATACAAGTGGAAACACTCTTTGAGATATCTTCAGCACTTCGGATATGAATAGAGAGATGAATGATTAAGAGGTGCACCGGCTTGGGAAAGCATTTGAAACAATGAAAGGATATGATCAACAAAGCTTGAATTGAATCCAACGGAGAAGAAAATGAGTGAAGAGTGACGAACTTGAAGCTCCCTTAGCATCTTCAGAAGAAACACCGGGTAGAACATTGAAAGAAAAGACTGAAGATACTTCTCACAAATAAAAGGATACATGATTAAGAAATCTGAATCCTTGAAGAAAAAGGGTGGGAGGGTGGGTAAAACAAAGGCAACTTGGGACGGATGAAACAAACACCGTTGAGAGAACTTTGAACGGATCTTGCGGACGTTGAAGAATGATCATATCCACTTGAAGAGAAACACACCGGTTGAAAAGAATTAACATGACAACCTCGATGATCAAGAAGGATTGGTATTCACATAGAAATATGAGAACACCGCTTAAGGAAGGTATGGAATCAACATTTGACATTGAAGCAACTCTAATACCACAACTGAAAACAAAACAAAGGATTGGCTTGCAAAATAAGCTGGAAACAAACATATGATAGATCCCATATCGTATCATGTGTATGTTGGAAAGAAATCCTACGTGATACTTGAATTCCCACTTATAAACTCCCAAAACTTTCTGGTTATGCAATCAGGTGTTGGGGATATAGGGGAAGCATAATATCTTACCCAAAACTAGCAAACCCTACATCCAACTGTATCCATCCTTCAACACATAACCAAGAAACCTTCGGAAATCATTAACCTCAACCTTCAAAAAGCATCCGTTATACGAGTTATGGCAATACTCCCAAACTCCCGCCCCAGTACTGGGTGGCGTCGAGGTTATCTCACCAACAACTGCATAAAAGAGATTTTCAATGTCGGCGAACTCAGGTATTCCAGAACTACAATGATAAAATTGTGACGACAACACCTCGGAGCTCAACTCCCCGGGACACTGCCACAACCCCTAAATGTCAGGAGGCACCAAGAACAATGTTTTCATCACAAAACCATCAGAACGATTCCAAGATACCCGCGTGATCCTAGAAAATTTTTCGTGAAATTTGAGGAGAGAAGAGTCAAAACTCTACGTCAGGAGGCCTCACTAGAGCGATGAAGGGACTGAGGAGTAAAAAGGATCCTACTCTCCGATATATATAATCCTAAGACTCCAAACATTTTGTTCTATACTCAACAACGTCAGCGATTCGATCAAGCAGGGGGGCTCCTAAGTCGGGGAAGGCTCTGATTACCAACTTGTAACACCCACGATGCGGCTATATCTCTCACGTGTCGGAGCATGACTTAGAGGCATAACCGCATAGTAGGCATGTTGCAAGAGGGGTAATCTTTACACATCCCATGTACTGAATAAAAAAGAGATAAAGAGTTGGCTTACAATCGCCACTTCACACATTACATAAATATAGCATTACATCATCCAGAATACAATCAAGGTCCGACTACGGAACCAAATAAAGAAAGACAACCCCAAATGCTAGATCCCCGATCGCCCCAACTAGGCTCCTCTACTGATCGTCTGGAAAAGACACATAGTAACGTTCCGAATCCTCATCGAACTCCCACTTGAGTTCGGTCGCGTCCCCTGCACTGGCATCATCGACACCTGCATCTGGTTTTGGAAGTATTTGTGAGTCACGGGGACTCAACAATCTCACACCCTCGCGATCAAGACTATTTAAGCTTAAAGGTAGGAAATGTAGTGAGGTGGAGCTGCAGCAAGCACTAGCATATATGGTGGCTAACTTACGCAAATGAGAGCGAGAAGAGAAGCAAAGCTCGGTCGAGAAGCTAATAGTGATCAAGAAGTGATCCTGAAACTACTTATGTTCAAGCATAACACGAGACCGTGTTCTCTTCTCGGACTCCACCGAAAAGAGACCATCACGGCTACACACGCGGTTGATTCATTTTAATTAAGTTTAGTTTCAAGTTCTCTACAACCGGATATTAACAAATTCCCATCTGCCCATAACCGCGGGGACGGCTTTTGGAAGTTCAAAACCCTGCAGGGGTGTCCCAGCTTAGCCCATCACAAGCTCTCACGGTCAACGAAGGATATTCCTTCTCCCAGGAAGACCCGATCAGACTCGGAATCCCGGTTACAAGACATTTCGACAATGGTAAAACAAGACCAGCAAGACCGCCCGATGTGCCGACATCCCGATAGGAGCTGCACATATCTCGTTCTCAGGGCAACACCGGATGAACACTACGTACAGCTAAAACCAGGCCTCAAGTTTCCCCGAGGTGGCGCCGCAAGTGGCTCTGGTTCGGACCAACACTTAGACAAGCACTGGCCCGGGGGGGTTAAAATAAAGATGACCCTTGAGTCTGAAAAATCCAAGGGAAGGTGATAGGTTGTTAGGCAAATATAAAACCAAGGTTGGGCCTTGCTGGAGGAGTTTTATTCAAAGCGAACTGTCACGGGGTTCCCATAACACCCAACCGCGTAAGGAACGCAAAATCAAGGAACATAACACCAGTATGACGGAAACTAGGGCGGTAAGAGTGGAACAAAACACCAGGCATAAGGCCGAGCCTTCCACCCTTTACCAAGTATATAGGTGCATTAAAGTAAACAAGATATAATAATGATATCCCAACAAAATCCATGTTCCAACAAGGAACAAATTTCATCTCCACCTGCAACTAGCAACGCTATAAGAGGGGTTGAGTAAAGCGGTAACATAGCCAAACAACGGTTTGCTAGGAAAGGTGGGTTAGAGGCTTGGCATGGCAATATGGGAGGCCTGATAAATCAAGTGGTAGGTATCACAGCATAGCAATAGAGAGAGCAACTAGCAAGCAAAGATAGAAGTTATTTTGAGGGTATGGTCATCTTGCCTGCAAAATGCTCAGAGTTGACGAAAGCTTGATCCTCATAAGCGTACTCAGCGGGTTGCTCGATCATGTACTCGTCTCCCAACTATACCCAAAGCAAGAACACAATCAAAGGAAACAACAATCAACCACGGCACAATGCGCAAGCAACATGATGCAAAGCATGACATGATATGCGAGATGTGGTATGCAATGCATATGCGTGCTCCGGAAGGAAACGATTGATAAAGGCATCAACTTGGCAAACCAAGTGCGCCGCTGGAAATATGAGTTGATTTCGGTCGAAATCGATATAAAGATCACCGGAATCGGATGCACGGTTTGCAAATGGCAAGCAAAACAAGAATGGCACAATTCTGCGATTAACAGCACGATGTCATCGAGAATGCACCAAGAAACTAAGCTACTGCACTCCACCATAGCAACAAAGCACATGGCAGTGATCTACTCAAGATGCTTGACAAAAGATGAACACTTAGCTTCGGCTAAATCACACAATAGCAGGTTCAAACAAGCATGCCAAAAGTGCAAAAGATATCAGCATCACAAACTTAGTGAGAACACCAACATGTCAGGAATTAACATCAGGAAGCAATGTTTAGAGCAAGCTAACAACATGGTACAGGAACATCTCATAGCAAAAAAAGGCATGACATGAATCTATTCAAAGTATAGAACAAAAGTCCCTTACTGACCATAAGCCAAAAAGGATCAGAAGATATGATGGCACCCATGTAAACATAGCAAGTTTCGTTAATAGATTCAGGCTTAGCAGAAAACTGAGCATGGCAAAACAGAGTTATGAAGGCCTCTTTGCGAGCTCGATTCACTCAACACAAGGTATTGCATGACAAGATAAGCATATAATCAGCAATAAGACATGTTCAAGAAGCTAACCATGGCAAGAACAAGTTCATAGCCTGCATGGATCAACTACAACATCCATGGCAATATTGATTAACATGTAAACAATCTGCCAGGAACATTTTATAGCAAAAGTAGAGCAAGGTTAAGTCATGCTAGGGCACTCCATAATTGCAAACAGGGACATGGATGGATAGAGCACAACCATATGTCCAAATCATCCTTACTGAAGCAACTCAAATAAAGCATGTATCTCACTGTAGCAACATGGTTACATGGCATGAAAATAACAGCAGACAAAGACTTAGCCAAAATCCTGAGATCCTGAAATCAGCATTATCACGAAGGCTACTTTGCATGCTTGTCCTAGTCACCTCAAAGATCACAAAAATACATGGCAAGCACCCCTGTAAAGATGGCATGGCATAGACCAAAATACATGTAGAGTACATGTCCATATGCAGCACACAACAAATGTAGCAAAAAGGACAAATGCTCATAATCTGCTAAGAATCAGTAGCTAACAATTTATAGCACTCTTGCATCAACGATTTGGGAATCAAGATGGACTCAAACAAGCAGGCCACAATGGAACAAAATGAAGAGCACATCATGATGAACATTTTGATATATCATGCACATGAATCGGAGCACCAAGCACGGAGTTATGGCATGATGAACAGAGGCATAGAATGTCTGAATTTAGGGACTTAGGCAAAATTCGGGGTCAACCTTAGGGTTTCCAGATCTGGATCTGAGACGGCACGGTTCCCAATGTTCACCGGAGTTCGTGGAGGAGGTGTTGCCGGAGTGGGGCGCGGGGTCACCGGAGTTGGGGCGCGGGCTCGTCGGAATTGCCGCGGAGGAGGCGGCGCGGGTGCGCGTTGACGCGGGCGGTGGCAGATGGCGCAGGGGCAGCGGAGGAAGGCGGCCGGCGGCAGAGGAACCGGATCGGGAGGCGGGGTGGTCGACGAGGCTCGGCGGGCGGAGCGCGGGGACGCCAGCGCGCGGCGGCGAGGGCCGGGCGCTCGGGCGGCGTGGATCTGAGCTCCCGCGGGCTCGGGCGTGCCCCGGATGGGCCTGCAGGGCCGCGGCGGTGGGAGGCGGCACGGGGACAGGTGGAGAGGTGGGATTGGCTGTGGGCGACGGCGGACACGTCCGGTCGCCGGGCGGACATGTCCGGCAGCGCGAGGAAGAGGAAGGCTAGGGTTTCATCCGCGAAAATTCGGGGGAGGGGACTAATTTATAGGTAGGAGGAGGTAGGAGTGTCCAAAAGAGATGTAGTTTTCGGCCACGCGATCGTGATCCGACGACGGAGGACATGGAAGTGGTTTGGAAGGGTTATTGGGCCGTTTTGGAGGGTTGTTGGGCTGCAACACACAAGAGGCCTTCGCGGTTTCCCTGTTAACCGTTGGAGTATCAAACGGACTCCAAATGGCACGAAATTTGACAGGCGGTCTACCGGTGGTGTACCAAGGCCACTTGGCAAATCTCGGTTCATTCCGAGAACGTTTAACACCCGCACACGAAAAGAGGAAAAAGGGGCGTGGGAGGACATAGGAGTGTCGGATTGCAAAATGGAGAACGGGGAAAATGCTTGGATGCATGAGACGAACACGTATGCGAATGCAATGCACATGATGACATGATATGAAATTCATGACATGGACAAAAGAAAAACAAGGCAAAACCCAACCACGAAGGGAAACTCACAACACATCTTCGTAAAAGGCAAGAGTCAGAGTTACAAATATGGAAAGTTGTATCCGGGGCGTTACAGCCTAGGTGGCAGGCCAGCCCACAAACCAGTTGTAGCAGCAGCCTGTGTGCCGGCAGCCGCTGTAGTAGCTGTGCAGTGTGAGTCATCTATGGATCTCCTCTGATACTGAAATGTCCCTGCAGCCCCTTCGTTCGTGGCCACATAAGTGCCATCAGCCCCACACATGGAATCCGTACTAGATGAGAGGGAATCTTCCTTGTTTATGTTGAGCTCGGGAGCGTCCACTTCAACACTTGCTGACCGGGTGGCATGGGTCACGACAACATCTCTCAGTGCCACCATGGTAGGCACTATCTCAGCAGTCCTAGCAGATACCGACTCATCGCTGCCAGATGTACCGATGCCTGTAGTTGTAATATGCACATCTGCAACCGGCGGAGATGGATGCTTGCATGCATCAGAACTAGCGGCAACAGTGGACGGCCTGGCGGTAGATTTGTCGACTGGCGGCTCTTGAATCTCTTCATTAACGGATGTTGACAACTTCGAGTGAATGCGTTTTAGTGGGTCTTTAGTACTACGTTTGGCCGAGCGAGAACTGGTCTTCTTTACCCTACAAAAATTGGGGAATGAAAAGACAACCATTAAAAAATAACACGTGAAGGAAAAAGGTGAGATGCATGAACAAGTGATTGCCATGGCAGTCATCTTAAAATGCCATGTGTGGTATGCCAGAGTTGCCATATGAAACAAAGCAGGAATTGACATACATGTTGTACAATGGTTGCCATGTGTCAAAGTTAGTAGTTGCCATGCGGGACAAACAAGAGTTTCCGTGTGTCAAAGTTAGCAGTTGCCATGCGAGACAAACAATAGTTGCCATGTGTCAAAGTTAGAGTTGCCAAGAGGGACAAACAAGAGTTGCCACATTGGATACAGTAAGGTTGCCTAAGATTACGGAATGCATAGAACAAATTTAGTGTTAAGATAATGAATGAGTTGTCATGCTCAACATGCTGCAATTACCATGAAAATTTCCAAGAAAATATATTCGATATTGCGACACATTGAAAATAGCTCAATCACAAAAAAATACAAAAAAGAAGAACCCACCTCCTTCTTGTTTTCCTCAAGTCTTCCAGCACAATAGGATCCCCGGTATTGGACGACGATGTGCGATGAGACGAAAGAGTGCAAGTGGTGGCAGCAGCAGTAGCATGGCTGCTTGTTTCTGTTTAACTGATTGGCCACCAGTTGTTGCCTCACTGCACACAAAGGGGAAAAAGCAAAAATGTAAAAAAATGAGTATGAGAACACAAAATCATGGCATACATACCATGAAAAGATGGTGGGATAAGAAGAACGAATGAAACAAGAAATAAACAACAAATCTCCTCCTACACTACAAAAAAATACACTTTGAAAGGATCGATATAGTTGACTTGAGGGGGGGGGTGAATAGGCAACTGACAAGTTTTAGGTTTTCTTTACAAAATTAAACTTTGCATCAAAGTAGGTTGTCTAGATGTGCAACTAGGTGAGCAACCTATATGATGCAACAACACCAAGCACACAAGCAAGCAAGGGAAGTAACACAAATAAGCTTGCACAAGTAAAGGTACGAGATAACCAAGAGTGGAGCCAGTGAAGCCGAGGATGTGTTACCGAAGTTCCTTCCTTTTGAGGGGAAGTACGTCTCCATTGGAGCGGTGTGGAGGCACAATGCTCCCCAAGAAGCCACTAGGGCCACCGTATTCTCCTCACGCCCTCACACAATGCGATATGTCGTGATTCCACTATTGGTGCCCTTGGAGGCGGCGACCGGACCTTTACAAACAAGGTTGGGGCAATCTCCACAACTTAATTGGAGGCTCCCAACAACACCACAAAGCTTCACTACAATGGACTATGGCTCCGTGGTGACCTCAACCGTCTAGGGTGCTCAAACATCCAAGAGTAACAAGATCCGCTAAGGATTAGTGGGGGAATCAAATTTCTCTTGGTGGAAGTGATGTCGGGGCCTTCTCAACCAATCCCGAGCAAATCAACAAGTTTGATTGGCTAGGGAGAGAGATCGGGCGAAAATGGAGCTTGGAGCATTAATGGAGCTTTTGCGGGAAGAGATAAGTCAACTTTGGGGAAGAAGACCACCTTATATAGTGAGGGAAACAATCCAACCATTACCCCCCTGAACAGCCCCGTAGAGGGCGGTACTACCGCTGAGGGCGGCGGTACTACCGCTGGGACCGTGGTACTACCGCTCCCCCGTGCGGTACTGCCGTTCGGACCCCTGCACGGTACTATCTAGGTGGTAGGGCGGTACTACCGCTCTCGAGTGGCACTACCGCATCTACTGACGCTACTTAGTGCCGCACAACCCAACACGAGAGGCGCCCCCTCGAATCGACGCGGTAGGAGCCCGGTGCCGCAGCGGTACTACGGCTGAGGACCCACAGGCGGTACTTCCGCTGCCGAGCGGTACTGCCGCCTGTGGCTCTTGAGCGGTACTACCGCTGGGATCCAACACAAGCACAAAGGAAGGGGAATGAGCTCTCCATTGAAGCGGAAAGGCTCAGAGGGTGTGAAAAGTATGTGCACGTGTTGATTCCACCCTAGCCCTACCAAAGCAGGCCCCCTCTTGATAGTACGGTGCCTCCTACGAAACTAGTCCACAAAAATAGAAACGAAAGAGCTACACCGTCTTGAATAACACTCCGAGCGGAAAGAGATCATTTTGTGCCAAAGGATGAAACTCTGAAATGCTCAAAGCACACGATTAGTCCGCAAACATGTTGTCATCAATCACCAAAACTACATCGAGAGAGATATGCCCTAACAATCTCCCCCTTTTTGGTGGATTGATGACAACTAGGGATTTGCACAAATATAAGACATGAAAGTAAATATACTTAGAACTACAAAATATAGACGGGCTCCCTGTCGGTGTCAAAATCGGCGGATCTCGGGTAGGGGGTCCAGAACTGTGTGTCTAGGCCGGATGGTAACATGAGGTAGGGGACACAATGTTTTACCCAGGTTTGGGCCCTCTTGATGGAGGTAAAACCCTACGTCCTGCTTGATTAATATTGATGATATGGGTAGTACAAGAGTAGATCTACCATGAGATCGGAGAGGCTAAACCCTGGAAGCTAGCTAATGGTATGATTGTATGTTCGTCCTATGGACTAAAACCCTCCGGTTTATATAGACACCGGAGAGGGCTAGGGTTACAATGAGTCGGTTACAATGTGAGGAGATCTACATATCTGTATTGCCAAGCTTGCCTTCCACGCCAAGGAAAGTCCCATTCGGACACGAGACAAAGTCTTCATTGTCTAACAGTCCAGCCAAAGGATATAGTCCGGTTGTCCGGAGACCCCCTAATCCAGTACTCCCTCAGTAGCCCCTGAACTAGGCTTCAATGACGATGAGTCCGGCGCGTAGTATTGTCTTCGGCATTGCAAGGCGGGTTCCTCCTCTGAATACACCACGGAAGAATTTGAATACAAGGATAGTGTCCGACCCTGCAAAATAAGTTCCACATACCACCGTAGAGAGAATAATATTTTCACAAATCTAATTTGCTGACTTGTTTTGGAAGCATGCCGTTATGTCATGGCCCGGTGATTATTCGAACCGTTTCCTTTAACTAGCCCCGCACATAACGCGAGGCAGTTTTTTGACACGTCTTGTCAAAGCAGAGATCGTGTCCCCTTATTACGGGATTCTCATCAATACGGGCGTTGGTAACCCAACCGCGCCATCGATTACGGCGCTTGGGGGACAAGAGAGTTTTACCCGGCTAGTGGGGGGCGCATAGTTTCGTTCGCCCATATAAAGGGATAAGGATTCACCTTTTCATCCACGCCTTCTTCCTCCTTTGCTCATCCATTTTCGCACACTTGGGATCTAGCGCCCAAGTCCGCACTCCCTACCTCAACCTTCCCCCACCATGTCCGGAGCGGGAGGCAGGTGGATGGTCTCCTCCGTCACGGAGGGAGACATCAAGAAGCTGAGGAGAGCCGGATACCTGCCCGACGACATCGCGCACCGACTCCCAGATGAGGGGCAGCTCATCCCCACCCCCGGGCCCCATGAGAGAGTAGTGTTCCTTACCCATTTCCTCCGCGGACTGGGATTCCCTCTCCACCCATTCGTCCAGGGGCTCATGTTCTACTACGTCCTGGATTTCCACGATCTGGCCCCGAATTTCATCCTCAATATCTCGGCGTTTATCTCGTGTGCGAGGCCTTCCTCCGCATCAAGCCCCACTTTGGCTTATGGTTGAAGACCTTCAATGTCAAGCCGAAGGTTGTGGGTAGCCGCCAGGCAGAGTGCGGAGGTGCCATGGTGGGCAAGATGCCCAACGTTACATGGCTCGAGGGCTCTTTTGTGGAAACCATAAAGGGGTGGCAATCGGGGTGGTTCTAGATCACCGAGCCGCGTGACCCTGCATGGGCAGCGGCCCGCGAGTTCTGGTCTGGCATCCCCACGCGGCTCACCTCCTGGAAAGAGAAGGGCCTGTCCTGGGGTAGTTTGGGAGAGCTGACCGGACTCCAAACATGTATTCAAAACATGGTGAACAAGAAGCTCAAACTTGTCAACGTAGTCCAGGTCATGCTCCACCGCCGGATCCTCCCGTGCCAACAACGGGACTTCAACTTGTGGGAGTTCGACCCACCCAGCACCAAACTCTGAACAGGCTCTTCGACGCAACTCACAAAGATGCCTGGAGAGTGCTGTTCAAAAGCGCCGAGGTCCCTCCTCCCATTACTAAGGGTCACGGATTCAGGGCGAAGCGCCAAGCCAGTGTGGTAAGCTGCTTTACCTTTCACAGGATACTTATGTTTTATAGATTGACTCCATGCGGGATCTAAACTCCTGTACTTTTGACAGGACTGGCAGGAGACGGCCGAACGGATCGACTGTCCGGCTCCTTTGCCTGAAGGCCCAGCGGACGCTCTTCTGGCGAAGATGCTGTCTCCGGCTCCTTATACGGTGCCGGAGAAGACCAAGAAGGCCAAGGGAACCCGAAAGAGTTCCCGACGCTAGGCGTCGTCGGACTCTCCGTCCGATGACTCTACGGCGCACTCCTCCCCCGAAGATGAGGAAGAAGAAGAGGCTCCCCCTCCAGCTGGGGGAGATAAGAAAAGGAAGGCCGCCCCAACTGGGGGGCCGAAGGGTCCAAGAAGGGAAGGACTCTCCTTCCGGACAGCTCCACCACCGCCGACGAAGGCGAAGATGAGTGGTTGCCCAGGGCCAAGCCCCTAGGGAGATCGTAAGTATTCGGATACCAGAGTAACTCATAGCATTCCTTTGTCGCACTGCTTTCCCTAACGCCGAATATTATTATGCAGGCCGCCACGAGCCAGTATCGATGTATCATGGGACGGCTCCCTGGGCTCGTCGGACATGGATAGCGATCCAGTCCCGACCACCACCTCCCCTCATCTTGCTGACGATGCCGAGGTGCTGTCTCGAGAGGCACCGGGTCGAGGGGGGACAGTCCCGGAGGCGCCTCAAGGCGACCTTTCGGACTCCGGGAGCCGAGGGGACGGGGCCCCTGAGAGCTCCGAGTTCGGCCCTCAGCCGAACACCGCACCGGAACCTCCAGTGGTTCCGGGCTCGGGCAGGCGACCTCCTTCCAAGAGGGGTAAGATGCCTGTGCCGGTGACCTCTGTCCATCCAGAGGAGCCGAACAATCTGCTGGAAGCGCTTCGCAGCGCTTCCATCGACGAGGAGCACCGTACTATTATGAGTGTGATGGTCCAGAAGGTTCAGTCCGCCAAGAGCGGATTGACTGAAGCCTGTGCCAGCCTTCTAACAGGCTTTGAGGTAAGTGTTTTAAAATATAGGAAAAATATTACCGCATAGACAGTAGCCTCTGATGCTTTGTTCGGTGTTCACAAAGAAAAGCCGCACAGAGGATCAAATAATACCGCAGGAGTCTAATATAAGTATGTCAATATGCGTATGCAGGCCTCGCTGCTGGCGTCCGCCGCACTGACTGCGGAGGTCGCCGTACTGAAGCAGGACCTCGAGGGGTCCAAGAAAGAGCTCGGCCTTGCCAAGAGGCAGCTCGAGGAGAACAAGGGTAAGTAATACCCTGTCTATAGATATGTAGATATAAAAGAAGACACGATTGCAAAATGACAAGATCATCGTATATTTGCCAGGGGCCATGACCGAGGTGGCGACCCTGAAGCAAGCACTAACCAAGGCCGAAGATAAAGCGGCCAAGGAGCGCACCGAGCGAGAGAAGCACGAGGCTCGGGTGGGCGAGGTGCAGCAAGATCTCCAGGCTCTCGTGGCGAAGCACGAGGCGTTGGAGCTTGACTCAAAGACGCGGGAGTCTGAGCTTGTCGCGGCCCTCGAGAGCGCAAAAAGTGCCAAGGCCAAAGCCCAAAAGGCCCTCCAGGAGATCGACGCAATGAAGAAGATAGCAGCGGGTAAGGCTTTCTATATGCAAAGAAAGCATGTAAAAGTAAATTACCGATTACTTACCCGGATCCAGAGCTCTCCAGGAGCATTCACAGATTTGCCCCGCAGCATGTCCAATGCCGCACAATTTTACCAGGCCGAGGATGGAAGCTCAATGGAGAAGCTATTCTGGTCTCAGTATACTGAGCCTGAACACCCGGTGCCAATGAGCGACCAGCTGAAGCAGATGGTCGAGCTACATAAGGCGGCCGATCAGGCCATGAAGGGCTTTATAGTCCGGCTGTGGCCTGGCGACGCCCTTCCGAACAGCTTCTTCGGCTTGGTGAGGCGGCTTGTGGATGCCTGACCGCGGCTGGAGGTCGTCAAGTCATCTGTCTACATTGAAGGTGCACGCCGGGCTTTCGCCCGTGTGAAATTGCAGTGGGTCAAGCTAGACGCTGTGAAGCTGATCAAGGAGGGGCCGCCGGAGGGCAAGGAGCACCGCCACCCCGAGATGTACTACGAGGGTGTTCTACCGGGTGCCCATCTCATAGCGGACAAGTGTTCAAAAGATTTAATATTTGAGTGATACTTGCTCGTTTAATCATGTATGTATGAAAACTTGTTTCATATGCGCTATGCAACGCTTGTTTGAATTTAAAATATTGCCTTCTGTTTGGTTGTTTATCCAATCTGAGAGATGGCTAGTCCTCGGCTTCTGCCCCCATGCCACGAGTGCTGGGGTGTTCGGGATAAACCTGAGCACTCTTGTTCCCATGTTTGGGTCCTTCGAGGGAGGTTCTCAGCACAGCGAACAATGCAACCGGACTAATAATGCTTTATCACTCTCACTTAGCCATAGAATTCTATAATTTTAAATTTCGGCGAAGCCCCTAGTATTCGGAAGGCCGAATTTGGGGTGTGATACACGCCTTTAAGCCAGACAGGGCCGGCCCCTCGCTCTAAGCGGCATAAGTCTTTAGGGACTCGAACACCTCGCCAAACAGCGACCAGTCTCTCGCCTTATCATGACAGTCAGTTTTAGCTTTCTCTACTGAGGTGCTGAACCCAGCAGAACCAGGGCACAATCGCAGTAGTTCTCCTAGCGCTACCTTAGCTGATAGAGCGGAACATAAGGTACCAAAACATAGGAGCCGAGCAAACCCAACATTTGACCAAAGACATGATTCGGAGCTGATGCATATAATGCTATAAGTTCGGGGTGCCGCACTTGTGAAAGTGTTCGGACTTTTCACACCGTATTGTGGGGTAGGTAAGCCCCTGGTGTATTGGCCGTACCAAAGTGTACGGTTGCAAGGCGTCATTAATGAACACACACACACACACACACACACATATATATAACAAGAATGCAATAATAGTCGTAATGTCATGCATTGTTTATTCAAAAAATTGCGTTAAAGCAGAGTGATGCAGATAGTGTGATAAGCAAAGAGTAGGACTATGTCCCTTCCAAGGGCAAGCTGAGGAACGATATTAAATCGAATATTTCGCTCGTTACTGTAATCCACCTGGGAATTCCGTGGTGTGACGTAGCTTTCTGCCTCCTTGGTTGCTGCATCATGTGTTCGACAATAGTGCTGCCGGAAAGGGTTTCCGGAGATTAAGGTCCTGAAAAATAAAAAGAGAAAAATAACCAAACGGGAAACCCCTAGTGTGGTTTAATCCGCGTCTTGGGGTGTGCCACCGTGTGCCCCCTCCCCACCTGTGCCCATGGTATTTTTAATGCATAATTATGTACGCGTGGCACGAGCTTTGCCGTTTGGCTGGGACTGGGGTGGGGGCTGCATTGCTACGCGAGCTCAGATCGCGCCAGGCGGTCTATTTGCCGATTGCTACGAGCGTGCTTGAAGGTGTCCGGGTTTTGAAACGCCGAACTGGTGGATTGCCCTGAGAGGCTGTTTTGCGCTTCTACTGCGAGGGCCGTAGTGTGCTCCTCTGTTCGGAGAGAGAGCTCTGTGTTTCCATTGATTGTAATAACTCCGCGAGATCCTGGCATCTTGAGCTTGAGGTATGCATAATGCGGTACCGCATTGAATCTAGCAAATGCGGTTCCCCCGAGCAGCGCGTGATAACCACTGCGGAACGGGTCTATATCGAAGATTAACTCTTCGCTTCGGAAGTTATCTGGGGATCCGAAGACCACTTCCAGTGTAATTGAGCCTGTGCAATGGGCCTCTACACCTGGAATGATGCCTTTAAAGGTCGTTTTTGTGGGTTTGATCCTTGAGGGGTCTATACCCATTTTGTGCACTGTGTCCTGATAAAGCAGGTTCAGGCTGTTGCCGCCATCCATAAGGACTCGAGTGAGGTGAAATCCGTCAATGATTGGGTCTAGGACCAGTGCGGCTAATCCGCCATGACGGATACTAGTGGGGTGGTCCCTGCGTTCGAAGGTGATCGGACAGGAGGACCAAGGGTTGAACTTTGGGGCGACTGGCTCCAACGCATATACGTCCCTGAGCGCACGCTTCCGCTCCCTCTTGGGGATGTGGGTTGCGTATATCATGTTCACCGTCCGCACTTGTGGGGGAAACCTCTTCTGTCCTCCGGTGTGTGGCTGCCGGGATTCCCCCTCGTCATCGCTATGCGGCCCCTTGTCCTTGTTTTCGGCAATTAACTTGCCGGCCTGCTTGAACACCCAACAATCCCTGTTGGTGTGATTGGCTGGCTTGTCTGGGGTGTCGTGTATTTGACACAAGCGATCGAGTATATGGTCCAAACTGGACAAACCCGGCGTACTTTGTTTGAATGGCTTTTTCCGCTGACCGGGTTTAGAGCCTTTGCATCCAGCATTGACTTTCGTATCCTTGGTATTTTCGCTGTTAATGCGGCGCTTATGTTTGTTGCGACGTGACCTGCTATTGCCGTCCTTGGTATCCGAGGTACCATGGTTCTTTGATATGTTATTACTGCGAGCCAGCCAGCTGTCTTCTCCCGCACAAAAGCGGGTCATGAGCGTCGCGAGAGCTGCCATAGATTTCGGCTTTTCCTGACCAAGGTGCCGGGCTAGCCACTCATCTCGGATGTTGTGTTTGAAAGCCGCTAAGGCCTCTGCATCCGGACAGTCGATGATTTGATTTTTCTTTGTAAGGAACCGAGTCCAGAATTGTCTGGCCGACTCTTCTGGCTGCTGAATTATGTGGCTCAAGTCATCGGCGTCTGGTAGTCGCACATAAGTGCCCTGAAAGTTATCGAGGAATGCGGCTTCCAGATCTTCCCAACAGCTAATGGAGTCTGCTGGCAAGCTGTTAAGCCAATGCCGCGCTGGTCCTTTGAGCTTTAGTGGGAGGTATTTGATGGCGTGTAAGTCATCACCGCGGGCCATGTGGATGTGAAGGAGGAAATCCTCGATCCATACCGCAGGATCTGTAGTGCCGTCGTATGATTCAATATTTACAGGTTTGAAACCTTCTTGGATTTGATGATCCATTACTTTGTCTGTGAAGCATAAAGGGTGTGCAGCGCCTCTGTATTGCGCTATATCGTGACGCAACTCGAATGGCTCTTGCCCGCTGTGTTCGGCCCGACCGGATTTACTTTTACTGTATCCGGCGTGACGTTTATCGTCTCGCATGGTGGCGCGCCCTCGTGATCCGTAGATCGATCTTGCATGCTTTGCTTTGTCCTCCAATATGTCTCGCAGGTCTGGCATATCTCCCCATGCCTTTTTATTTGAATGGCGTCGGAGTGTGGGCTGAGTTTTTGGCTGGAATGCCTCTCTATTGTGGCCATGAGGTGGCCGATCAGCCGCGTCATATGCTTCTTCCTCCAGTCGGGGTGGCAGCCTGCATTTTGGGTAACTCTTGGAGGGGCGCTCGAGTTCATATTCCTTGGCCGCGGGGACTTCAGTCCATCTGTCAGCTAGCAGATCTTGATCAGCTTGAAGCTGCTGCTGCTTTTTCTTCAGGCTATTTGCCATGGCCATAAGCTGGCGCTTGAAGCGCTCTTGTTCGACGGGATCCCCTGGTACGGCAAATTCATCGTCGCCAAGGCTTGCCTCGTCTTCGGAGGGGGCATGTAATTGTCATCATCCTCCTCTCCGTCTGCCGCTCTCTCAGGAGGGCTGGCTCCTCCATCCTCCTGCTCTAAATCTTGCTGGAGGGGATTGTTGTTGTCTTCGGCACTATCTTTAGTGTTATTATCTCCTATGCCGGTATCACCACTTTTGCTTTGGTGGGACTTAGAGCGGCGCCGCTGACGTTGGCGCTTGGGTTGCTTCTTGAAGGGGTCATCCTCTGCTATCTCGTCGCCATTGCCTTCTTTTGGTGTATCCACCATGTATATATTGTATGATGAGGTGGCTGTCCAGTGCCCCGTAGGCAGTGGTTCCTCTTCGTCTCCCACATCATCGTCCATACCCTCGATGTCTTCAGAGTCGAAGTCGAGCATGTCGGTTAAGTCATCGACAGTCGCTACTAAGTGGGTGGTGGGTAGGTCACGAATTTCTTCGTCGTCCACATCCCAGTCCTGCCGGACATAGTTCGGCCAGGATCCTTCTAACAAGTAGAGAGACCTTAATGAGTTCAGTATGTCGCCAAAGGGCGAGTGCTTAAAAATATCCGTGGAGGTAAACTCCATGATCGGCGCCCAATCGGATTCGATAGGAACAAGCGCATGCGGTTCGGAGTCCATGGCCGGAGAAGGATCCGGCAGTTTATCAATACGGCTTTTGTGCAAGGTAAGGCCGATATTCGGCTGGATCGCCACTAAGGGTAAGGCCTCCATGGCGGGGTCCATCCACCCGTCCGCGGAAGGCACAACTGGCTCCGAATCGAGGGTCGGAGCGGCTGCCGGTGCGATCTCCTGAACACTGTCCGATGGTAGAGCTAAATCGTACTCATCGTGACCGCGTGACGCACAAGGCAGAGGCTCGAATCCGTCGAAGATCAAGTCTTCGCGGACATCAGCTGTGTAGTTTAAGCTTCCAAACCTGACCTGGTGGCCAGGGGCGTAACTTTCGATCTGCTCTAGATGTCCAAGCGAATTGGCCCGCAGTGCAAAGCCGCCGAACACGAAGATCTGTCCGGGGAGAAAAGTCTCACCCTGGACGGCATCGCTATCGATGATAGTAGGAGCCATCAAGCCTAATGGCGACGGCACAGAGGAACTCTCAATGAAAGCATCAATGTCGGTGTCAAAACCGGCAGATCTCGGGTAGGGGGTCCCGAACTGTGCGTCTAGGCCGGATGGTAACAGGAGGCAGGGGACACAATGTTTTACCAGGTTCGGGCCCTCTTGATGGAGGTAAAACCCTACGTCTTGCTTGATTAATATTGATGATATGGGTAGTACAAGAGTAGATCTACCATGAGATCGGAAAGGCTAAACCCTAGAAGCTAGCCTATGGTATGATTGTCTGTTCGTCCTATGGACTAAAACCCTCTGGTTTATATAGACACCGGAGAGGGCTAGGGTTACACAGAGTCGGTTACAATGGGAGGAGATCTACATATCCATATTGCCAAGCTTGCCTTCCACGCCAAGGAAAGTCCCTTCTGGACACGAGACAAAGTCTTCAATCTTGTATCTTCATAGTCTAACAGTCCAGCCAAAGGATATAGTCCGGCTGTCCGGAGATCCCCTAATCCAGGACTCCCTCAGTCCCCCTGAATGTGTGCACCTAGTTAGTAGTGCCTTTGGAATGCAAGACACACACATTAGGATCAACACCCCCCCTATATTTTATAGTCCAACATCCTAAGCAAAGGATACATGAGAGCAGGGTATATAACAGGATATGCATGCAACTCATAAGATACTAAAGTACTAGAAAGACTTAGATAATAATAAGGTAAGGATAAGGTAGCATATGTCTCACACCATATGTCTGGAACTTAGGTCTCACGAGCACAACACCAAACAACGCAAACGGCGAGAAAACACAACGACACCACCAACCAAACCACAAAGACACACTCGCAAACATAGCAACAACACAAATCCCTAAACTCTCCCCCCTTTGGCATCGAGACACCAAAAGGGCAAAGAGCGTTGCTATGGCTCCAGGTGATAGCAAGCTGAGGATCTCAAACATCACATCCCAACAGGATCGTCTGCACCACCGTCATCGGTCGAAAACTGCTCGGCGTCTGAATCGGTCCACAAACAGTGCTGCTGAATCCACTCCTCCTCAGTGATCTGGCCCTTAGAACCGCTGGCAACGGTCGCACACAGCTAACGCATGAGCTCCTTGTGACGCCCCCTGGCCTGCTTCTCAGCCACATGAGTCATGTACTGACCATGAGACTCCATGCAGAAGAGCTTCTTCATCTTGCGCTTGAGCTTCTTTGCCCACGAGGGCTCTACTCCAGAAGGCTCATAGTCCTCATCGTCATCATCGGCCTCATCCCCGCCCTCGATCTCCATGTCAGTAGCAGTAGATGGAACCCTGGATTTAGGAGATGGGGTGCCCCAATTGTCCTTCTTCCTTAGACGCTTGATCTCATGAGAAACCAATTCTCTAGTTTCCAGCATAACCTTGGGATAGACACGTGCCCAGGCCTTCTCAATGAGCAGCATGATGAATGGACCATAGATCAGGCACTTGCGCTCAGAAACGGCAGAAAGAAGTTCATACCACATAACATGAGAAATGTCCAGAGACTCGCCAGTGTTTGCTTCCGTCTCATGCTGGCAGAGGAGAAGCATGTCCACGAGATAGGAGTGGACCATATCCAGATTCCCGATGCGAGGGAAGAGAGTCTCTCGAAAGACACGATGAAGGATGTCCAGAAAGGTAGACAGCTCATAGGTTTCCTTCTTAGTCACAGGGTGAACCTTCACAGAACAGTAGGGCCAGGGAGCTTGCTTGTGAGTGGAGGAAGCATTGCGGTGAGGGCGGAAGCCGACTTGAGTCTCAAGCCCGTGATCTTCCACCCCAAGTAACTCCATGAAGGCCTTCCACTTGACAGAAAGCAACTTGCCATTTGTCATCCAAGTCAGAGTCCTTTATGCATCAGTTCCAAGATGGACAGTAGCACAGAATTGAGCCACCAAATCTGCATCAAAATCCTTGTTGAACTGCATGATTCTGAGAATGTTCAGCTGAGAACACATCTGAAGGGCTTCGCCAAAGTACTCAGGGTCCTTCTCCATAGCATCCGTGTCGATGGAGCGTATATCAACATAGAGATTCTTCTTAGCCTTGATCACATCAAAGTAGATGGCAAACTGAAAGCGGTTCTAGAACGGGCGGTTGACCAAAGTGGGGTTTTGATCTTCCTCATAGGGGATGCGGCGACGCCTTGCCCAGAATTCCTTGGCAGTCATCTCAGGCACAGTCTTCCCCTTTGGCTTGCTAGGAGATTCTTCGAGAGCTTTGGAGCACTTGAGGAAGCACCCGCTGGTGGCGGTGGAGCACTTAAGGAACCACCTGCTGACTCAGATGTGCGGTAGCGCTTTGACGTTGCATGATCGAGGTTGACATGGCGGACCTGCTGCTCAGGATGATCATCACCTAGAAACAAACACACGAGCAAAAGAAACAAAATGAAAGAAAGAGCATAAGCCACCAAAACAAAACAACATCGATCAAAATGTGGTAGGAAATTTTGGAACTGAGCATCCAGCGGTAGTACCGCGACCCAACCGCGGCAGTGCCGCTCACATGGTAGTACTGCTCAGGATGGGCGGTAGTACCTCTCAAGACGGGGAACGGCAGTTCCCTACTGACGTGGACAGATCCGGCACTACCGGAGATGCCAAATTCAAAAATAAGCGTACCAAACATCAATCCAAAGGGCCTAGACGCCAACTCCATCCTACTCAAGCCTCAACATAGCCAAAAGACAAGAAAAACAATGCCTATTGCCCCTAAAAACTAGATGCAACATCTAGGCAAAGAGAGAACGGGAGCGGGGGCAATACCGGCATCCATGGCTAGAGGACGAGGTGGGGATCGACTCCACCGGAGGAAATGGAGAGGGACGGCACGAAAATGGCGGCCGGCCGAAGTCCTCCTACGGCAAGACATCGCTAGAGCGACGAGGAAGACGAGCGAGTGGGGGCGGATGCGTATGGGGGAGAAAACAATTCCCCTGCCCCGACATAACCCCCCATCGCCCGCCCCGCGGCGGTAGTACCGCTTGACGCTCATCAGCGGTAGTACCACGCACACAGCGGTAGTACCGCTTAGCCGCAAAAAGGACTGGCCAAAAAGGCTTAGCTCAAGAAAAGAAACCGAGAAGAAAACACGCACACAAAACCAACAAAAGGAAACGAGAAACACACACCTCTCCAAGAGAGGGCGGTGGCCGAGGCCACCTATGTTTGAGTTCACTAGTATGGCGCCGCGAAGATTTTAACCTTGGGCCCATGACCAACACTCATCTTTGAAGCACAAGTACCATAAAAAATGACTAATGTGAAAGAGTTGGATTAGTTTATGCATTATGGGGGGAGGGAAAGTTCATTGAGAGAACAACACTCCCCCTATGTCCATGCCTACATCTAAACTAGACATCACGATGAGTGTGGTGGGGTGTGCAAGGGTTCAAGTCACATTGCTCGAATCAATGATATTTAGCTCATGCCTTAACTCACGAAATCTTGCTTCATCCAAGGGCTTCGTGAATATATATGCAAGGTTATCATGAGTGTTGACATAGTGGAGCTCGATCTCCCATCGTCTAATGTGATCCCGGATGAAGTGATACCGAATCTCAATATGCTTTGTCTTGAAGTGTTGGACCAGATTGAGAGAAATCTTGATGGCACTTTCATTGTCACACCAAAGAGGCACTTTGTCACAAGTGACACCGTAATCCTTTAAAGTTTTCCTCATCCAAAGAAGTTGTGCACAACAACTACCGGCCGCCACATACTCCGCTTCGGTGGACAAGAGAGACACACATCTTTGTTTCTTGGAAGACCAACTCACCAAAGAGCAACCAAGAAATTGGCACCCTCCGGAATTGGACTTCCTATCCACTTTGTCTCCCGCCCAATCGAAGTCCGAATATCCTACAAGCTCGAAGTTTGCTCCTCTTGGGTACCATAAGCCAAAGTTTGGGGTATGAGCCAAATATCAAAAGATTCGCTTGACCGCCACAAAGTGGCTTTCCTTAGGTGTGGCTTGAAACCGTGCACAAATTCCCACACTCAACATGATATCCGGTCTAGATGCACAAAGGTAAATCAAGGAGCCAATCATGGAGCGATATACCTTTTGATCCACCGCTTTACCATTGGGATCAATGTCAAGTTGGCACTTGGTGGGAATTGGAGTGGAAGCCAGCTTGACATCACTTAGCTTGAATCTCTTGAGAATGTCTTGAGTGTATTTGGCTTGGTTGATGAAGGTTCCTTCTCTCCTTTGCTTCACTTCGAACCCGAGAAAGAACTTCAACTCTCCCATGGAAGACATCTCAAACTTTGAGGTCATGAGAGCGGAAAATTCCTCATTGAAAGCTTTGTTAGGGGAACCAAAGATAATATCATCAACATATAATTGGCACATAAACAACTCCCCTTTGACCTTCTTAGTAAAAAGAGTGGGGTCAATTAGCCCAACTTCAAAACCACAGTCTTGTAACAACTCGGTAATGTGTTCATACCACACATGTGGGGCTTGTTTAAGGCCATAGAGTGCCTTATCGAGTTGATACACATGATCGGAAAAGTAGGGATCCTCGAACCCGGGGGGTTGCTTGACATAAACCAACTCATTAATGGGACCATTAATAAAAGCACTCTTCACATCCATTTGTTGTAACTTAAAGTTATGATGAGAAGCATATGCAATCAATATGCGAATGGATTCAAGATGGGCAACAGGGGGAAAGGTTTCACCGTAGTCAATACGCTCGACTTGGGAGTAGCCTTGTGCTACCAATCGAGCCTTGTTGCGAATGATAATCCCATGAGCATCTTGCTTGTTCTTGAATATCCACTTGGTTCCAATGACATTGTGGTTCCCCGTTGGCCTTGGCACCAATCTCCACACCTTGTTGCGCTCGAAGTTGTTGAGTTCTTCATGCATGGCGTTGAGCCAATCCGGATCTTCGAGCGCCTCATAGACATTTTGGGGTTCAACACAAGAGACAAACGCGTGATGTTCACAATAGTTTGCTAATTGTCTACGAGTGCTTACCCCCGTTCTTAAGCTTCCAAGCACATTTGTCATGAGATGATCCATGGTGGAGAGCTTGGAACCAATCTTGGCGGCACAACGCTCCAATTCTTCCTCGGGGGTGAGATGAGGAGTGGTCACTTGATCATCTTGAGCGCCGTCTTGAGCTTGTTCTTGATCTCGAGGAAGCTCTTGATCTAGAACTTGCTCGGAGGAGAGAACTTGACCTTGGGCATCACTTGTTGTTACAACACCATCTTGAGATTGACCTTGCCCTTGGTCTTGTTCTTGAGGTTGAGGGCCTTCACTTTGTTCTTCGGAAGCGTGTGGGCCTTGGGTTGGTGATGGCTCCACTTAAGTGGAGCATTGTCCTTCTCCTTTGGCCACAAGGTGTTCCTCAATGGGTAAGATAAAGCCAACACCCATTCTTCTTATGGCTTGGGGAGGAATTTCATCACCTACATCACAAGTGCCACTTTGCTCCACCTGGGAACCGTTATTCTCATCAAACTCCACGTTACATGTCTCCTCAATAAGTCCCGTGGACTTATTGAGGACACGGTAAGCATGGGAGTTTGTAGCATAACCAACAAATATGACCTCATGAGCTCTAGCCTCAAATTTAGACAAACGGACACCTTTCTTGAGAATGAAACACTTACACCCGAACACCCGGAAGTACTTGAGGTTGGGCTTGTTCCAGTGAGTATCTCATATGGAGTCTTGTTCAAGCCTTTGCAGAGGTAGAGTCGATTTGATGCATGACACGGGGTGTTGATGGCTTCGGCCCAAAAGTTGTATGGAGACTTGAACTCCGCCATCATGGTCCTTGCCACATCCATCAACATCCGGTTCTTCCTCTCCGCTACACCATTTTGTTGAGGGGTGTATGGTGCGGAATATTGATGCTTGATCCCCTCATCACTAAGAAACCCATCCAAGGTTTAGTTCTTGAACTCAGTGCCGTTGTCACTTCCTATTGTCAAGATCTTTGCATTGTGTTGACGTTGAACCTCATTTGCAAAGTCGATGACGGTTTGTTGGGTCTCACTCTTCCTCTTAAAGAAATATACCCAAGTGTATCTTGAATAATCATCCACAATCACCAAGCAATACTTCCTACCCCCAAGACTATCAAAAGATGGAGTCCCAAAGAGATCCATGTGAAGGAGCTCCAAAGGCCTCTTCGAGAAAATGATAGTCGTGGGAGGGTGATCCTTTTCATGTAGCTTTCCTTCGATACAAGCACTGCAAGCACGATCTTTGGCAAAACTAACATTTTTCAGTCCACGGACATGGTCCCCCTTGAGAATACTTTGCAAAGATCTCATATTGATATGGGCAAGACGGCGATGCCAAAGCCATCCCACGTCAACTTTAGCCATTAGGCATGTCGCGATCTTAGTGAGTCGCTCTGAAAAGTTGATCACATAGAGACCGTTTTTGACATGCCCAACAAAGGCTACTTTAAGAGTCTTGCTCCACAAGAGGGCCATGGTATCAACATCAAAGAAAGTGGCAAAACCCATGAGTGCTAGTTGACGAACGGAAAGTTAATTATATGCAAGGGACTCAACAAGCATGACCTTCTCGATCGTAAGATCATGAGAAATGACAACCTTGCCGAGTGCCAATACCTTAGAGGACGAGGCGTCACCCCACTCGACGTTGGTGGGCATGGATGGAGTCTTTTGCACGTCCACCACCAAGTCCTTGCTTCCGGTCATATGATTAGTAGCTCCACTATCGAGCAACCATGAACCCCCACCGGAAGCAAACACCTACAAGAGATCAATGCTTGGTTTTAGGTACCCATTTTGTAATGGGTCCTTTGATGTTAGTAACAAGGGTCTTAGGAACCCAAATAGACCATTCAATGTACTCATAAGGAGAAACAACAAATTTGGCATAAACATGCCCATCTCTAGCACGGCACACCACATAAGAAGGGTTAAAGTCGCAGGCTTTGTTGGGAAGGGAAGCGTTGCCCTTCTTTGCGTCACTACCCCTCACAGTGTTCTTCTCCTTCTCCTTAGTAGCACCCTCTCCCTCGTTCACAAAGGTTTGCTTGAGAGGAGGAGGTCATTTGGCCTTCTCATTCTTCTTCTTGTTCTTGGACTTGGGCACATACCCAATCCCTTCCTTGGCCACAACTCCATTTTGGTTGGTAAAAAGGTCGTTGAGGTTCTTCTCGCCTTGTATGCAAGACACAAGACCTTTCTCAAGTTGAACCTTTAACTTAGCGTTCTCCTCAACAAGATGCACATGCTCACAACATGAGTTAGTAGCATTTGCATTATCAATTAACATCATACGAGGAAAAGTGGCTTCCTCCTTGGTTAGCTTTACTTGAATTTGATCATGAGACTCTTCGAGGATAGCATGAGCACCCTTCAAGACATCGTGGGCCTTTTCAAGTAGGTCAAACTCCTCTTTGAGTCTAGCAAGATCAACCCCAAGCTTGGCCTTCTCAGAGTTTAGCACACAAGAAACCACAAGAGCGTGATCAAAATCTTTCTTTAACTTAGCGTGATCAATGTTGTGTGACTCCTCAAGAGCCAAACGAAGACCACGCTCTTCCTCAAGAGCATTGGAAAGATCCGAAATCTCGTCGGCATAGTCACGACTATGCCCCTCCATCTTGGAGATAGTATCTTCGTGAGCCTCGATCATGTCATTGGCTTCAGCAAGTTGTTCCAAGAGAGCAACGAAATGCTTCTTGGATTTACCCTTGAGTTTACCCATAAAGGACTCAAACTCATTTTCCACCACACTAGATCCCTCATATTCATCAATGCAATCCGTCAAGGAAGGATTATTAATGATGGTAGTATTGGTGTTGGGGGTTACCTTGTTGGTGTCTTTATCCATGAGGCACTTGGCGGTGATGTTCTCATTGGGTGAGTCGAAGAGAGACACTCATGGAATTGTTGCAATGGCAACGGAGGCCATGGCAACCAACTCACCATCTTCATCATCATCATCATCCTCAAGGTACTCTTCTTGAACCACCAATGCCTTGTGAGGGGTCTTCTTGGTGAATTTGCTCTTGTTTGGGAAAGACATGGCTTTGTCCTTTCTGATGAGCTTGCCACCATTGTCTTCCCTCTTCTCATACGGGCACTCCGCAACAAAATGGCTCACATTGCCACAATTATAGCAAGTCCTCATGCGTTGCTTGCTCTTCGTTCCACTTGAGATGTTCTTGTTGAAGTTTGGCCTTGAGTTTTTCCTGCTCCAGAATTGCCTTGAAGCAAGTGCCATGTGTTCATGATAGGCATACTTTGTATCTTCGGGGTTGCTTTCCTCTTCTTCCTCTTCTTCTTCTTCAACACAAACTTTGGCCTTCAATGCAAGGTTGGGCTTCTTTGCCCTTTGAGAGCGAAGCACCGCATTGTCAGTTGTCTTGTCCAAGATGCTCATAGCCACAAACTCATCTAACACCTCACTTGAGGACAAGGTGTGGAAGTTCGGCCTTTGACGAATGACGGAGGACATAGCCTTGTGGTAAGGCATCATTGCCTTGAGGAATTTGCGCTTGATCCAATTGTCATCCGTGTCCTTGCTCCCATGATCTCGGAGTGAAATCGTGAGTTTGGTCACTCTTCGATAAAGCTCACGAGGTTCTTCATCTTCCTTCATAGCAAACTCATCGGCTTCATCTTGCACCACTTCATAGTTAGAGCGTTGAATGCTTGCGCTTCCCCGGTAGAGAGAAACAACTTGGTGCCATGCATCTTTGGCTATGGCGTAGGGCCGGAGGTGAGGAAGATCTTCAGGTGGAATTGCATCTTGGATGATGAAGAGAGCATTCTCATTGAATTGATTATCCGCGGCTTCTCTTGGAGTGAAGTTGCTTCTATCATGTGGATAGAAACCTTCTTCAATGATTCTCCAAAGATTAGTATTCACATGATTTAAATGACGCTTAAACCTATAGACCCAAGAATCAAAGTCCTCATTTTTCACAATCTTTGGGGGAGGACCAGCATGATTCAGATGAGTAGAGGGAATCAGTCCACCATACACAAGTGGAGGTTCCACATGGGTAAAGGTGTCGGTGCCATTCTTACCACTAGATGAAGGAGCTTTTTTTTTACTAATAGCATCCCCCTTGTCGGAATTAGCATCTGTCACCTTGTTAATGGGATCACCCACTTTCAAAGGTGCGGTGGATAGTTTAAGCCCTTCTGTAAATTTATTAAACATGATTTCAACCTCGGTTGTCATGGAGGTTTTCAATGTTTCCAAGGCCACATTGAATTCCTCATGAGAGACCATGGTTTCCCCATCGCCCGTAGACGAGATAGGGTTCACACCGGAGTGCTCCTCCACACCATCTACGGTGTCAACCATACTCTTCGGACGGTAAAGCCTTAGTAAAGAGACGAGGCTCTGATACCAATTGAAAGGATCGATATAGTTGACTAGAGGGGGGGTGAATTGGCAACTAACAATTTTTAGCTTTTCTTTACCAAATTAAACTTTGCATCAAAGTAGGTTGTCTAGATGTGCAACTAGGTGAGCAACCTATATGATGCAACAACAACAAGCAGACAAGAAAGCAAGGGAAGTAACACAAATAAGCTTGCACAAGTAAAGGTACGAGATAACCAAGAGTGGAGCCAGTGAAGCCGAGGATGTGTTATCGAAGTTCCTTCTTTTGAGGGGAAGTACGTCTCCGTTGGAGCGGTGTGGAGGCACAATGCTCCCCAAGAAGCCACTAGGGCCACCTTATTCTCCTCACGCCCTCACACAATGCGAGATGCCGTGATTCCACTATTGGTGCCCTTGAAGGTGGCGACCGGACCTTTACAAACAAGTTTGGGGCAATCTCCACAACTTAATCGGAGGCTCCCAACAACACCACGAAGCTTCACCACAATGGACTATGGCTCCATGGTGACCTCAACCGTCTAGGGTGCTCAAACACCTAAGAGTAACAAGATATGCTAAGGATTAGTGGGGGAATCAAATTTCTCTTGGTGGAAGTGTAGACCGGGGCCTTCTCCACCAATCACAAGCAAATCAACAAGTTTGATTGGCTAGGGAGAGAGATCAGGTGAAAATGGAGCTTGGAGCATTAATGGAGGTTTTGGGGGAAGAGATTAGTCAACTTTGGGGAAGAAGACCACCTTATATAGTGGGGGAAACAATCCAACCGTTACCCCCCCTGAACAGCCCCGCAGAGGGCGGTACTACCGCTGAGGGCTGCGGTACTACTGCTGGGACCGCGATACTACCGCTCCCCCACGCGGTACTGCCCTTCAGACCCCTGCGCGGTGATGGGGAACGTAGTAATTTCAAAAATTTCCTACGCACACGCAAGATCATGTGATGCATAGCAACGAGGGGGAGAGTGTTGTCTACGTACCCAATGCAGACCGACTGCGGAGGCGATGACACGACATAGAGGAAGTAGTCGTACGTCTTCTCGATCCAACCGATCAAGCACCGAAACTACGGCACCTCCGAGTTCGAGCACACTTCAGCTCGATGACGATCCCCGGACTCCGATCCAGCAAAGTGTCGGGGAAGAGTTCTGTCAGCACGACGGCGTGGTGACGATCTTGATGAACTACAGCAGCAGGGCTTCGCCTAAACTCCGCTACAGTATTATCGAGGTATATGGTGGCAGGGGGCACCGCGCACGGCTAAGGAATAGATCACGTGGATCAACTTGTGCCTTTTGGGGTGCCTCTACCTCAGTATATAAAGGAGCCAAGGGGGGAGGGGGCGCCGGCCAGGGAGAGGTGGCGCAGGAGGAGTCCTACTCCTTCCGGGAGTAGGACTCCCCTCCAATCCTATTCCAACTAGGATTCCCCAAAGGGGGAAAGAGGGAGAAGGGTGGCCGGCCACCTCTCCTAGTCCTAATAGGACTAGGGGACGGGGGAGGTGCGCAGCCCCCTTGAGCTGCCCTTTTCTCCTTTCCACTAAGGCCCATGAAGGCCCATATGGCTCCCGGGGGGTTCCAGTAACCCGGTAAAATCCCGATTTCACCCGGAACACTTCCGATGTCCAAACATAGGCTTCCAATATATCAATCTTTACGTCTCGACCATTTCGAGACTCCTCGTCATGTCCGTGATCACATCCGGGACTCCGAACAACCTTCGGTACATCAAAATGCATAAACTCATAATATAACTGTCATCGTAACCTTAAGCGTGCGGACCCTACGGGTTCGAGAACAATGTAGACATGACTGAGACACGTCTCCGGTCAATAACCAACAGCGGGACCTGGATGCCCATATTGGCTCCTACATATTCTACGAAGATCTTTATCGGTCAGACCGCATAACAACATACGTTGTTCCCTTTGTCATCGGTATGTTACTTGCCCGAGATTCGATCGTCGGTATCCAATACCTAGTTCAATCTCGTTACCGGCAAGTCTCTTTACTCGTTCCGTAATACATCATCTCACAACTAACATATTAGTTGCAGTGCTTGCAAGGCTTATGTGATGTGCATTACCGAGAGGGCCCAGAGATACCTCTCCGACAATCGGAGTGACAAATCCTAATCTCGAAATACGCCAACCCAACATCTACCTTTGGAGACACCTGTAATGCTCCTTTATAATCACCCAGTTACGTTGTGACGTTTGGTAGCACCCAAAGTGTTCCTCCGGAAAATGGGAGTTGCATAATCTCATAGTCATAGGAACATGTATAAGTCATGAAGAAAGCAATAGCAACATACTAAACGATCGGGTGCTAAGCTAATGGAATGGGTCATGTCAATCAGATCATTCAACTAATGATGTGACCTCGTTAATCAAATAACAACTCTTTGTTCATGGTCAGGAAACATAACCATCTTTGATTAACGAGCTAGCCAAGTAGAGGCATACTAGTGACATTTTGTTTGTCTATGTATTCACACATGTATTATGTTTCCGGTTAATACAATTCTAGCATGAATAATAAACATTTATCATGAATATAAGGAAATAAATAATAACTTTATTATTGCCTCTAGGGCATATTTCCTTCAGTCTCCCACTTGCACTAGAGTTAATAATCTAGATTACACTGTAATGATTCTAACACCCATGGAGCCTTGGTGCTGATCATGTTTTGCTCGTGGAAGAGGCTTAGTCAACGGGTCTGCAACATTCAGATCCGTATGTATCTTGCAAATCTCTATGTCTCCCACCTGGACTAGATCCCGGATGGAGTTGACGTGTCTCTTGATGTGTTTGGTCCTTTTGTGAAATCTGGATTCCTTTGCCAAGGCAATTGCACCTGTATTGTCACAAAAGATTTTCATTGGACCCGATGCACTAGGTATGACACCTAGATCGGATATGAACTCCTTCATCCAGACTCCTTTGTTCGCTGCTTCCGAAGCAGCTATGTACTGCGCTTCACATGTAGATCCTGCTACGACGCTTTGTTTAGAACTGCACCAACTGACAGCTCCACCGTTTAATGTAAACACGTATCCGGTTTGCGATTTAGAATCGTCCGGATCAGTGTCAAAGCTTGCATCAACGTAACCTTTTACGGTGAGCTCTTTGTCACCTCCATATACGAGAAACATATCCTTAGTCCTTTTCAGGTATTTCAGGATGTTCTTGACCGCTGTCCAGTGATCCACTCCTAGATTACTTTGGTACCTCCCTGCTAAACTTATAGCAAGGCACACATCAGGTCTGGTACACAGCATTGCATACATGATAGATCCTATGGCTGATGCATAGGGAACATCTTTCATATTCTCTCTACCTTCTGCAGTGGTCGGGCATTGAGTCTTACTCAACTTCACACCTGTAACACAGGCAAGAACCCTTTCTTTGCTTGATCCATTTTGAACTTCTTCAAAATTTTGTCAAGGTATGTGCTTTCTGAAAGTCCAATTAAGCGTCTTGATCTATCTGTCTAGATCTTAATGCCTAATACGTAAGCAGCTTCACCGAGGTCTTTCATTGAAAAACTTTTATTCAAGTATCCCTTTATGCTATCCAGAAATTATATATCATTTCCAATCAGCAATATGTCATCCACATATAATATCAGAAATGCTACAGAGCTCCCACTCACTTTCTTGTAAATACAGGCTTCTCCAAAAGTCTGTATAAAACCAAATGCTTTGATCACACTATCAAAGCGTTTATTCCAACTCCAAGAGGCTTGCACCAGTCCATAAATGGATCGCTGGAGCTTGCATACTTTGTTAGCTCCCTTTGGATCGACAAAACCTTCCGGTTGCATCATATACAACTCTTCTTCCAGAAATCCATTCAGGAATGCAGTTTTGACATCCATCTGCCAAATTTCATAATCATAAAATGCGGCAATCGCTAACATGATTCGGACGGACTTAAGCATCGCTACGGGTGAGAAGGTCTCATCATAGTCAATCCCTTGAACTTGCCAAAAACCTTTTGCGACAAGTCGAGCTTTGTAGACAGTAACATTACCATCAGCGTCAGTCTTCTTCTTAAAGATCCATTTATTCTCAATTGCTTGCCGATCATCGGGCAAGTCAACCAAAGTCCATACTTTGTTCTCATACATGGATCCCATCTCAGATTTCATGGCTTCAAGCCACTTTGCGGAATCTGGGCTCACCATCGCTTCTTCATAGTTCGTAGGTTCATCATGATCTAGTAGCATGACTTCCAGAATAGGATTACCGTACCACTCTGGTGCGGATCTTACTCTGTTTGATCTACGAGGTTCAGTAGTATCTTGATCTGAAGTTTCATGATCATTATCATTGGCTTCCTCACTAACTGGTGTAGGTGTCACTGAAACAGTTTTCTGTGATGAATTACTTTCCAGTAAGGGAGCAGGTACAGTTACCTCGTCAAGTTCTACTTTCCTCCCACTCACTTCTTTCGAGAGAAACTCCTTCTCTAGAAAGGATCCATTCTTAGCAACAAATGTCTTGCCATCGGATCTGTGATAGAAGGTGTACCCAACAGTTTCCTTATGGTATCCTATGAAGACACATTTCTCCGATTTGGGTTCGAGCTTATCAGGTTGAAGCTTTTTCACATAAGCATCGCAGCCCCAAACTTTAAGAAACGGTAACTTTGGTTTCTTACCAAACCACAGTTCATAAGGCGTCGTCTCAACGGATTTTGATGGTGCCCTATTTAACGTGAATGCAGCCGTCTCTAGAGCATAACCCCAAAACAATAGCAGTAAATCAGTAAGAGACATCATAGATCGCACCATATCTAGTAAAGTACGATTACGACGTTCGGACACACCATTACGCTGTGGTGTTCCGGGTGGCGTGAGCTGTGAAACAATTCCACAAATTTTCAAATGTACACCAAACTCGTAACTCAAATATTCTCCTCCACGATCAGATCGTAGAAACTTTATTTTCTTGATACGATGATTTTCAACTTCACTCTGAAATTCTTTGAACTTTTCAAATGTTTCAGACTTATGTTTCATTAAGTAGATATATCCATATCTGCTTAAATCATCTGTGAAGGTGAGAAAATAACGATATCCGCCACGAGCCTCAATATTCATCGGACCACATACATCGGTATGTATGATTTCCAACAAATCTGTTGCTCTCTCCATAGTACCGGAGAACGGTGTTTTAGTCATCTTGCCCATGAGGCATGGTTCGCAAGTACCAAGTGATTCATAATCAAGTGGTTCCAAAAGTCCATCAGTATGGAGTTTCTTCATGCGCTTTACACCGATATGACCTAAACGACAGTGCCACAAATAAGTTGCACTTTCATTATCAACTCTGCATCTTTTGGCTTCAACATTATGAATATGTGTATTACTACTATCGAGATTCAATAAAAATAGACCACTCTTCAAGGGTGCATGACCATAAAAGATATTACTCATATAAATAGAACAACCATTATTCTCTGATTTAAATGAATAATCATCTCGCATTTAAACAAGATCCAGATATAATGTTCATGCTCAACGCTGGCACCAAATAACAATTATTTAGGTCTAATATTAATCCCGAAGGTAGATGTAGAGGTAGCGTGCCGACCGCGATCACATCGACTTTGGAACCGTTTCCCACGCGCATCGTCACCTCGTCCTTTGCCAGTGCCCGCTTATTCCGTAGTCCCTATTTCGAGTTGCAAATATTAGCAACAGAACCAGTATCAAATACCCAGGTGCTACTGCGAGCTCTAGTAAGGTACACCTCAATAACATGTATATCACATATACCTTTGTTCACCTTGCCATCCTTCTTATCCGCCAAATACTTGGGGCAGTTCCGCTTCCAGTGACCAGTCTGCTTGCAGTAGAAGCACTCAGTTTCAGGCTTAGGTCCAGACTTGGGTTTCTTCTCCTGAGCAGCAACTTGCTTGCCGTTCTTCTTGAAGTTCCCCTTCTTCTTCCCTTTGCCCTTTTTCTTGAAACTAGTGGTCTTGTTAACCATCAACACTTGATGCTCCTTCTTGATTTCTACCTCCGCAGCTTTCAGCATTGCGAAGAGCTCGGGAATAGTCTTGTTCATCCCTTGCATATTATAGTTCATCACGAAGCTCTTGTAGCTTGGTGGCAGTGATTGGAGAATTCTGTCAATGACGCAATCATCTGGAAGATTAACTCCCAATTGAATCAAGTGATTATTATACCCAGACATTTTGAGTATATGCTCACTGACAGAACTGTTCTCCTCCATCTTGCAGCTATAGAATTTATTGGAGACTTCATGTCTCTCAATCCGGGCATTTGCTTGAAATATTAACTTCAACTCCTGAAACATCTCATATGCTCCATGACATTCAAAACGTCGTTGAAGTCCCGATTCTAAGCCGTAAAGCATGGCACACTGAACTATCGAGTAGTCATCAGCTTTGCTCTGCCAGACGTTCACAACATCTGGTGTTGCTCCAGCAGCAGGCCTGGCACCCAGCGGTGCTTCCAGGACGTAATTCTTCTGTGCAGCAATGAGGATAATCCTCAAGTTACGGACCCAGTCCGTGTAATTGCTACCATCATCTTTCAACTTTGCTTTCTCAAGGAACGCATTAAAATTCAACGGAACAACAGCACGAGCCATCTATCTACAATCAACATAAACAAGCAAGATACTATCAGGTACTAAGTTCATGATAAATTTAAGTTCAATTAATCATATTACTTAAGAACTCCCACTTAGATAGACATCCCTCTAATCTTCTAAGTGATTACGTGATCCAAATCAACTAAACCATGACCGATCATCACGTGAGATGGAGTAGTTTTCAATGGTGAACATCGTTTATGTTGATCATATCTACTATATGATTCACGCTCGACCTTTCGGTCTCCGTGTTCCGAGGCCATATCTGCATATGCTAGGCTCGTCAAGTTTAACCTGAGTATTCCGCGTGTGCAAAACTGGCTTGCACCCGTTGTAGATGGACATAGAGCTTATCACACCCGATCATCACATGGTGTCTGGGCACGACGAACTTTGGCAACGGTGCATACTCAGGGAGAACACTTCTTGATAATTTAGTGAGAGATCATCTTATAATGCTACCGTCAATCAAAGCAAGATAAGATGCATAAAAAGATAAACATCACATGCAATCAATATAAGTGATATGATATGGCCATCATCATCTCGTGCTTGTGATCTCCATCTCCGAAGCACCATCATGATCACCATCGTCACCGGCGCGACACCTTGATCTCCATCGTAGCATCGTTGTCGTCTCACCAATCTTATGCTTCCACGACTATCACTACCGTTTAGTAATATTACATTGCGATTGCATTGCATACAATAAAACGACAACCATATGGCTCCTGCCAGTTGCCGATAACTTGGTTACAAAACATGATCATCTCATACAATAAAATTCAGCATCATGCCTTGACCATATCACATCACAACATGCCCTGCAAAAACAAGTTAGACATCCTCTACTTTGTTGTTGCATGTTTTACGTGGCTTCTACAGGCTTAAGTAAGAACCAATCTCACCTATGCATCAAAACCACAACGATAGTTTGTCAAATAGACTCCGTTTTAACCTTCGCAAGGACCGGGCATAGCCATACTTGGTTCAACTAAAGTTGGAGAGACTGTCGCCCGCAAGCCATCTCTGTGCAAAGCACGTCGAGGGAACCGGTCTCGCGTAAGCGTACGCGTAAGGTTGGTCCGGGTCGTCTCGTCCAACAATACCGCCGAACCAAAGTATGACATGCTGGTAGGCAGTATGACTTGTATCGTCCACAACTCACTTGTGTTCTACTCGTGCATATAACATCAACATAAATAACCTAGGCTCTGATATCACTGATGGGGAACGTAGTAATTTCAAAAATTTCCTACGCACACGCAAGATCATGTGATGCATAGCAACAAGGGGGAGAGTGTTGTCTACATACCCAACGCAGACCGACTGCGAAAGCGATGACACAACATAGAGGAAGTAGTCGTACGTCTTCTCGATCCAACCGATTAAGCACCAAAACTACGGCACCTCCGAGTTCGAGCACACGTTCAGCTCGATGACGATCCCCGGACTCCGATCCAGCAAAGTGTCGGGGAAGAGTTCCGTCAGCACGACGGCGTGGTGACGATCTTGATGAACTACAACAGCAGGGCTTCGCCTAAACTCCGCTACAGTATTATCGAGGTATATGGTGGCAGGGGGCACCGCGCACGGCTAAGGAATAGATCACGTGGATCAACTTGTTCCTTTTGGGGTGCCTCTACCTCAGTATATAAAGGAGCCAAGGGGGGAGGGGGCGCCGGCCAGGGAGAGGTGGCGCAGGAGGAGTCCTACTCCTTCCGGGAGTAGGACTCCCCTCCAATCCTATTCCAACTAGGATTCCCCAAAGGGGGAAAGAGGGAGAAGGGTGGCCGGCCACCTCTCCTAGTCCTAATAGGACTAGGGAAGGGGGGAGGTGCGCAGCCCCCTTGGGCTGCCCTTTTCTCCTTTCCACTAAGGCCCATGAAGGACCATATGGCTTCCGGGGGGTTCCGGTAACCCTCCCGGTAACCCGGTAAAATCCCGGTTTCACCCGGAACACTTCCGATGTCCAAACATAGGCTTCCAATATATCAATCTTTATGTCTCGACCATTTCGAGACTCCTCGTCATGTCCGTGATCACATCCGGGACTCCGAACAACCTTCGGTACATCAAAATGCATAAACTCATAATATAACTGTCATCGTAACCTTAAGCGTGCGGACCCTACGGGTTCGAGAACAATGTAGACATGACCGAGACACGTCTCCGGTCAATAACCAACAGCGGGACCTGGATGCCCATATTGGCTCCTACATATTCTACGAAGATCTTTATCGGTCAGACCGCATAACAACATACGTTGTTCCCTTTGTCATCGGTATGTTACTTGCCCGAGATTCGATCGTCGGTATCCAATACCTAGTTCAATCTCGTTACCGGCAAGTCTCTTTACTCGTTCCGTAATACATCATCTCACAACTAACATATTAGTTGCAGTGCTTGCAAGGCTTATGTGATGTGCATTACCGAGAGGGCCCAGAGATACCTCTCCGACAATTGGAGTGACAAATCCTAATCTCGAAATACGCCAACCCAACATCTACCTTTGGAGACACCTGTAATGCTCCTTTATAATCACCCAGTTACGTTGTGACGTTTGGTAGTGCCCAAAGTGTTCCTCCGGAAAACGGGAGTTGCATAATCTCATAGTCATAGGAACATGTATAAGTCATGAAGAAAGCAATAGCAACATACTAAACGATCGGGTGCTAAGCTAATGGAATGGGTCATGTCAATCAGATCATTCAACTAATGATGTGACCTCGTTAATCAAATAACAACTCTTTGTTCATGGTCAGGAAACATAACCATCTTTGATTAACGAGCTAGTCAAGTAGAGGCATACTAGTGACACTTTGTTTGTCTATGTATTCACACATGTATTATGTTTCCGGTTAATACAATTCTAGCATGAATAATAAACATTTATCATGAATATAAGGAAATAAAAAATAACTTTATTATTGCCTCTAGGGCATATTTCCTTCACGTGGTACTACCGCGGTGGTAGGGCGGTACTACCACTCTCGAGCGGCACTACCGCATCTACTGCCGCTACTTAGTGCCGCAAAATCCGACACGAGAGGCGACCCCCTCGAATCGACGCGGTAGGAGCCCGGTGCCGTAGCGGTACTACGGCTGAGGACCCACAGGCGGTACTACCGCTGCCGAGCGGTACTGCCGCCTATGGCTCTTGAGCAGTACTACCGCTGGGAACCGCGGTACTACCGTTGGGATTCAACACAAGCACAAGGGAAGGGGAATGAGCTCTCCATTGAAGCGGAAAGGCTCAGAGGGTGTGAAAACAATGTGCACATGTTGATTCCACCCTAACCTTACCAAAGAGGACCCCCTCTTGATAGTACGGTGCCTCCTACGAAACTAGTCCACCAAAATAGAAATGAAAGAGCTACACCGTCTTGAATAACACTCTGAGGGGAAAGAGATCGTCTCATGTGAAAGGATGAAACTCTGAAATGCTCAAAGAACACGATTAGTCGCAAACATGTTGTCATCAATCACCAAAACTACATCGAGAGACATATGCCCAAACACACTTCCGTGATGATACGTGTTTGTCACAGTAGATCACGTTTTCTGTCATGCATGTACATCCATGACGATTTTAGGACAGAATCAAGATAGTCATACATGTGCTGTCGTAGAAGTGTTCCATGACATTACCAAAATTATCATCACGGAAGTGTCCACTTCCATGACGATAAAAGCCGCGTCATGGAAGTGCTTTCATCAAGGGTGACCGACACATGGCATCCACCGTAACTAGTCGTTGTTATGCTATCGGGTCCGGTTTTGGATCTGATAACCCGCTAACAGCCACGACCAATGTTGATTTTCCATGTGTAAAATTCTCATTGGCCGACGGAACCACGTGTCAGCTCCAAGTTGGCACAGGTGTCACTCATCCAATGGGCGAGATGCGCCTATGATATGTTGACACATGGACCGGCCCAAAAGTGGCCCATAAAGATTAAATGGGCCAGACCAACTAAAGGCTCACAAGATTTTGCGGACCATAATGGGACGGCCCAGCTAAAGGCCCACAAGATTTTGCACACCATAATGGGCCGGCCCAGCTAAAGGCCCACAAGATTTTAAGGACACTAGTGGGCCGACCCGTTAGCAGGCTGCCATGTTTTGGGCCAAATGCTGGCCCATATTTGATTCGGTCCATTAACAACCTGCCACATTCTGGGCCTAATAAAGGCCCATATGAGATCTGGCCCATTAATAGCCTACCATGTTCTGGGCCATATTACGGCCCAGATCAGACCCAACCCTTTAAGAGGCTTTAGGATAAGTTATGGCCCATATCAGATTCGACCCGTCAACTAGACGCTGTGCTTTTGGGGCCACTTGAGACCCGGTCAGGATTTCTGTTTGCTAAAGGCCTATTTAGTAACACGTCCTGATATTAGTTTGGGCCTGTTAAAGGCCCGTTTAACATTTTAGCCCTACATTTATTTCGACCTGTTAAAAGGTCGTCATATAGTTGGGCGTAACTATGGCCCGCTTTGCATCCGACCTGCTCACAGCCGATAATCTGATTGGGCCAAACAAGGACCGAGAAAATTTTGGCCTGTTAACGGCCCGTGATGTGATTGGCACAATCATGGGTCGGGGTCTATTTCGGCCTGCTGTCGGCCCGTGAGCTGTTCGACACGTTTCAGGCCCAACCTACTTTTCAGCCTACTAAAAGCCCATTGAATTTTCTTGCGAAAATAGGGTCGGCGGTTTACTCGGCCTATTAAAGGCCTGAAACTACTAGTGGGCCAGTTTACATTTAGGTATGTTAACGGACCAAGATGATTGGTCCTATGATGCGGATCATACATAGTGATTTGCATGACGGCCCGATTATGTACCGTAATTTTATGGTTTGGCCGGTTTACTGCGAAGACAGGATATATATATAGTAAAATAACTGTAGCATTGTGAATAAGAAAAAACCTACACTATAGAATAAAGAAAGAAATTATGGCATATTACATCCACTGGGCATCAAAGTTCGCCACTATGATAATAAAGCACAAGCAGACAACATATTACATACACTGGGCATCAAAGATCTCCACCAGTACAAATAAACACGCTGACAAAATAATATACAAAGTCGGCAGCACTTCAATAGAGTTCAAGAAAGGTTAGCCCTGCTCGGGAGCTGCAGCGCAAGCAGCTGAGCAAGCTGATGAGACTGTGCTTGTTTGACGCTTATATCCTCCTCACCCTGAAAGAGAAACAAGCAGACATATGACAGGTTTTGCACATATAAGTATCAATGTTGACAATTCATGACATTTCTTATTGACGAATAAAGTGACACAGTTTAAAATAGCATTAACACAATACGGTTGTTTAGGTTAAGACATGGCAGGAAATGACATTGTGAAGGAGTTGGCAGCTTCACAACACCACTAGATTACAGATCAAGAACTCATAAGTATCAATGGTTAGTGTGCTGTCAATTTATCCCATTTCAGATTGGCAAATAAAGAGACGGTTTAAATAATAGTAGAATGGGACATTGTTCATAGTTAAGACATTGTAGAATATCACATTGTGCTGTAGTGGGTAGGTTCACCACACCACTTGATTAGGGATCAAGAACAGAAGCATACATGCAGTGCAAAATAAGATCACTTGCTCTGCATAGTTTAATTTACATGGTATGAAGAAGGAACTTGGTTGTACAACTGAAAACTTAAATTGAGAAGGACAAACTTTTGTTTATGAACTACATAATAAACTTTAAACATGCAATTTGATGCAAACACCAAAAATAAACAGCTGTTGCGGCCATGCCTAACCAAATATACACAACAAAGTTTGAAGGCTTGAGAAGGACAAACTTACATTAGTGGTGTAGAAAGGCTCTACAAGCCCCTTGTCCATGCTGATGGGGGGCAATTCAAGAAGTTTACTACAGAATCTTCTTCATAAGCATTGCCTTTATTCTATATTTTGTTAAGAGTAAATATAGATAAGAAAAAATGGAGAATATTTAAGATAAGATGAAGAGTGATGCTACATAACCAAGTAGCTATAAATGTGAGTACGTCGATACAGGCAAAAGGTACATCCAAGAGCAATGCATAGCTAAACTTCTTCAGTGCCATCGGTGTTATCCAACCTTATGGTAAGAGTAAATATAGATCTGATGTGTAGAAAATGGAGGGCAAAGGAAAATAAGATGCAGAGTGATGGTACATGGACAACTAGCTGTCAATGTAAGTACACTGATAAAGGACAACACATACTTACAAGAACAATGCAGAGCTAAAAAAATTCATTGGCATTGGATACATTCTACACTAATGTAACCATTCATATAGATCAGATAATTTGGAGCGAACAATTGATAAGCAAGGTATCATGCATACTGCTGTCACATAATGAACCAGGTATGGATGCAAGTACAGTGGTACATGACAACGGGTACTAACAAGAGCAAAGCAGCGGGCAGCATATTTGCGATATCCTGTCGTCCTTTTCAAACAGGAATTCTTCTTCGAGAAGATTTCCTACAAAAGAGATCCGTAAGGCACATGCGGAAAAGTAGAAGTTCAAATTTTCATGTGATATCATAGGTAGTACCTCATCCTGGGGACGAGACCAGTGCATAACAAGGTTTTTCCATTCAATGTCTTCTAAATTTAGCACATGAGGCTTCACCAGAAATTCGTTTATAGACTTGCCATCAAAGTGTGATTTCCTCGGGTAACATCGATACTGCTGCAATGCTTCCTTGAAAAGCGGAAGCAAGCTTTTCTCATCATGACTATCTAGATTGACCCTTGCCTACTTACAACAATGTAATGTAAATCATTGATGTGTTTAATCAGCAGAAAACAGGAAAATAATCACCATGAATAAATAGCACTTACACGTAAGTGGGACAGGAAGATGTGAAAATGGTGTTTGTCTTCACTACAATCTTCCCATGATGGGAATAAATGCACGTAGTCCCTAACAACATTGAAAGCATTGTCTTTTAAACTGGGAATAACTGGAATGGGGTTCCAATCTACAGGAATTGGCCATCTCTGAAGTTGGGATAGGTCTTCGGCCGGTGGACTTGCTGTTCTTTTTGCCGGAGTGGGATTTTTCTGTGGTACAGCTGGTGCTATGGCAACTAAAATAGCCATACCTTTTGCTGGAGTGCAGGTCCTGTGTGGTGGGGCTAGTGGTGTGGCCAGTGAAGTATGGGTACAGCCTACTGGAGTCGGTCCTACATTTTGTGTCACTGGTTGTAGAGCCAATATAAGTGGGGTGTTGTCTGATTTCTTTGGCACCACCACGTTTTTCAAGGACTTTGCTGGTGCTCCTTCAGGTTCGGCAATCACCCTCTTCCTTTTTGATGTCTGATGCACAAGAACAACATTTGAGTGAAAAAACATTGTATGATGACAGATGGAATATGTATTGATAATAGATGGGCATGGCATCTTGACATATATGATGAGTAAACTAAGCAGATGGCAGTGCGACAAAGTAGAATAAATGCAAGATACCTTATGCAAGATACGTGTAATCAATAAAAGATTGCCAAATTAGAATAGGCACCTTGATGGGTGAACAGGACAGGCCATCTACCTTTGACTCCTCGAGGTCAGAATAGTCATTAGGATCATATTCTGAACAAGAATCTACAGGTGGGGAGCGTATGAGTTTCATTGCATCCAGAATGGCACTCAATGCCTTGGTGCCAATTTTGTAAGTAGTTGCAGTGTTCCACAATATTCTTTTGATGCACGAATTCTGATATTCATTGTAATTACATATAATATCTGAGAAGCATGAAAACATAAATAGTAGTGAGATTATCTTTGTAATGCAGATGATATTCTAATATAGGGGCGCCCTATAAACCCCTTGTGTGCTATTACTGGATTCTGATGAGAGCCCATGTGTGCTGTAATATGGTGCATGCATTAATATAATTTGGGACAAGTACACAAAAAATAGGCTCCATAAGTAAGGATAGTTGGCAGATGATAGGTTCAAAATATACTGTATAGAGAGTTTATTGCCAAACCATGATAACAAGAGCACAAAGCAACTAGGCAGATAGTAGTGTACATAAAAGGGGTACACCATAACCAGGATACATAAATCGGGAAAGTGGAACTGGCTGGAAAATACGGTGGTGTATTGCCGTTACTAATTGAAAGCCTATCGATCACGTACAGGCCAGCTCTATTAGTTGTTGACTGTAGATGTCCCTGCTCCACTTCCTGACAAGGAACATACTATACGTACTAAATACAGAATAACAAAAGAGGAACATGTTAAAGAATAGAAGAGGAAGCATATTCTTGAGGTTCCGCTTCTTTGCATTCAATGTTGGTTTCCCACTCATGATGAATCATAGCGCCCAAAGAAATGCAATTCCATGTTGTCTCTCTATAAGTGGCCACGTGCATTGGGAAAATCAAGTGGAAGCATTACCTGACTAATTAAATGTGTCTGTTAACTAGTATCAATATCATATAACAATTTGTATTTGTAGAAGTAAGCTTTGGACTTATGATTGGTGTGTTGTTTATCTTCAAGAGTGGACTGCTGCTAGTGCGACACAAAGCAGCTACACAGATCATAGTGTAGATATAACGGGAAAACCGTAAGCATCTAAAGTAAAATCAGCAAAGTGGAACTTGCTGAAAAATATAGGCTACTATTGCCGGTACGGCTAGAAAGGCTTCGAATACCAGCTCTCTTCAATAGAAGGTGTGGTACTGTTAATATCAGTGTAATTCTCAAAGGCGACACAACTCCCCGTATTTTCTTGCTAATCTTATAGGATTTAAGTGGGTGGGCCACTACAATTCCTATTCCTATGTTTACAAAATCCTACGAATCAAAGAGGCACGAAGAGTTGAAAGTGTCCATCACAACCGACCGAATAGACCTCTACACTGCAAATGTCCTTGCTCCTCTTCACTACAAGGAACATACTATACTACTATCATACTCCCTTCGTTCCAAAATATAAGTCTTTATAGAGATTTCCACTATGGATCACATACATATGTATACCGATACATTTTAGAGTGTAAATTCACTCATTTTGCTCCATATGTAGTCCACGGTGGAATCTATACAAAGACTTGTATTCAGGAACGGAGAGAGTACTTATTAAAGAAGAACGGAAGAGGAACATGCTAAAGAAGAGCAAGCAGATTTTGGATAATAAAATGTTCATTGCGCAGTGCCCACACATGATGAACCAGAGCGCATTAAGAATGCAACTCCCTGTTGTCTCTCTATTTGTTATGCACGTTCTTTTCGAAAGTAAAGTAGGAACATTAGCTGACCAATTAAACATTATCTGTTTTAGTAATATCAGCATCATATCAGACTCGTATTTGAGCAACAAGTTTGGAATTATGAGTGGCACGTTGTTTAGCTTGATGGATTCAGGAGCAATGCTAAGCAGCTACGATGATGGTTCTGAATATAAAGGAATGTCTGCATGCAAGTTGCGTGACTTTTGTCATTTTGGTCAGTCGACCATTTCAGGCGGTTGCATGAAGATCCTACATCTCCTAACCCTTCTTCTTCCTCGTCTCTGATTCTTCCCTTACAAAACACCGCACGAGCCGTCGGCCAAACAACCGGCCCCGACCCCCCGCCCTCCCCTATACCGCCCCCCAC
>NC_041388.1:508850671-508852164 GCF_002162155.2 Triticum dicoccoides
CCCAGTGCGGTGGACGAGATGGTCGTAGGAGCGACGTCGGCAAGGTGGACGACGGCGGGGATGAAGCGATAGGACGGGATGCAAGGATCCCGGTCCGAAGCATAGGACGAGGTCGAACTCTTGTAATAGATGACGGCGTCGGGGTACAACTCCGACATGGTGGAGGAGGGCGCCGGTGGATGGGGTGGCGGACGGAGGAGGCTGGGGTGGAGATGGTGTTTTGGCGCCCATGGAGTACGAATAGGGAAATGGAGGGAGAGAGGAAGGGGGAACCATGTCTTCAGGGCGCGCTTTTCTCAAATGCAAGGAAATTTACAAACTTACCCCCGTTTAAAATTTCCTACATAACAGCAATATTAGATGGTTCGGGATAGGACAGTAATCTCGCATATATCGAATATTTGCTGACAAGAGTTTGTTTTGGCACCCATCGTGTATGAATCGGGGAGGGAGTCGATTTCGGCCGAGGAGACACTGTGTTTTGGCGCCCACAATGTATGAATCCGGGTGAGAGGCGGTTATGTTACGTTCGAGTGAAATTACAAACCTACCCCTGTCAAAACCTATAGAAATCGAGCCGATAGGTTTTGCGTGTCAGGGATAGGCAGTAATTTCCATCTCGCAGATTTTGGTTTCGGGCGGTTACTGCGTCTTTCCCTGCTTCGTTCAAATTTTTGCAGAGCAAGAGTGCACGTTTACCGTGCCAACTCAATTCGAATCCAGTTTGTATTCTATTTTTGTTCGGGCAGGATCCATTTTCGATTGGAATAAAATTCTATATACAACATTTTTATATATACTTTCAAAAGCACGCCAAAGAATTCTGCTCCTTTATATATATAATATGATTTACAAATACAATGATCTCAAAATCATAAGGTTGAATTCAAAAAATTTAAGCCAAATTATGTTCTACTAAAATGTATGGATCAGTAATATCTACATATTAAATAACATAGCACTACAAAAAAGGCACATCCGAGACATTTTGGCCGAATGAATTTTTTCTGTCATGCTTATGACACTTCTATGACGATAATTGTGACAAAACCCGATATCATCATAGATGTGGTGGGCTCCTACTTCTATGACAAAAAATCATGACAGAAAATGGGCTTTTCGTCCTGGGTGGGCTGGAGACGCAGCTGCATGACATTCTTTGGGCTGTCCATGATAGAAAAAACCATGGTAGAAGCGAGGGTGAGGAAAATATCGGGGAGTTCCCGATTACGGTGGGTGGTTGGGGGCAGAGCGATGCACGTTTCTCTCGTACATGTATGCACGTGGGTGTGAGGCATTGGGCTCTAACTGAACCCAAGCGAGGTGTTCGCCTACTGAACCCGAGCGATTGCACTGAAGGCTACGCGTTACTGAACCCGAGCGATCGACCGATGGCTGTTAACTGAACCCGATCGAGCGATTCCTTCGCTACTGCTGCTAACTGAAGTCGATTGATGCTGCCTTTGGATGAATAGTGAGCGTTGTTGGTGGTG
>NC_041388.1:508852325-508915771 GCF_002162155.2 Triticum dicoccoides
CCGCTGGATGAACAGGACCCTGATCGAGCTGGTTGGGGGTGGATGAACAGGACCCCCTGGAGGGCTGGTTGAACAATAGCCGGTGGAGGGCTGGATGAACAGTGGCCCGTGGAGGGGTGGTTGAATAGGACCCCATGGAGAGGGCTAGTTCAATAGTAGCCGGTGGAGGAGTGGTGGAGGCTAGATGATCAGGAGCCCGTGGATGAACAGTCGCAGGTGGAGGCTGGAGGAGGTCGACGGTGGAGATGAACAGTATCTCGTGGAGTCTCGTTTTGCGGTACGCCACACTCCTCCCGATGAACAGGACCCCCATTTCGACCGTAGAGCTCCAACACAAGTCTATGTCCTCCGTTTTGTGGTACGCCACACCCCTCCCGATCAATAGGACCCTGTTGACTGTAGGAGGTCCAAGAGAAGGTTGTTTCCTTCGTTTTGCGGTACGCCAGACCCCTCCCGATGAACAGGATCCCGTTTCGACCGTGGCCAGTCGAACAAAAGTTGTTTCCTCTATTCTGTGGTACGCCAGGCCTCGTTTCGATGTGTTGTTCCGTCCAAGCCGGTTGGATTCCGATGAACACGACATATTCCGTTGCCTCCTGATGAACACGACGCATTCCGTGCCTCCCCATTAACACGACGACGATGCAGTTTCTCTGTTTTGACCTAGCCATGTACACGAGACCTGGTCATACGTATGTGCGAGTAGGCGTTCGAGACCCCACCCGTATGTACGTACGTGGCCGTATTTTCTTTCTTGCACCATGGCCACTGTATGTACATGTACATGATATTAACGGGACTGCGTGACATGCTACGTGCGCGCCTCGACTATGAGACGTGCCCTTCCTTACACGGCCACGGTACATCGATGCAGCCTGCAGACAGACCGATCGACCAGTATGTACGTACACATTCGCGACCAGAATGACAACGCTACATACGCTTCGACCAGGTGGGTCCCGACTGTCAGGCACTTCCTTGCGTGCGAAGATGTAGCTGGTGGGTCCCAACAGTCAGGGGGGAAACGCTTTTTTCATGAAATACGGTGGCCTGTCTGGTGGGTCCCCGCTGTCAGGTGGAGGAATAATTATTTTGCGCGTAATAAGGAGGCACTTCCTTGCTGCGGCCATGGACCCAGGTGTTGGCCTCTCCACATACAGTACTCTTCCGATGGAAGTCGTTCCTTGACCACGATGACCACGCCGCGTCGAGAGCACCAGGGCGGTGGACGACGACAAGGCCTAGGAAGGGGACGAAGTGGAGTCGGGGACGACGCGGCAGTGGAAGCCCACGCGGAGAGGAGTACGAGGGTTCACTGGTCCGGCTACGGTATGAGGCTGCCGTCGCCGCAGAATAATAGGGGGTGTGGGTGAGTGGATGGCCTGGCCAGCGGCGGGAGTAGTAGGGGGTGGTGAGGCCTCCGCGGCATCATAGTCGGCCACGGGAGGCAGGAGCAAGAGGCACGACCGGCGCTGGTTTGAGCGTCTAGAGTAAGAAGACCAGAGGTTGAAGAAGCACTATAGCCGTTGGTTGGACATCATACGGTCACTGGAGCTAGAATCGTTCATATTGACTAAGTTGACAAAGCCCTCCGTCCCCTTCATCTTAGTAGGCCCACAAGTCAGCCTCCCACTATGGTGGGTCTCAGCTAGCAGGGGGAGTATTCATTTTTTTGTGCGTAATAAGGAGGCACTCCCTTGCGTGCGAAGATATAGCTGGTGGGTCCGACCTGCCAGGGGGAAACGTTTTTTTTCATGAAATACAGAGGCCCTTCCGGTGGGTCCCAGCTGTCAGGTGGAGAAATCATTATTTTGCACGCAATAAGGAGGCATTTCCTTGCGTGCGGTCGTGGACCCAGCTGTCAGCCTCTCCATGTACAGTCCACTTCGGATGGATGTCGTCCGTTGACCATGTTGACCATGCCGTGCCGAGAGCACCAGGGCGGTGGACGATGGTGAGGCCTACGAAGGGAATGACATGGAGACAGGGAAGACTCGGTAGTTGTTTCCCACGCGGAGGGGAGTACAAGGGTTTACTAGTTTGTTTGCCGTCGCCAAAGAATAACAGCAGGAATGGGTGAGTAGAGGGATGGCTAGGCCAGCGATGGGAGTACGGTGGGGCGATGAGGCCTGCGCGGCAGCACAGCCGGCCGTGAGAGGAGGGACCAGGCAGTCCCGCCGGCGCTTGTTTGAGCGGCTGGAGCGGGAAGAGCAGAGATTGAAGAAGCACGACAGCCGTTGGATGGACATCCAACAGTCACTGCTTGTGCGTCAACCTTTTTTTAGGAAAGCCTCAAATCTGTGGAAAATAGCATACAACCTATCTGCCATAATTTCTAATAATTTACAGCCCATTTTCTAATTCTTAAGGTTTTTTGGAGCCCATATTCTTTTTGTTAGCATTACAGCCCATATTGTGGCCACGGTTAAAAAATTATACGAAATTTTGCATATTTCGGTGTGGTCCGCACTGTTTTTAATCCCAAAAAATTCGAGTCACATTGAAACTGATTTTGAAAATAAATGTATATCAATATAAAATCCAACAAATTGTCCATGCATAAAAATCAATGGAATTTAAAATCTCGAAATGAAAAAAAATTGAAACTAACTGCAGGTTTTATGTGTTTTAAAAATGTACAACCCATTTCTCATTACTGATAGGCCATTTTCTGGGCCAGCCGAATGAAGCTCGCGTCATCTTGAAAGATTTGCATCCCAATAGGCCTGACAAAACGACTTACTTGACAAAGCACAAAAAACTAGGCTAGCCATTTTTAGGAAGAAAAAAACTACTGGGCTGGTCTGTGATAAACATAAAAGAAAAGGTTGTCTAAACAGGCCAGAGTGCCCCACACAGCCCAGTTGACACCCTGCTTCCATCTCAAAAACAAATTAGATAAATGCCACTCCAATTATGGCGATTCATAAAAAATCCACTGCAATTTTCAAACTTTGAAAAATGCCACTTCAATTTTTGCAAACTTTGAAAAACGCCACTCCAGACTTCGAAAAATGCCACTGGAAATGGCATTTTTCAAAGTTTGGAAAGCTGCAGTGGCATTTCTTGGAATCACCAGATTTGGAGTGGCATTATCAAATTAACCCAAAATAAAAATAACTGGGTGAGCTGCTGCGTCCCTGGTGTCAGCCGCTCGTTGTGAAATTCTCTCGTTTATTGACTACGTTGATAATGGCATGGGACCCAGATGTCAGAACTCCATTAGGAGGAGCCATTTTTATTGGCTTGAAATAAGGAGGCACTTGCTTGCGTACTGCCATGACCTTAGTGGGTCCCTGCTGTCATCCCCTCCATGTACAATCATCTCCTGATTGTGTATGCGTCAACCTAGTAGGCCCATAACTCAGCCTCTAAACCATGGCAGACAAATACAACCCATTAAAAAAATAACAACCCATTCCATACGTTCAAACGGAAAGTTCAACATTCAGAGCAGAGTAATAAGTCTGATCCAGATATAGAGTAATGAACTTCCACGTTGACAACCATCATAGCCAAGTTAACTATCTACTCCCATTAATACTCTAGTAGTGTACAAGTACTAACTTACTCTCAGCAAACTAGATGATGCTGGCCGCCATCTGCGGTACATGCTAAATGCCGGCACCGGCATCCTCTGCCTCGCCTCGGACTTGCCAGAGGTGCGATAGGCGCATTGCTCGTGCACGTTTGCCCTTTCCATGCCGGTGTGGTCCACCGAAGCTTCAGCTTCTAAGCGGGAAACCCACTTGACGAGCTGGTAGTAAAATTCAGCGTCACGAACACGTGTGTGCCCGACAGCCTCCAGGGCTATTTTTCGGGCGCCGGCCTCGACATAGTCGGCCCAGTTGTGGATGCCTTTCTCGCGACTCAGAGCGTCGGTGCGCTGCTGCTCCATGTCCCGCCGGAGGCGCAAATCGGCAATACGCTGCTCCTTCGCCAGGCGGTCGCGCTCCAACAACTCCTCATACTCCGCATTGCCATCTAAAGACCAATAGAATGGCTCCTCCCTCCGTCTGCCTTCCAGTGAAAAACCGAACAATAGTTCCGGCAGTGACCGCCTCCGGCGTCGCCTATCACGGACAGGCGGGGCATGGCAGACGTGGCGAGAGCGAGAATAAGTGGCGAGCAATGTCGGGCCGGTGGGGTCTTATGAGGATAGGGTGAGTTGGGTGATGGTGCTACGGGAGAAGGCCGGGAAACAGTAATTATATGGGGAAGGTAGGCGAACCAGCATGTCACGGGAAACGCGACGGTCATCGCGGTCATCGGAATTCAATGCATAAGCAGGCATGGCTTAGCGCGCCAGCTTGTCGTGGAAAACTAGAAAAACTGAAATTATGACTGTGCCATCCCGTCCCATCAGTGGTGCGTCCCGTCCGTGTTGGGTCGCACGCCGGCAGGACGGTAAAACGAGTGCACTCGAATCATCCAGATGAGGTACTCCCTCCTTTGTTAGAAATGATTGCACCACTCATCATCTACCTTGGTTGGTGAGATTTTTGAATTAAGCCTTGCAAACCGGAAAGGAGGTAGTACGTGCGTGATCCGCTATTTATTCGTGTAGGATCGAGTATGTCGGTTTTTGAATTGAGCCCTGCAAACCGGAAAGGAGGTAGTACGTGCATGATCCGTTATTTATTCGTGTAGGATCGAGTAGGTCGGATAGTGTATGTGTAGGATCGAGTAGGTCGGATGGTGTATGTGTAGGATCACATTAGCTGATGAACGCTCACTGGGAGATAAGGCATTTGCGAACGTTTTTGCTGGCAGTTTCTTCAGATTCGCATGGCATTTTCTTCAGAGCAGCTTGTCAGTTTCTTCAGAGGTAGGCATTTTTATTCAAAAAACTGCCATTTCGGATCTTGTGTCGCAACTAAAACTGCCACGAGCGCGTTAGTAGGGTAGCTAGTGATCGATCAGTAGGTTGTAAACACTGAGCGAATAGAAATAAGTAACTGTTAGTAACTTGTAAACACTGAGAACACAGAAATAAGGATCTTGCTGTGCATAGCAGTAAGAGCCGATCCGTTCGAAATGTTCACACGAGACTCACAGGCCTGGCATTGTAATATGTTCACATTAGTAGCCCAAATTCAAAACCAACTAGTTCGGTTCCCATACATAAGATCAACATGTTAATGCATCTCAATGATTCATAGATCATATACAAATATGTAGCTCCAAAAGCAAAGATCTAGAAAAAACATATGTTCTTCCTACTAACATGGTTGCTTCTCTTGGCCAACATTCAGTACAGAGTGAAAGACAAATTTGTTTCTGAAGTCTACAATTCCTCTTGCAAACCTAAGTGGTTTCACCAACAGCTGGAACCATGAGAATGAACCACACATGATGGAGGAACATCCACTTCAATATGATTTGGTCTTCTCTCGATCACACGGCGAGACTATTTTCGGAGTACAAACTATAACTTAGGCAAAATGATGCCCATTGTATAATCAGACCAAAGCAATGAAGCACCTAGTGTTGGCCAATAAATAGTATAGTACTACTTTTCTGCAGTCCATGAAGTGACTATCCAATCTTTCTATGTCTATTTTCAAATGCCACTGCATGCAGTGACTATACTATTCTCTTCTACAGTTCATCCAAAATTGTCGTCACTTTGTTGGTTTGCCAAATAGCAACGGGCATACATCTCTGTCTGCACAAATATCAAGCAGCTAGTAAACATATACCCCACCTTGTATTTTTGGTTTAAACACGTCTCTTCCGCTTAGCATCTGTCATGTTTTGCACTGGACAATTTGATACAGTCATGTTTTGCCCTAGACAATTTCATATTGAATTGATTTGCTGGTTTAGAGCAGAAATATAGCGCTTATTCTTCATCATACCAAGGATATCCATGTTCTCAGTGATGGAAGAGGTGAAATCAATACAACCAAAATTGAGCATACAATCATTGAATCCTATCATGCACCTCCAATGTAGGTCCACCCTGCCAATAAATTCACATGCAAATCACTAGTATTACTATCTAATGACAGTACAAAGTAGCAAGATAGTAGCAAACCATGTACCTTCGTAATGAACAACTCATAGTGCCACCAATTGGATATAAAGGTTTGGAAGAAAACATGCACCTAATGTTGAACCATTTGGACTTTTTGTGCAGTTCCACTAAAATTGAGCATCCGTGTTTGCATAGATATTGAAAGTGTGATTACTATAAAGGTGGTACTAGTTGAAGCATAGACTCACAAATATAAGCATTCCAATTTCCTAATGGGAAAAGGTAGCAACACTGTTTCTAACCACCTGTTTGAAGGAATAAATAAGGCAACAACGGCTGATGTCAGGAAGGCATACATAGTTTTTTCTGATAAATTGGACCATTCCTGACCTTTCCTCTTCTTTTAAGCATATTTTGTGAAGTTCAACTAAAATAAAATGCCATCACTGCCTTGACAATTCAGTGACACTGTACAAAAGGAAATGACTTAAATTACATCATGATGTCAGGTATGTAGTCGACAGGTGAGGGAGTCCTGGATTAGGGGGTGTCCGGATGGCCGGACTATACCTTCAGCCGGACTCCTGGACTATGGAGATACAAGATTGAAGACTTCGTCCCGTGTCCGGAAGAGACTTTCCTTGGCGTGGAAGGCAAGCTTGGCAATACGGATATGTAGATCTCCTACCATTGTAACCGACTCTATTTAACCCTAACCCTATCCGGTGTCTATATAAACCGGAGGGTTTTAGTCCGTAGGACAACACATTCATACACAACAATCATACCATAGGCTAGCTTCTAGGGTTTAGTCTCTCTGATCTCGTGGTAGATCTACTCTTGTACTACCCATATCATCAATATTAATCAAGAAGGACGTAGGGTTTTACCTCCATCAAGAGGGCCCGAACCTGGGTAAAACTTCGTGTCCCTTGCCTCCTGTTACCATCTGGCCTAGACGCACAGTTTGGGACCCCCTACCCGAGATCCGCCGGTTTTGACACCGACAACAGGCATTAGAGACAAACATATAGACCTCCTCCGATAACATAATGAACATTAATTTTAACAAAGGTGTTACTAGCTTTTTACCAGGATAATTTGAGTGAACTCTACACACTCTGTTCCTTAATATAAGACGTTTTCGTAGTTCAATTTAAAGTACCCAAACGTCTAGTATTTAGAAAAACAGGTAATAGTTCTATTGAGCACATATTTGGGAAAGCTTGCCACACTTTATATCTGTCCATACGCTAATGCAACACCATTCGAATAGTATAAATATACACTAATCCAGTGGCTAGTGCAACAGTAGAGTAGTTATTTTATTACAGGGTACAGTACAATGGTTTTACTGAACAAATTTCCATAAGCTCTAGCACTAGAAGATTTCTATAAGAATTAACAATACAAAATGTAAAGGTAACATGTCTCAGCATTGGTATACTAGCTGTGCAAGAGCATTAAACCAAATACAAAAGTCTGAAGGTAACTAGTATTATTAACTAATGGCAGTATAAAAAATTTCAAACCATGTATCTTCAACGTAAATATAATTTCGAACCCGAGGGGACCTAAAAATTGCTATCTGAATCTTGATAATCGATCAAACATAAAAACTTGATCGAACGAATCAAGAGAACAACCAGAGGAGGAGGTGCCCACTCTTGACCTTTCCTCTTGACACTATACAAAAAATTGACTTATCTCTTAAAAGTGAGGTATGTAATCTATAAGCATTAAGAGTGCAAGAATCTAAAGGTAGTAACAAGATTCATCGTTGGTTTACTGGCTGTGCAACAGCATTAGAATGCCTAATCTAAAAAATCTTTAATACATCCACAATCAACAGCTAACCCTCAAATAATCCAGTGACATGCATAGATATTGAAAGTGTGATTACTATTAAAGTGGTACTAGTTGAATCATAGACTCACAAATATAAGCACTCCAATTTCTTAATGGGAAAAGGTAGCAACACTGTTTCTAACCACCTGTTTGAAGGAATAAATAAGGCAACAACGGCTGATGTCAGGAAGGCATACATAGTTTTTTCTGATAAATTGAACCATTCCTGACCTTTCCTCTTCTTTTAAGCATATTTTGTGCTGTTCAACTAAAATAAAATGCCATCACCGCCTTGACAATTCAGTTACACTATACAAAAGGAAATGACTTAACATTACATCATGATGTCAGGTATGTAGTCGACAGGCATTGACAAACATATAGACCTCCTCCGATAACATAATGAACATTAATTTTAACAAAGGTGTGACTAGCTTTACCGGGATAATTTGAGTGAAGTCTACACCCTCTGTTCCTTAATAGAAGATGTTTTTGTAGTTCAATTTAAAGTACCCAAATGTCTAGTATTTAGAAAAACAGGTAGTAGTTTTCTTGAGCACATATCTGGGAAAGCTTGCCACACTTTATATATGTCCATACGCTAATGCAACACCATTCGAATAGTACAAATATACACTAATCCAGTGTCTAGTGCAACCGTAGAGTAGTTATTTTATTACAGGGTACAATACGATGGTTTTACTGAACAAATTTCCATAAGCTCTAGCACTGGAAGATTTCTATAAGAATTAGCAATACAAAATATAAAGGTAACAAGTCTCAGCATTGGTATACTAGCTGTGCAAGAGCATTAAACCAAATACAAAAGTCTGAAGGTAACTAGCATTATTAACTAATGGCAGTATAAAAAAATTGCAAACCATGTATCTTCAAGGTAAATATAATTTCGAACCTGAGGGGACCTAAAAATTGCTATCCCAACCTTGATAATCGATCAAACATAAAAACTTGATCGAACGAATCAAGAGAACGGCCGGAGGAGGAGGTGCCCACTCTTGACCTTTCCTCTTGACACTGTAAAAAAATTGACTTATCTCATGAAAGTGGGGTATGTAATATATAAGCATTAAGAGTGCAAAAATCTGAAGGTAGTAACAAGATTGATCGTTGGTATACTAGCTGTGCAACAGCATTAGAATGCCTTAGCTGAAAAATCTTTAATACATCCACAATCAACAGCTAACCCTGAAATAATCCAGTGACATTAAATGGCATTGCTTAAATTTATCGGTGGCATTAGACTGAGTGCGGCATTAGTTAAATGTGGCATCACTTTAGCAGTATCATTGCTTGACTTGACCGCTGGCGTTATACTAACAACAAAAAAGTGGGAATAAGAGCATAGGATGCCCATTCGGACTGTGGGCGCACTAGTACAATGTACCTCCACGGACGCATAGAGTGGAGAGGGAGGTATGGTTGCCCAGAGCAACAAATATCCAGGCAGCATATGTGGATTACGCCCCATTTTTGTTCTCTTCAGCCACCTTTTTCCTATCTGAGGACAACAAACCGATCAACCTGGTCATTCTCTATTGCGTTGCCATGCCTTTCAACCCTTCTTCAACCAAGAGACACGAGACTCGTTCCTTAGCTACTGATTTTCCCCTTCTCAACCTAGATGCGGGTTCGATGCCTAGTCTCTTGGACAGTACAATCTCCCTTCCTTTCCTTATTCAACCCAGACATGGATTAGTCTGCATGAAGTAGGGTTTCCTTTAATAGTGCAAGTTAAGGTTTTCATCTGCATGACCAACAGAGCAGAGGATATCAAATTGGGAAGATGGTGGAGTGTAAAAAGATCCACATGCAACGACGTGGCAGATGGGGCAATAGAACAAGGGTATGGTTCGAAAAGAGATATCATACCTGAGGGTCGACGAGAAGTGGCTTCGCTCGTGGTCGTCATCCTCCGCACACACTACGGCAGCAAGCTCGGGGACGGAGGCCATCCCGCCCGGGCGCTAGGTCTGAGAGGACAGCCTTGTCGTCAGTGCGTGACCTCGCTTGTCGACGACGAGTGCGTCAATGCTGCACGTCCTTTACTTCCCTGGCGGATTTGTGACCATCGGTGAGGAGGGAGAGAGAGGCCGCCTTTTTTAGATCTGGGGAGAGGGTGATAGTGTGAGAAGCAAGTGGACAACCCTTAGCAAGAAAGCACTGAAGCTCCAGCCTATATATCTTTTTATACTACTAGTACTAGAGGTGGAGTAGTGGTAGATTAGTTTATATTTTCTCTGCAAATAGTACCAGCTAGTCGTGCTTCAAAACTGAACGGCGCGCCATTAAAAAAATAAAGTCGAGAAATAATATGGCACTTTGGTCCAACGCAACCAGATCGCATTTTGCACGAGAAATTACACACCATGTTTCATTGACATGTGGTCCCGTTCCAACATATCAGTGAGATGACGGCGAGTCGTTTTGTACAATTTCTGAAAGGACGTGTAGGCTGGGGTGCCTCTTCGTGTACCGTGGCAAACTGGCAACCATCCACCGACTCTTCGCCTTTCCCTCTCGATTTGGAACTGTTGTCGCACGCTCTTCCTCCCTCCTCCATTTGCCTTCAACCTTCCTTCTGCCATTGTTCGATCATCTTCTCCATGGAGGGAACAAGACGGAAATGACCCCATTGTTATAATTGTTTCATCCACATGCATGCGGGTTAGCTAGTTTCCGTTTACTAATTAACCTTCTTGTGTTTCCAAGGTCCTGTGAACATTCCACCACCTATACTTGAAATTTTTTATAACCAAGGGGGAGATGACAAAGGTGATGATCACGAGCATGAGGACGAGTAGGACCCATATACTCAGTGGCGCCTGGCAACTTATTCTGATGGATCACCTCTTCTTGTCTGTATACAGGGCGCAGCTGATGTTACGAAGGAAGCAGGTGTTGTCTCTCATGGTCGCCCTCTGTGGACCTATTCCAACATCCGTTGCAGGGTATTCGAGATGGATACTAGTGTACTAGCACCAACACCTTCTCCCTAGTTCAGTATTGAAAGTCTTGGAGGAAACTCGCTCTTCCTTGGAAAAAACTATCCAATTATGGTGAAAGGCGATCCAGCTGCTGTTGACACAACGCTACTACCATTTATGAGAAGCAATTGTATATATACCTCGGACATTGCTATGCTTCCCTACCATCCCAATATGGGTCCTGACATAGGCCGCTTCAGCCTGGATGATCAGTCCTGTGTTGGTCTCGAGATTGACAGTAGCTCAAAAATCAGGTGTTGTCTCCCATGGTCGCACTCTCCAGACCTATTCCAACACCCATTGCAGGGTATTCGGGATGCATAGTACTGTGCTAGTGCGAACACCTTCTCCCTGGTTTAGTGTTGATACTCTTGGAGGAAACTCGCTCTTCCTTGGACAAAAGTATCCAATCATGGTGAAAGGTGATCCAGCTGCTGTTGACACAACGTTACTAACATTTATGAGTAGCAATTGTATCTATACCTCGGACATTTCTATGCTTCCCTACCATGGCTATAACAATATGGGTCATGAAATAGGCCGCTTCAGCCTGGATGATCTGTCCTGCATAAGTCTCGAGATTGATAGTAGCTGGCCCTTCCGAGACAAACTCTTATGGTTCAAAGCAAGCGTTTCCAACACCGAGGATTGGTTGAGATGAAGTTCATTTCATTGCTTGTTATTTGTTTTGTGGTGAAAACTTTAGTATTTACTAGAATGTTTTTTTGGAACTAATCTATAATCCAACATGTATCCTCGTTGTCGTTGTGTATTGATGACTTGTTGTATGTAATGAATGGTACATTTTCATATGCATGTCATAAACTCAATTGATAAATGGTTTTCAACTCACTTCTTGGACTGTTAGTGCCGTAGTAGTATAGCCAGCATCCGTAGTAGTATGAAGTTGCCAGATCACATAGAGCCAACCAATAGTTAGTTCTAGTTAGATCACCTAGAGCTAGGTGTCGCACGGAGGCCGATAAATATGGTGATAGCATGACTGCGTGAGGTGGGCTTGTACATAGTATGATGTAGGCACATGGCTTCCCCTGTTTCCTACTCCTCCGGTCTAAATTTCGAGAAGATTTGGTCGAGTTCTTCCTCCTTTTGCCGACACGTGGGACATCCAGCATCCAGGTCGTGTCATGCAAGAAAATGGAGTGGTAGTTGAAAAGCCACTTGATGTGCATCTTGGGTTAAGTTGTAAATAGAATCTTACTACTCTTGAGTAACTCCAAAAGTGGCCACCGAAGATCTTTATTGGATTTGTTTTTCATCACCAGCACGTCGAGGTGAAAGATGTGCAGGTTCAGTGGGTTCTCTTGCATCTTCACTGACATGTGGGACCGCATGTGAGCAAACAGACGATGGGCTCCGCGCGTCTGCTGGCTGGCTGAGAACAGAGATAGAGGAGGGCTGAGCACGGCTCCAGGAAATTTGTTCTACGTAACCAGCACCTCGATATAGGTTCGATATAGTGGGGTGGCATGGGCCATAACTAGCATCTAGCAGTACGACACACGCCACTCACACGAGTCCCATCCTACACCAATTTTCTTGGAGTCCGTGCTACAACCATCTCTTCTCCCTCCTTTTTTCTCAGTCATCACGCGGTGGGCGGGGTGGGGGTTTGCCGATAGTCGGTTTGCTCAACTGTGGTCCCAGTTGTAAGTGAAAATGCAACAAAGCACACATTTCCCCTTGAGCGGCATGCTGGACCAACCGTGTGGGGTGCGACGCGAACACGACAGGCTTTTCCTTTTGAACTTGTAACTTGTAAATTTTGGTTTTGCTCCATGGCGCGACCGATAGATAGAAATAACGATTTTCCCTAGAGTAATGAGATGTTTGGTTCTAGTGTGGTTCATGCATGGAGTACGTACGAAAATTATGAAGTTGATGTGAAAGGTAAGATAATTACTATAGTAGTACTATATACTACTACATGGATTTGACAGAAAGATAACGATACATACGGATCCATCAACGACATCCTCACGCCCTAGGGCGCCGGGTCACCAACCGACGTGTGAGGAGCAGCGGCGTTGGCGGTGAGCTCAACGTGCTTCTGAACAATGTCATCCAAGGTTGCCCTGCGGTCCAAGAAGGCCAGGGACCTATCGTCCTCCTCTGGCATGTAGTAGTCCTTGTGGACGATTTGCGCGTAGACGTGGGTGATTATGTCGACGGTTTCTTGTTGCGTGAGGTGCTGTGCGGCGAGCGCAACCTCGAGGTGGACCTTCTCCGGCGCAACCGTGGGCAGTCACAGGGCCACCGGTGTGTCGAAGAGGTTGTCACCATAGAGGCCATTGAGGGTGGCGGGCATCGCAGAGCCTGGGCGCATGGGAAGGAGGTGTACATCAAGGTCGTCCACGAGCTTCTTTACGATGGTGAACTTGTCGAGGAAGCCGACGAGGACCTCGTCGAACAAGGAGACGAAGCTGTCGTCCAAGCGGCCTCTCGCCCTGGTGGCCTCAAGCACGACCTGGAGACGTTCCTCGGTGCCAGGCCGCAGGCCGGCATCGGGGACCATCTGGCATAGCCGGCTGATGCTCGCACTCATCACATCCATGGGTCTAGCTTCTAGTCAATTGATCTTGCGATTGGAGTGATCACTCTTGCCCTTGGTTAGGGTGCGTAGGTGCGTAGGATTTCGTAGATTGGACTGGCAGGGAGCCTTTATATGAGAAGTGCAGACTGCGTTGCATTCACGTGTGTGTTGGCCATGTACTCCTCGGCCCTCTACTACAACTGCCTTTGGTTGTATGATAGGTGGGCCAGCCACCTGTTGGGCCCACGTGTCATACACCCAAACACTGGTGTTGTAAGTCAATGAAGCTGCATCCCCTCCGTGCCGGTGCAGTATAGTTATCTCACCGGACCACTAGTTGGGGCCAAACGAGAGAACTTTGATGTTTACTGGTTTATTGGTCCCCTTTGCATTTTGCGCCAAGTTTTGACCTTTGATTTAACTAATAAAATGTTAATGCATGTAACCAAAAATGTTGTGTAAGTCACCTTACGAAAACCAAATAATCCCAAAACACTTAGGCACGGTACATTAACTCCCTCCTCGTTTCTTATTTTGTGACATATCAACCAATGAGAGATGTGGGCCGTGCATGCTTTCAATGACTTGAGACTACCAAACATGACATGCAGTGGTTAGTTCATTGCATGTAATCCTATTAATTAGCAAAAAGACATTAAGTTCTCCCGCTTTCCCCTTCGTCTTGGTCATGGTGCACAACCTAAGAGCATGGTTAATAGTATAGCCAGCTGCTGGCTATATGATGTTGCCATGTCATATAGAGCCATCACTTGTAGCCACTCATACAAGAAGGTTAGCTATAAGGTTGGCTATAAGAGTACTACTTTTTCTCATCTTCTCTCTCTCCCTCTCTTTCTTCATATTTATTGTACGTATCGGCCTAGGAATCCGCATATAGCTAGGCTCTTGGAGCTAGTATAGCCACCTGTTAGCTATAAGATAGTGCCATGTCATCTATAGCCAACCTTATAGCCAACCTGTATAACAATTAGCTATAAGTATGTGCTACTTTATTAATACATGGCCCACCTTACACTCTCACATAGTGCCTAGGAGCACGTGCTATAGTTGGCTCTTGCATGAGAGCCTGCTTACATTCTCTCTCATATTCTCTCTCCTCCAACTTAGCATAGAAATATTACTTTACCCCTTACATCCTACTGACTGTACCTTACTGTACTTGCTCTTGCATGAGAGCCCACTCCTCTTTTTCACTTGCTCTAAGATGACTTAGGTAGTCATAGTGGGAGTAACTTAGGTAGTAACATAACGCATTTCAAGAAATTTTTGATTATGTGGCATGTAGTTAATGAGGAGAGAGGTGTTTAGAGTAACATAATATGTTACTGTAACATAGTGCTTCCCAAGAAAGGATGAGTCTACACGCTAATAAATGAGGCCATCTATGACACTAGTACTATGTTACTTTGCACTATGAAGGTAGTAACTTAGACTAGTGTCATATACATGACACTATTATAAGTTACTCCCCACTATGACCAGTTGTATACACCTAGTCGGAGGGAGTAGTCTCAAGTCATTGGATGCATACGCACCCCACGTCTCGTATTGGGTGATCTCTTTTTTCGTGGCAAGAAACAAGGAACTAGGTGGGTAGTTAATGCACCATGCCTAAAAGTATTGGGATTACTATTTGGTTTTCGTAACATGACTAATGCACCAGTACGGAGGGAGTACAATAGTAGTCTTTGATTGCAATTTTTTGTTGGTAGCTTACAAAGTTGAGCGCTTGGTGAGTACAATAGTAGTCTGATTGATGAGACTTTAGATTTGAGACATCTACTAGAAGGAATAAAACAATACACCATGTATTTATTTACAGAGGGAGTAGTACATTTTTTGTGACATGCATTACTAGATATTGCTAGTCAAATACTAAATCCAGATGGACGTGGTAGTACTACTAAATCCAGACGGTGGTGCTAGTACTAGTAGTAGTACTACCAATTTAGATACATTAAAACAGCACACTTTTCCAGCCTTCTTAGATCATCAGCGTTACCAGCCGTCCGATCATCAATTTTAAGCATTTTCGACCGTCGGATTAGCTGTGAATCGCGCCAGATCGTGGTTCTTTCGCTAATAACGATCGCACGTCGTCTGAGCCGCTACTCCGTTAGCTTTTTTGAAGGTTCTACGTGAAATTGGGCCCAATGGGCTGTACGAGTCTCCTTTCCCCACCCGAACCGGATCGAGACGTAGTCTTGCACAGCCCCCTACTTGACTCGTCCTCTCCCTCACCTATCATCTTTCTGCCAATCTAGGCGGCTGGGCGTATCCTTCCGGGCAGCGCCGCCGACCACAGCATCAACCTCGACCAGCAGCCCCCTTCGATCTTTCTCAATCTCTAGCGGCAGCGTGCATAGCGAAACGGTGGCACCCTCTCTGTTGATTTGCCTACAACATCAGTGTGCTCGGAGACGACCTTTAAGGTGGAACGCAACCGCCGCAGCCATCCAGCCCTCAAGGAAGACCATATGCCGCCGCCACTGGCTTTGTGGCTCTAGAGCCCCTCACTGGCGCGTAAGCAGGACAAACATGCCATAAGCATCAAGGGATTTTTGGAACTTATCTGCAGGTCATGATACCCTCTCCTCTGGATGTTGATGTCAAACCCTCCTCCAATGTAACCAGACAATCACATTCATACAACTTTGCAAAATTTCTGTTTCTCATTGTCTTCCACTCACGGTCGTACAATATTTCATTTTTGTTTTGTTTTGAAAAGCATACAATTTTTCATTTGATGTGTGATTTTTCTTCATACTAATAGAGCTAGGTGCAGATCAAAACTTCGTGCTATGAGGTAAGGAAATATTTATGGAGGAAACTAAGGTTCATGTATGGTATATCTTTTCCACAATTTTTCATTGGTGTCATTTTATTAATATAGTTAATTGGTTGTTACAAAATATAATTACAGTTTCCTCTGTTCAGTTTTAGTAACATCATGCCAACATCCTCATAGTTGTGTTTGCACTTGTATTTATTTATGTTCATTCAGTTTTCTTGTGTAGAAGCAACCAGCTAGAAAAGGCAGGAAGGGTGTCTTAATGTTCATGTTTTAGTGTTGCATACAAGAAGTTGCCTGCTCTGAGTTCAATTTCATGAAGCATACTTTGATCTTTGATACAAGTGGAAGATGGTATTACCGTGAGCCAGTATTGGTTGTTGCTGTAGGATTACATTAATAATTTTTCACCGGGATTGTTGTGTCATCCGAGCAGTTTACTCTGTACGGGTATGCCTCTTGAAATCTCCCAAATAAAATTCCCACCTATGCTCATTTCAATGGTGATTTCATAGTTTATACATACTATGTAATTCCTTCAAGTTTCTTTCATAGATTCACATTTTATTATGATTAAATTTATATCATGGAAAATTTTATATTCTTCATATTTTTTGTAGAATTCTCACTTCTCTATGTGTTTGACTGTTTGTCCTTTTTGTTCCATCCAATTAGGCATGAAATAAGTTCCATTGTTCTTTACTTCAGGAATGTCTTGCCTTGTTATATCTGTGTGTCGCTAGGCCTCATCTCCCACTATGCATGTGTGTTGCTTTGGGTATCATCGCAAAAGAGACTACAATGTAATTTTGCTAGATTTTGAATGAGTTTGTTTGAATGTGGGACCTAATAGGCGACACATATAATAGTATTTTGACTTATCGACTTTTAGTGCAGGAGGCCTAAGCGAGCATGGAGAAAACGTTTGAACCATCTACATGACAGATCATAAATCGGTTACATGTATAATTTTTTATGTTATAAATCTGAAAGCAATAATTTGTTTTATATTGTTACTCTAAATCTCTAGGTATCAATTACTTTATGTAATTCTAATTTCTAATCAACAACTTCTTTCCATGTTATAAATCAGAAATCTTTTATGTGTGCCATATATTCAGTTTCAGATGGATGCTAAGACGATAGCACTGGAGCACCAACTTAGTTCCAGCGTATGTACATGATTTTGTAGACCCTTGGCTGGAAAAATATAGTACTTACCTTTTTGCATTTTTCATAAATTTTTTACTTCAATGTCCTACAGATTAGCTGATTAAGTGCCTGAAAGAAAACCAATTGCTACATATACTGGAGTTAGCAAACAATCAAGTACGATACACTAGAGCGTATGAACATCTTAAGTTTTGCTGCAATATATGTTAGCATCCAAATTTTGTTTTTGCACATCCCGTAGATTATCTTCCTCTAAATCAGCCCTTTTTCAGTTATGAGCAGCAATAGTACTACATGAAAATTATAACTTAGGTATGATTGTTTTCGCTTTCTAATTCATGAGTGTCTCTGCTATTACTGGAGTACAGACTCAATATATAATGTTTAACATGTGATGCCACGACAACTGTGTGGCGAACATGACTGAACATTATAAGCTGGCCTCAAGAACACGAAAGTCCATTCCATTTGATTTTGCTGGTCCTCATAAATACTCATGTTGCTTACAACATTTCAGAGGTATGCGAAAAATTAAGACAGGTTTAAGTGTCTATTTCTTTAGAATGTCTAAGCCTTATTATACAATTGCTAGAGATAAAACAATCCTAATTTAGGACATTATTTTTGGTTGTTAAACTGTCAGTGATAGTTCAAACTTGAGATAGCTCCATACCGGATAAAAAGAAGTAACACAACAAGCGAGGGTGTCAATGAGGCTATAAACTCTTATTGCTCAAACTTATTGAACAGAATTGCAGAAAGTTTGGTTGTTGCCAGACAAAGTTGTTGAAGAGGATTGAAGTTTCATTTCAATAAAAAAATTGATTGACTCTTTGCTGAAATTAATGTCAGTACTAATGCATAAGCAAATGATCATATCTAACTTGAGCAGCTCAACTACGCACTGGTTGCATGCTAGGTGTGCTGACATATTACACATCTTCAAATTTATTCCAGTTCACTTTTTCTCAAACTTATTCAACAGAATTGCAGAAAGTTTGGTGGTTTCCAGATGAAGTTGTTGAAGAGGATTCAAGTTTCATTTAAATAAAAAAATTGATTGATCTTTGTTGAAATTAATTTCAATACTAATGCATAACCAAGTAATCATATCTAACTCGAGCAGCTCAAGGACACACCGGTTGCATGCTAGGTGTGCTGACATGTTACACATCTTCGCATTTATTCCAATTCACTTTGGTTCTAATACTCTTTGTATTTTGTCTTACACAAGATGTTACTTGCTAGGTGTGCTAACACATGAATGTGGAACTCCCTGAGAAATAACCAGGTGATTCAGGCTCACCCAAGTCTTCTTTGTTTTCGAACATGGTGGCCCTTTAGTACAAGTCTGAAGATTCTGGTAATGCACCATGTAAACAATCTACTTATTGGTCTGAATTATACTAGGAGTACGACTTATTGCTTATTATGTCTTGGTAGTAATGATTAGTTGTATTTACTATCAAAATTATTGTATGGACTAATGTATATGTTATACCAATCCAATTTGCATATGTGAACCTTGCTTTTACCGTGTGTGTATGAGATTTCCTCATATTACGGACTAACGTATGGTTCTATTTATGCCAATTCAATATGTTTCATGTGGTAATAAATTTACAAAAATCTTATCATTTAGTTGTACAAATAGATGGGCACAGCAACGCGCGCCATCAATGATCTAGTGTAGTAGTAATGTACTACCCATTGGTCAAATTATTATGTGCTACTCCTCACAGTGAAGTGACAAGACCTGCGTCGGAGATGGCACCTGAGTATAGGTGCCATGTTCAGCATACCATAGTCAGCCTCACCGTCTGCAGTCACTATCATCATGGCTGTATAGCTAACCTGCTTACAACTAGTCGTGTTCGACATAATTTCCCGTGCGTAGATGCCCGTGCATTGCACGGAACACCAAGATTGGGGGTGGACGTCGCCGGCTGATACGTCTCCGTCGTATCTACTTTTCGAAACACGTTTGCCCTTCTTTTGGACTCTAACTTGCATGATTTGAATGGAACTAACCCGGACCGACGCTGTTTTCAGCAGAATTGCCATGGTGTTATTTTTGTACAGAAATAAAAGTTCTCGGAATGACCTAAAAATCAACGGAGATTATTTTTGGAATATATAAAAAATAGTGGTGAAAAGATCCACGTCAGGGGGCCCACACCCTATCCACGAGGGTGGGGGGCACGCCCCCTGCCTCGTGGGCCCCCTGCTGCTCCACCGACGTCCATCTTGACTCCATATATTCACTTTCGAGAAGAAAAAAATCAGAGAGAAGGATTCATCGCGTTTTACAATACGGAGCCGCCGCCAAGCCCTAAACTCTCTCGGGAGGGCTGATCTAGAGTCCGTTCGGGGCTCCAGGGAGGGGAATCTGTCGCCATCGTCATCATCAACATTCCTCCATCACTAGTTTCATGATGCTCACCGCCATGTGTGAGTAATTCCATCGTAGGCTTGCTGGACGGTGATGGGTTGGATGAGATTTATCATGTAATCGAGTTAGTTTTGTTAGGGTTTGATCCCTAGTATCCACTATGTTTTGAGATTGATGTTGCTATGACTTTGCTATGCTTAATGCTTGTCACTAGGGCCCGAGTGCCATGATTTCAGATCTGAACCTATTATGTTTTCATGAATATATGTGAGTTCTTGATCCTATCTTGCAAGTCTATAGTCACCTATTATGTGTTATGATCCGTTAACCCCGAAGTGACAATAATCGGGATACTTACCGGTGATGACCGTAGTTTGAGGAGTTCATGTATTCACTATGTGTTAATGCTTTGGTCCGGTACTCTATTAAAAGGAGGCCTTAATATCCCTTAGTTTCCAATAGGACCCTGCTGCCACGGGAGGGTAGGACAAAAGATGTCATGCAAGATCTTCTCCATAAGCACGCATGACTATATTCGGAATACATGCCTACATTACATTGATGAACTGGAGCTAGTTCTGTGTCACCCTATGTTATAACTGTTGCATGATTGATCGCATCCAACATAATTCTCCATCACCGATCCAATGCCTACGAGCTTTTCATATATTGTTCTTCGTTATTTACTTTTCCGTTGTTACTGTTATAATCACTATAAAACCAAAAATATTACTTTTGCTACCGTTACCACTACTATCATATTACTTTGCTAGTAAATACTTTGCTGCAGATATTAAGTTACCTGGTGTGGTTGAATTGACAACTCAACTGCTAATACTTGAGAATATTCTTTGGCTCCCCTTGTGTTGAATCAATAAATTTGGGTTGAATACTCTATCCTCGAAAACTGTTGCGATCCCCTATACTTGTGGGTTATCAAGACTATTTTCTAGCGCCATTGCCGGGAGCATAGCTCTGTTCTTTGAGTCACTTGGGGTTTATATCTGCTGGTAACTATGAAGAACTTGGAAGATCAAATAACCAAGATTTTTTCCTCAACTACGAGGGGAGGTAAGGAACTGCCATCTAGCTCTGCACTTGATTCATCTTCTGTTTTGAGTAAACTTGCGACACCTACTACTGATATTCATTCTGATATGTCTCATGTTATTAAGGATGCCACTTCTGCTTTGCATGATACTTATGATGAAACTACTTCTATGCTTGATAATATTGTGCCACTAGGTGAATTTCTTGATGAACAACTTGCTAGGGCTAGAGAGAATGAAATTATTGAATCTGATAATATTAATGAAAGTGATGATGAAGATTCTCCCCCTAGATATGAATTTCCTGTTGTGCCTGAGGGTTATGTTATGGATGAAGAAACTGGTAGAGACTTCTTAGCTTGCAATGATAGATCTGATCTTAAGAAATTATTAGTTAAGCTTAAATAAAAGTCTTTGAAAGCTAGAATGAAATATGACCCTGCTTTTACTACTTCACCTATCTTTATTACTGATAAGGATTATGATTTCTCTGTCGATCCTGAGTTAATTACTTTGGTTGAATCTGATCCTTTTTATGGCTATGAATCTGAACTGTTGTGGCACATCTCACTATATTAAATGATATAGCCACCCTGTTTACTCATGATGAGAAAACTCGCTATTACTTTATCCTTAAGTTGTTTCCGTTCTCATTAAAGGGTGATGCTAAAACATGGTTTAATTCTCTTGATCATGGTTGTGTGCGTAGTCCCCAGGATATGATTTATTACTTCTCTGCTAAATATTTCCCCGCTCATAAGAAACAAGCTGCTTTAAGGGAAATATATAATTTTGTGCAAATTGAAGAAGAGAGTCTCCCACAAGCTTGGGGGAGGCTTCTCCGGTTACTTAATGCTTTGCCTGATCATCCTCTCAAGAAAAATGAAATACTTGATATCTTTTATAATGGACTAACCGATGCTTCCAGAGATTACCTGGATAGTTGTGCTAGTTGTGTTTTCAGGGAAAGAACTGTTGATCAATCTGAATTGTTATTGAATAATATGTTGAGTAATGAAAATGATTGGACACTTCCTAAACCAACTCCTAAGCCAACTCCGAAGAAAAGGGGTATTCTATTTCTCAGTCCTGAAGATATGCAAGAGGCAAATAAATCTATGAAAGAAAAAGGTATTAAAGCTGAAGATGTTAAGAATTTACCACCTATTGAAGAAATACATGGTCTTGATAACCTGACACAGGTAGTAAAGGTAAATTCTCTCTATAGATTCGATAAATGCAAAATCCCATTTACTAAGTTTGCTAGCCAATGCTTGGATGAGTTTGATGACTTTATGGTTAAACAAGAAAACTTCAATGCTTATGTTGGTAGACAATTAAAACGCAATGTTGATATGCTTGAACACTTGAGTGATTATATGTCTAGAGTTAAAGGTGAACTTAAACTTATTAGTAAACATGCTTCTATGGTTACCACTCAAGTAGAACAAGTACTTAAGGCTCAAAATGATTTTCTCAACGAATTAAATAATAAGAAAAATGATAATGTTGTTAGAGTTATGACTAGAGGGGGTAAAATGACTCAGGAACCTTTGTATCCTGAGGGCCACCCTAAGAGAATTGAGCAAGATTCTCAGAGAACTAATATTGATGCACCTAGTCCTTCTAAAAGGAAGAAAACGAAAAATGATAGGACTTTGCATGCTCCTTGTGAACCTGTTACTGACACACCTGAGAATCCCAATGATATTTCTATTTCTGATGCTGAAACACAATCTGGTAATGAACATGAACCTAGTGATAATATTAATGATGATGTTCATGTTGATGCTCAACCTAGCAATGCTAATTAATGATGTAGAGATTGAACCTGCTATTGATCTTGATAACCCACAATCAAATAATCAACAATATGATAAGACAGACTTTGTTGTTAGGAAGCACAGTAAAAAAAGAGAACCATGGGTTCAGAAACCCATACCTTTTCCTCCTAAAGCATCCAAGAAAAAGGATGATGAGGATTTTGAGCGCTTTGCTGAAATGATTAGACCTATCTTTTTGCGTATGTGTTTGACTGATATGCTTAAAATGAATCCTTATGCCAAGTACATGAAAGAAATTGTTACTAATAAAATAAAGATACCGGAAGCTGAAATTTCCACCATGCTTGCTAATTATACTTTTAAGGGTGGAATATCAAAGAAACTTGGAGATCCCGGAGTACCAAAAATACCATGCTCCATTAAAAGAAACTATGTTAAAACGGCTTTATGTGATCTTGGAGCCGGTGTTAGTGTTATGCCTCTCTCTTTATATCGTAGACTTGATTTGAATAAGTTGACACCTACTGAAATATCATTGCAAATGGCTGATAAATCAACTGCTATACCTGTCGGTATTTGTGAGGATGTGCCTGTTGTGGTTGCAAACGTTACTATTTTAATGGACTTTGTTATTCTTGATATTCCCGAGGACGATAGTATGTCCATTATTCTTGGAAGACCCTTCTTGAATACTGCAGGCGCTGTTATTGATTGCAACAAAGGCAATGTCACTTTTCATGTTAATGGTAATGAGCATACGGTACACTTTCCAAGGAAACAACCTCAAGTCCACAATACCAATTCTATTGGAAAATTTTCAACAATCACTATTGGAGGTTTCGAATTTCCTCTTCCTACTGTCAAGAAGAAATATGATATTCTTATTGTTGGGGATGTGCATATCCCCGTTGAGGTAACCTAGTGTTATTCGAAATTTCTCCGGTTTCATGTTATTCGAAATGAGTTTGTTAACAAGACCTGATCAACCTTGTTAGTGGATTCCTTTTGATGAGCATGAGATGGATGAAGTTGGAAAGCACAACCTTCTGTACCCTCCTTTTACTTTCTGTTATTTATATTAAATAAAGCAAAAATAGTATTTTCTGTCTGGTTTCTGAATTATCCTGGCAATAAAAAATACCCCGAAAATAAAAGTTTTCCAAATGCCCTGAAAATGAAATATGATTTTTTCTAGAATATTTGAGGATTTTAGGCAATGAGAACACATCAGGGGGAGCAGGCACGTGCCCACGAGGGTGGATGGCGCGCCCACCCCCCTAGGCGCGCCCCCTACCTCGTGGACCCCATGTGGATCCCCTCCACTTATCCTTGCACCCACACACTTCGTCTTGCTCCAGAAAAAAATCACCCACCAGCTCAAACCCGAGTTCTTGCTCATCTTGTTGCCATTTTCGATCTCCTTGCTCAAAGGTCCATTCACGAAACTGCTTTGGGGGATTGTTCTTTGATATGTGACTCCTCCAGTGGTCCAATTAGTTTTTGTTCTAGTGCTTTATTTATTACAAAATTTTGCTACTTAGGTGACCCTTTTCTTGAGTTTGCATGTCAAATTTATGTGGTCAAAAGTAGTTTTAATGCATGATATAGCCTCTAGGCACTTGTAGGAGTAGTTGCTATCAACCTTGTTGAGTTTGGTTCACTTTATTTTGAGTTACTAAAAATTTCAGAAATTTTTCAAAGGAAGAAATATGTTTAGGAAAATGTACCAAGGTGGCTCCTCAAGGAAGCAAGGCCCAAGGCCCGCAATCCGCGAGCCAGACAATGAACTACCAAGGGATGCTCAAGTGCGACCTTGTGAATGTCCGTCGGAAAATTTCATGGTTCGGGCAAGAATCAAGGAAGAATTTGACGCATATGTGCGTAACGCTGATCTGGAGAGCTTCGAGGTAGATAAGTGCCGGCAGCACCTCTATTTAACTGATTCATTTGTGAGAAGGTTTAAATTTACATCATCACGCAATTCTCAAACTGTCATGTTTGATCTTTATGATAAATCTTACACCATGGACTTAGAGGATTTTAATACTTCTTGTAAACTCCCGCGGTGGGGTAGTGTTAGTGAACCTTGCAAATCTGAAATAAAGACTTTCTTGCTAGTATAACTGTGGGGGAATCTAGGGAAATCACGCAAGCTACCATAGGGAGCATTCATTTTCCTGCCATACATTATTTTGCTCTCTTTATAGGTAGATGCATTAACGGTAAGGATGAGGCATGTCACATGTGTTGCTGATCTTAGTGTTCTCAAGAGTGTTGTATTAGGAGATAGACAATATAACTTGGGGGCCATTGTTGCACGTAGATTGCATAATAATAGTATTAATGGAGATTTCTTTGGTTGAATTTATGCAACCCATTTAGCTGATTCTCTTGAGATACCCATACGTGGAGATGATATTGAGTTGCCTCCTGCTTATTTAGATTATAATGCTATGGTTCATCATCGGATTGTTGAGAGGAACGATTAGTCCCTCCAGTACCAACTAATCTTTGACAGACGATGCACCTATCACGTTGCTCTCCCTGCTCCTAATTTCTTTGACTTTCAGGCAAAAAGGACATATGTTATAACCAGGGAGGAAGCGAACGAGTATGAGAGGAGGGCGGAGGCAGCTCGCCTCCAAGATGCAGCTCTTCAGGCAGTAGCTGATGCATCTCAGTACGACCCCAGCTTCAACTTCGGATATCCACCAGGCCATCCATGGGCATAGACCAACTTAGGCCAAAAGCCTAATCTTGGGGGAGTACGTATTTCTCACCGACATTACATGCATTCATGTTCACACACTCATGCCAGTTGTCGGTGCTCATACTTTTTCATTGTATCATCCATGCTAGTTTATTTTCCTTTTAAGCTTTCTTCTTGTGTGTTTGAAAAACCTTAAGAAAAACCAAAAAAATTAGTTGTAGATTTTAGCTAGTTTACTTTCCATGCATGTAGTAGTATTAATTGAAAAGAAAACCCAAAAATATTTCTCGTTCTTCTTTTGCTTGTTGGGAGCTTTCCCGTGTAAATAGTTTTGTTCCTTTCCTTTTCTTTGGGGCTTGAGAGGAGAAGACCATGATGAAAATGTTGAGTAGCTCTCATATGCATTATTGTTGATCTAACAAAGAGCCCATATTACCTTGTCTTCTCTCTTGAACTGAATGCTTGCAGATTCCAGCTTAGTCCAATGCACGTGCACTATTATTATCCACACTATTCGGTTGTGCAAGTGAAAGGCAATAATGACAATATATGATGAACTGATTGAGATGAGAAAAGCTGGTATGAACTCGACCTCTCTTGTTTTTGTAAATATGATTAGTTCATCGTTCCTAATTCAGCCTATTATTAATGAAACATGTTTGCAATGACAATTAGAGATTATAGTTGCATATGCCATGCTTAATTTGATAGGAGTTTATAATAGTTTACCTTGTGTGCCAACATGCTATTAAAATGGTTGTGATGTGGTATAATAGGGTGTATCCTCCTTTGAACAATTCGAGTGGCTTGACTTGCACATGTTCACGCATGTAGTTGAAACGAAATCAACATAGTCTCTACGATATTTATGTTCATGGTGAATTATATCCTACTCATGCTTGCATTCGGTGTTGATTAATTTTAATGCATGTTCATGACTGCTGTAGCTCTCTAGCTGGTCGCTTCCTAGTCTCCTTATTAAGCGGGAATACTGCTTGTGCATCCAACTCCATAAACCCCAAAGTTATTCCATATGAGTCCACCATACCTTCCTATATACTGTATCTACCTGCCGTTCCAAGTAAATTTGTATAAGCCAAACTCTAAACCTTCAAATAAACATTCTGTTTTGTATGCTCGAATAGCTCATGTATCAACTAGGGTTGTCTGTATCCTCCATGCTAGGCGGGTTATTGTCAAGAAGAGTGGACTCCGCTCCTCATTCACGAGAAAATGGCTGGTCACCGGGATGCCCAGTTCCATGCTCAAATCAAATCAAAATAATTGCAAACAAAACTCCCCCAAGATTGTTGTTAGTTGGAGGCACCCATTGTTTCGGGCAAGCCATGGATTGATGCTTGTTGGTGGTGGGGGAGTATAAACTTTACCATTCTTCTTGGGAACCGCCTATAATGTGTGTATCATGGAAGATATCGAGATCTCTCGGTTGTTATGTTGACAATGAAAGTATACCGCTCAAAATATTATTCATCTCTATTTCAAAATCGAGCTCTGGCACCTCTGCAAATCCCTGCTTCCCTCTGCGAAGGGCCTACCTATTTACTTTTATGTTGAGTCATCATCCTCTTATTAAAAAGCACCAGTTGGAGAGCATCGCTGTCATTTGCATGTATTACTGTTAGTTTACATTGAGTATGACTTGGCTGGATCTCTTTTACCATGAATTACAATGTCTAGTCAGTCCTTGATCTTTAAAGGTGCTCTGCATTTATGTTTTGCGGTCTCAGAAAGGGCTAGCGAGATACCATCTTGTTATATCATATTATGATTGTTTTGAGAAAGTGTTGTCATCTGATATTTATTATTATTGCTCGCTAGTTGATTATGCCATTGATATGAGTAAACATGAGACCTAAATGTTATTGTGAATATGGTTAGTTCATAATCTTTGATGAAAACTTGAATGATGGCTTTACATATTTACAATAACAAGAGCAAACAGAGTTTGTAAAAGTTTTTCTTTATCACTTTGAGTTTATCAACTGAATTGTTTGAGGACAACCAAAGGTTTAAGCTTGGGGGAGTTGATACGTCTCCATTGTATCTACTTTTCCAAACACTTTTGCCCTTGTTTTGGACTCTAACTTGCATGATTTGAATGGAACTAACCCGGACTGACGCTATTTTCAGCAGAATTGCCATGGTGGTATTTTTGTGCAGAAATAAAAGTTCTCGGAATGACATGAAAATCAACGGAGATTATTTTTGGAATATATAAAAAATACTGGCGAAAAGATCCATGCCAGGGGGCCCACACCCTGTCCACGAGGGTGTGGGCATGCCTACCCCCCTGGGCGCGCCCCCTGCCTCATGGGCGCCCTGATGCTCCACCGACGTCCATCTTGACTCCATATATTCACTTTCGGGGAGAAAAAATCAGATAGAAGGATTCATCACGTTTTACGATACGGAGCCGCCACCAAGCCCTAAACTCTCTCGGGAGGGCTGATCTGGAGTCTGTTTGGGGCTACGGAGAGGGGAATCCGTCGCCATCGTCATCATCAACCTTCCTCCATCACCAATTTCATGATGCTCACCGCCGTGCATGAGTAATTCCATCGTAGGATTGCTGGACGGTGATGGGTTGGATGAGATTTATCATGTAATCGAGTTAGTTTTGTTAGGGTTTGATCCCTAGTATCCACTATGTTTTGAGATTGATGTTGCTATGACTTTGCTATGGTTAATGCTTGTCACTAGGGCCCGAGTGCCTTGATTTTAGATCTGAACATATTATGTTTTCATCAATATATGTGAGTTCTTGATCCTATCTTGCAAGTCTGTATTCACCTACTATGTGTTATGATCCGTTAACCCCGAAGTGACAATAATCGGGATACTTACCGGTGGTGATCGTAGTTTGAGGAGTTCATGTATTCACTATGTGTTAATGCTTTGGTCCAGTACTGTATTAAAAGGAGGCCTTAATATCCCTTAGTTTCCAATAGGACCCCACTTCCACGGGAGGGTAGGACAAAAGATGTCATGCAAGTTGTTCTCCATAAGCACGTATGACTATATTCGGAATACATGCCTACATTACATTGATGAACTGGAGCTAGTTCTGTGTCACCCTATGTCATAATTGTTGCATGATTGGTCGCATCCGGCATAATTCTCCATCACCGATCCAATGCATACGAGCTTTTCATATATTGTTCTTCGCTTATTTACTTTTTCATTGTTACTATTACAATCACTATAAAACTGAAAATATTACTTTTGCTACCGTTACCACTATTATCATATTACTTTGCTACTAAATACTTTGCTACAGATATTAAGTTTCTAGGTGTGGTTGAATTGACAACTCAGCTGCTAATACTTGAGAATATTCTTTGGCTCCCCTTGTGTCGAATCAATAAATTTGGGTTGAATATTCTACCCTCAAAAACTGTTGCGAACCCCTATACTTGTGGGTTATCACCGGCAGCGGCCATCGCGCCAGCTTTTTCCATGGCCTTCTAGATGTGGTGGGGAGGAGATAATGGTGATTTTGAGAGACAAGGAGTTGTTTGTAAATAGGGAACAAGTGCGAGCATCTTTTTGCAAAACTGGAGAAGTTTGGTTTGTATGCGTCAGATCTGGATCTGACGGCTATTGGTGAAAGATGGCAGGCACAACATCGTCACCAACTCAGGACCTCTTTGATTCACAGGATTTCGAAAATGCAGGAATAGGACACGACAATATTACAAGTTCCAAACTGATATTACAAATGTTAGGAGTAATGATGCACCTACGAAGAGGGAATTACTAGGAAGTTTACGTAAGAAATTTCGTTACTTTAGGTGGATGCAGCATTATCGTACAAACTAAAATCCACCGCCCTGACAAGTCAATAATGGGCAAATAAATTTTTGAGTTTCAGGCCACTTGATGTTTCAAAAACAAATTCAGCTTCTGCGAAGACTTTGTCATTTAGGCTTAGACGCTTGCGGTGATCAACACACTATTCATTGTTGCGCCAGAGAACGCTAAATCTCATTACCTTGAGCACACTTGCCTCCAGAACAAAGAACATGTCCAATTTAATCTCATATGTGCTGCCTCGGTAGTCGATCAAATCAATTTATGTGAGATGGAGATCAAGGCATTCGATGAGATTGTTATAGTGCAGCACATTTTTCACTTTTAGGTCTTTTTTATCTGCAAAAGAAGAGAACATATTAGAGCAGCTGGCTGTATAAGATTGTCGTGTCATCAAGAGGTACCAATATCATTCGCTCATACGATAGGGTTGGCTGGCTAGTTATATGTTTTCACTCTCTCTCTCTCTCTCTCTCTCTCTCTTTCTCTTTCTCTTTCTCTTTCTCTTTCCTCTCATTTACCTAGGAGCACGTTAAGAGCTTGGGCATTTGTTGCCTTCCACTATGTGGCCGATGCCATATTTCTCAAGAGTATGCCACATAATACGCATCAATGTCAAATCAAAAGATTTTGGCACCACACTCACGATGTGAGAGAGTTGGCACCGCTGTGCACACAGACCCACATGTATAAACAAATCAATCAAACCAACTACACCAGCCTCTCACTCTCCCAAACATGTGTTTTTTATTGCCTCAGTCCTCTCTCTCTCCCACACAAGTGTTTTTTCATTGCGTGAGTTAATTTGGCACCGGAGCAAAGTAGGTGATCTAGATTGGGGCACCAGGTGAGCAATGGAGGGGCATCGATGCCAAATGCATCACAAGTGAATTTGGCACGTGTTTTGGCCTACATAGTGGAGGGCCGTTATAGCCCATTTTTGTACTACCTCGTATTTAGTGTAAAATTTTGACCATAGATTTACCTAAGAAAATGCCAATGCATGTCACCAAAAATTATACCATTTGAAATTATGTTCAAATACGAATCCAACGATATAATTTTTAGTGACATGCATTAACATTTTGTCAGTTAAATCTATGGTCAAATTTTGATACTACAAAATAGGAAGAGTAAACCAGGACGGAGGTAGTACTTGCTCTTAGGGTAACCATAGAGTTACTAGTCTAAGTTACTTTCCACTATGACCAGCCTAGACTACTATAGTAGTACAACAAAAAAATGATGCAGGTGATCACGTGAGAAAAATAACAAAAAATATTTCTTTTGGTGCAGTGCGTAGATGCAGTTTTGAACACTACACTTGTCATGTGATTTGGGAAAATTACGAAAAAAATTGAGCTACGTTGTGATTACCGTTTACTAATAGGAAAGAAGTTTCACCTCGATGAGTAGCTTCTCCGTGCACGGAAAGCATGTAAGGAATCCAACAATTTGATCTAGATTGGGGCTGATAGATTTTACTGCCAAGATCTTCACTTTGCGCATAGAATGGGTCCAGTTTGTGGGAATCATTTTCTGGAAGATGGTCGTAAGTACATGAAGAAGAAATTTAAAAATGTGAATTTCAAGAAGACGGAGAAGAAGATGAGTGTTGTACCTGAACGATTACGGATCCAATAAAGAGTTCGAAGAATTGGCAGACGAGTACACCAACGCTGTCAATTTTGGCGCGTCAATGACCCTGATTTTTGTTGGACCTTCTAGATTAGATACCAATTGATGTCTTCCCAATTGATGTCCATAATGTGGAACAGCTGTAGTGATCTGTTCCCAATTGATGTCTTGTTGCAGGGCCAGCAAGTCACATAAATCCATCGGAGATTCGTCGAGGCGATGTGGAGGCTAATGAACCCGTGGATTTGCTCAAGACGAAGGTACTCGAGCACAGTACAGCTGTAGAGCAGGTGCTCCATTGCCTTCTTCGAGATGACAACGTCGAAGAGGTCGAGCTGCTTGAGTTGAGGGAGAAGAAGGGCGGGTGCGGCATTAATCTGGAGAAGATAGCAGGAGCTGAAGCTGGCGCGGCGCGACATTGGCGTGAGGCGGAGCGCGGACGGCGACAGATAGCGACACCGTCCAGCTTCAAAGCTGAGCTCCTCGAGCTGATCTAGGGCGGGGGATAAGATCCACTCGTTGAACTTGGCTTGGACCTTGCAGTTGGTACTGAACATGCGGATGTTAAGGCGTCTTGTTGACCCAGGGTGCGATGAAAGGATCTTGGAGACTGCGGCCATGCGTATGCAATCCCTGTAGCAGAGGCAGCTGTCGACGGTGAGGTTGAGGGGGACGTGGCGCCAGAGGGGGTGCCACCGCTGGGAGAGCGAGGTGGTCCACATGGTAGATTTGGTGGGTATGAGGCCGATGATGACGAGCAGCATGTCATCGGGGAGGCTGCTGATGAAGTCCAGGCTCGCCGGATGCGGTTTTGGCTTGAGCTGCCTCCGCTTGTTGGCTGCCTCACCGTCCATCTCAACCGGCGGCGACGCCGGTGTACATGTGTGCTAATGTGTCTTGTGTGCTAGCCTGCTGGGTGTGCGCGAGTGCATCCTTCTGTGCATGCCGCCGCGCAGTGGTGAATTGTGCGCGAGTGCATCCTTCATGCGGAAGAAATGTGCCCTCAATGCACCCTCAATTTACTAGCGTGAGGGGTGCTTCCCCGAGTGGTTTCAAATTTGTTTACTTCACTGCGTGTTAGATGGGCCTCCAGTTTACTTATTTTGACCCACTACCACATGGGCCAGCACACGAAGATAGAGAACACGAGCTGACAAGGCAACATGTGGACTGGTTGACCGGTCAACTAAACAATATACGGAGCTATACGTTGACACAGTGGGCGTCTAATCCATCGGTATAGAGAGTTCGAGTAAGAGGGGAGGCCCATGAGACATAGCAGAGAGAGAAAAAGAGCTACTCCCTCCGTTCGATAATGTAGTGGCAACATTTTTTTAAAGTCAAACTTTTGAAACTTTAACCAAGTTTATAAAGAAATTACTTATATCTATAATACCAAAGACAAATGATAGTATGAAGTAAGTACATGTTGTGATGAATCTAATGATCATTCCAGATGTAAATGTTTTTCTCCACATATACCTGGTCTAACTTTTCTGAGGTTTGACTTTTCAAAACATCCATATGCTTATGGACGTGAGAGAGTACCTAACTAGAGAGAGTGTGTGTGAAATAGAAAGAGTGACTGAAAAAAGTGTGTGTGTGTGTGTCTGTGTGTGTGTGTGTGTGTGTGTGAAATAGACATGGACAACACACGATAAATGTAGAGAAAAAAATCGTGTGTGTCTGATGCAAACATATCACACATGCATCATCGACAGCGGAAGCAAGGTGAGGAGATAGTGTATGGTTGTTTGCAACCGAGAGAGAAAGACCCATGGCACATGGCCAAGAGGGGTCTGACAAAAAAGGGAGAGTGGTCGAGAGAGATGTATGGAGGAAATGCAGACATGGGGAGGAGAGAGTGTATGTTTTCCATAGAGAGATCCCCTGGAGATCGCGATGGGACTACATGGGTGGGAGATCGAGTGACAAGGTATGTGCACGATAGAAGATACCCCGCGAGATATCGAGATTGACGTATGGATGGAAGGAGACAATACGTGTGTTCCTGATGGCTAGTCAGAGATAGTCATACTTAGGGGGGAGTGCGTGCGCCTATGATGGAGTGAGGGATTATGGTACTTAGGGGGTGTGTGTCACATAGGGAGAGAACAAGGGCAGAGAGTGTTAGATGGGTCTATGTAGCACGAGCGAGACATGTGTATGTGTGAACCAGGGAGATATAAAGTTTGAGAGAGATAGAGGAGCCCCGATAAGGCTGAGTGGTGTGTCAGATAGCTGAGAGGGGGAAAGAGATATTCCATCTGCTCGATAATGCAGTGCATGTAAATTTTTTAGAAGTCAAACATTGGAAACTTTGAACAGGTTTGTGCAAATGTTATTTATATCTACAATACCAAAGATACATCATACGAAACTACATCTCATGATGAATCTAATGGTATATGTTTGCCGTTCTAGATGTAAATGTTTTTCTCCACGTACATGGTCAAACTTTGTGATGTTTGACTTTTCAATAAATCTATATGCTATGGACCGAAGAGAGTGCCTAAGTCGAGAGAGATCAAGTGTGTGTGAAGGAGAATGAGTGAGTGTGCAAAAAGAGTATGTGTGTGTGAAAGAGAAAGGGACAACAAACATATCATGCATGCATCTCCGAGATAGAAAAGCGAGGTGAGGAGATACACAAAGATAGCTAGTGCGTGATTGTTTGCAACGGAGCGAGACACCCCTATAGCACACGTCCAATAGGGGTCTGGCCAACATGGAACAAAGGTCGAGAGGGACGTATAGAGAACATGGACGCATGGGTAGGGAGAGAGGGTGTGTTTGTGATACTGTAGCGACCCAACCTCAGACGATAAAGTCTCTGTGCTTAAGTGTCATCCCTGGATCGGTATTGCTGACACACACAGTACTCGAGGATTTATTGCAGAATTGAATCACACACTTATTACGTCGAGTGTCTCAAAAAGAATACTTATTACAATAATATGGCTGGAGGCCATCTAAATAAGATAATTACGAAAGCTTCGAGGGTAAATGAGTCCATCCAACTCCATGGCAAAACTGAGTGCACGACAATGACCTACGCACCTTACTCTTCATCTAAAAATTCTACAACATAATACGTTGCAGCCTGTGTAGGTCAGCACATGCAATATGCTGGCAAGATAACACTATAGAGCAATAAACAAATAACAGTTATCTCTACATGCATATATGGCTGGTGGAGTATCTATGGTTATCATTTGCATAAAGCTATTTTTCCCTACAACAAAGGAATATATTTCATTTAGCTACGAACTTTGTTGAAAACATTGATAAGGTAACCCCAACTCAATCCCGAAATAATATTAATAACCCAACAAATTAATTAAGTGATGAGATCAAAATCAATAATTCAAGTACCAGATACTCAAGATGTCCATAACCGGGGACACGGCTAATCATTATTAGTTTGTACACTCTGCACATGATTGCACACTTTTCCCCACAAGACTCGATCTCCTCCGTTGTATTTCTCGCACTGCATGATGTTTGAGAAAGGGATGACCGAGACACAGTCTTTCCGAAGAGGTCCCCTTAACCGATAGATAGGCCGGTACACCTACAATTCGCTACATCTGCTAGCCCATCATGGAAAGGATTCCCACAACTTACTCAACTATGCCAGATCCCATAATGGCATGTGGCTGCACACGGAAGTTTCTAGCATGAATAATCTTATGATCCCTTTGAGCCTGGGTGGCGAACCATAGGATGATCACGCGGGTACCCCGGGATCTCCCAGGACAACACTAGACTCCCCAGGTGCCCACAACCAATCCACCCAGATGTGTGTTAAAGTAGCCACCTTAAGTTTCCCTTACTTAATAATAACTCTCACATCTTTCATGAATCTCACAAACCAATCCACGTCTACGAGCATAGCATAGCAGTATAAGCATAACATAAAAGGCAATAGGTTCCTACCTCATCAACTACTTCCCAATACCCACATCTTATCAATCCTACTCATGCAATGTTTGAGGGTTGAAACTAATGCATAAAAACTGGGTAATAAAGGAATATAATCAAAGTGTTACTTGCCTTGCTGATGATCGAAAAACCCTAGAGATTCATAGTAGCAAGCCTCGCACTCCGAAAACTCTATCATGAAAAACGATAGCATACATAAGCACTCAAGCATAATATGCAAAAGGTAAAACCCAAAAGAAAAGATCTAAATGGAAAGTTCAAGTGAAGAGCTTCAATTTGCAAAAAGAATCAATCGAATCGGAGATACGAAACTCAAACTACGATAAAAAAGTTCAAATTCAAATATGCTTGAAACCAAATTTTAAATTTTCAAAATCATATTCAAGTTGTTTATCTAAACAAAGGGGATTGAGACGAAGATTTTGGCGTTGGTTTCACTGGATTTGGACAAATGAGCAAAAAGTAGCGAAGGTTTGAAGTTCAGGGACTAATCTGCGATAAAAGTAATTACGAACAGGTTCCTGGCCGAAAATAAAACTAAAAAGAAAAACCTAACGAACGAACGTTCGCTAACAGAAACTACCGAACGAATTCGTTCGCTAACAGAAAAGACCGGGTGAACGTTCGCTAATTAGCGAACCCAAAAAATAAAAATGATCTAAACGAATAAACCGGAAAAAAAATCGGGCGGGTTAAATCGGTTTATACCGGTTCGGTGTGGAAAAACCGACGGCGGCGGTGGCGTTCACCGGCGACGGCGCGAGCGGCTCGGGCGGCGGAGTGGCGCGCGGTGGGACAGCGGGTGGCGCGACGGTGACGGCACAAAGCGGCAGCGGTGGGAGGTGCGGGCGGCGGCGGTGGAGGAGAGAGGGGGGGCTGGGCTTTTAAAGGCCAGGGGAGGGGGCGTGGCGGCTTGGCGGAGGGGGCACGCCGAGGGGAGTCCCCGTCGGTCACGGTGGCGGCGGCCGGGCGCGAGCCGTACTCAGGGTGGGACAAGCGGAGACGGCTGGGCTGGCTCGGCCTTCGGCCCGTTCGGTCCGAAGAATTTTTTTATATATAATTTCGCCCAAACGGAAAAATTCAAAATAAAATAAGTAAACATCCTAAAAGCCCCAAAACAATTTTCATGGTCCTCTACTAATATTTAGGACAACATGAACATTTTTCTGGGCTAAAATGCAATTTTTCCCTAATTTACTCGAAAAAAAAATCTCAAATAAAATTCAAATAAAACAAATATTTTTATTTAAAATTAAATTTCCACTATTTCCTCTGTTTTGAAGAAGTCATATTATCTTCTCTCATTTTTTTAATTTTCGAAATAATCAGAAAAATAATTTCGAATAAAAATCACTTTGATCCAATTTTCCAATTTTGAAAATTCAAAAATGGGATTTTATGAAAACCTCCAGTTCTCTCAAATGGTCCTTGAGTTGCTTAAGGTCTTTAGTATCAAACTGTTCAAATAAAACCAAAAAAATGGAAAGAGCATGGATGCATATGATGACCTAATGATTAATATCCAAATTGAAAATTGGGATGTTACAAACCTACCCCCTTAAGATGAATCTCACCCTCGAGATTCGGGTTGGCTAGAGAATAGGTGTGGCTGGTCTTTCTATAGGTCTTCTTCTCGATCCCAAGTGGCTTCTTCCTCAGTATGGTGGCTCCACTGAACTTTGCAAAACTCGATAACCTTGCTGCGTGTAACTTGGCTGGCAAACTCGAGAATCTTGACAGGTTTCTCCTCGTAGGTTAGGTCACTCTCCAATTGAATTGCTTCCAGGGGCACTGTATCTCTCAGAGGAATATCGGCCATCTCTGCGTGGCTCTTCTTCAACTGGGAAACGTGAAACACATCATGAACTCCTGACAAATCTTCGGGTAACTCCAACTTGTAGGCCACTTCTCCCATACGTTCCAAAACTCTGCATGGTCCTACAAATCATGGGGCTAACTTTCCTTTGACTCCAAATTGTTTAACTCCTCGCAGTGGTGACACGCGGAGATAAGCTCTGTCTCCAACTTCATAGACTACCTCCTTGCGTTTAGTGTCAACATAACTCTTCTGCCTGGACTGAGCTACCTTCAGTCTATTGCGAATCAACCTAACCTTCTCTTTAGAGTCTTTGATTAAATCTGGTCCAAACAACTGACGGTCTCCAACTTCATCCCACATCAACGGTGTCCTGCACCTCCTTCCATACAAAGCTTTGAAAGGGGCCATCTTCAAACTAGCCTGGTAACTGTTGTATGAGAACTCTGCGTAAGGCAAATTATCGTCCCAACTAGACCCATAGTCTAGCGCACAAGCTCTCAACATGTCCTCTAGAATCTAATTGACTCTCTCGGTCTATCCATCTATCTGCGGATGAAAGGCTGTATTGAACTCTAGCCTAGTACCCAAAGTCTGGTGTAACTGATTCCAAAACTTTGAGGTAAATTGTGTTCCTCTATCTGACACAATGGTCCTCAGAACTCCATGCAAACATACGATCCTGGTCATATATATCTTGGCCAACTTCGCGCTCATATAAGTGGTTTTCACAGGGATAAAGTGAGCCACTTTGGTCAAGCGATCTACTACTACCCAGGTGGAGTCATATCATGATCGGGTCTTGGGTAATCCGGTGATGAAATCCATGCCAAGCTTATCCCACTTCCATTCGGGTATCGACGTAGGCTGAAGTAATCCTGCTGGCTTCTGATGTTCTACCTTAACTCTTTGACAGACGTCACATACTGCTACATACTCGGCAATATCCTTCTTCATTCCTGTCCACCAGAAATGTTCCTTCAAATCGAAATACATCTTAGTGTTTCCGGGGTGAATCGAGTATGGAGAGTCGTGAGCCTCCTGAAGTCTTAACTTCCTGATCTCTGCATCATTGGGCACATAAACACGATCCTCAAACCATAAAGTTTCGTGTTCGTCCTCACGAAAACCCCTGGCTTTTCCTTTACTCATCCTTTCCTTTATTTCTGCAATCTCCTTATCAGTCTTCTGGGCTTCTCGTATCCTTCCCAACAATGTGTACTGAACCTCCAATGCTGCAACAAAACCTCTCGAAACTATCTCCAATCGAAGTTCCTTGAGATCTTCGGCTAACTCATGTGGTAATCCTCCGGTTATGAGAGTATTGACATAACTCTTGCGGCTCAAAGCGTCTGCTACAACATTGGCCTTTCTTGGATGATAGTGTAACTTCATATCATAATCCTTTATGAGCTCCAACCATCTCCTTTGCCTAAGATTCAACTCCTTCTGCGTTAAAATATGATTCAAGCTCTTATGATCAGTGTAAACATCACAACGGTTTCCAATAAGAAAATGTCTCCAGGTCTTGAGCACATGCACTACGACTGCTAACTCCAAATCATGTGTTGCATAATTCAACTCATGAGGTCGAAGCTGACATGAGGCATATGTAACAACTCTTCCGTCTTGCATAAGTACACCTCCAAGTCCTTGGCGAGAAGCGTCGCAATACACTTGGAAATCCTTGCGTATATCCGGAAGAATTAACACTCGGGCTGTAACTAAATGTTTCTTGAACTCCTGGAAATTGGCCTCACATTCCTCCGTCCATTTGAACTTGGTGTCCTTCTTCAACAACTCCGTCACGGTCTTCGCAATCTTGGAAAAATTCTCAATGAATCTCCAGTAATATCCTGCGAGTCCAAGAAAATTGCGCATCTCTCCAACTGAGGTGGGTGCCAACCACTCAGTGACGGACTGAACCCTAGAAGGGTCTACCGCTATACCTTCTGCTGATATAACATGTCCGAGAAATCCAATTTCCTTCAACCAAAATTCACATTTGCTAAACTTAGCATATAGTTGATGTTCTCTGAGCTTCTCGAGAACTAACCGCAAATGTTCCTTGTGTTCCTCTTCATTCTTCGAGTACACCAATATATCATCAATGAACACCATAACAAACTTATCCAAGAACTCCATGAACACCTTATTCATCATACTCATAAAATATGCAGGGGCGTTAGTCAATCCAAAAGACATGACCATGCACTCAGATAGCCCATACCTTGTGGTAAAAGTTGTCTTGGGTATATCCTGTTCTCGGATCTTCAGCTGGTGGTATCCTGATGGAAGACCGATCTTGGAGAATACTTTAGCTCCCTGCAGTTGGTCGAACAAATCATTGATCATCGGTAGTGGGTACTTGTTCTTGATCGTCACTTCATTCAATGCACGATAATCAACAACCATTCTCAAAGATCCACCCTTATTTTCATCTAAGAGCACTGGGGCTCCCCATGGTGAAGAACCTTGTCAAATATAACCTTTCTCCAATAACTCCTTAATCTGCTTCTTAATTTCCTCCAGATCATTCGCGGGCATCCGATACGGTCTCTTCGATATTGGCCCGGTGCCTGGTAATAGCTCTATCAAAAATTCTATATCTCGATCTGGTGGCATGCCTGGTAATTCGTCTGGGAACACATCGGGATAATCCCTCACAACAGGCACTTCCTCCTGAACAACTCCCGAGAGTGAATTTACTTGGGTCCTCCTTTGCGCATGCCTAGACACATACTTGATCCTTTTACCCTCTAGGGTGGTGAGGAGAATTGACTTGCTAGCACAATCGATATTTCCTCCATACATCGATAGCCAATCCAAGCCTAGTATCACATCCAATCCTTGGGACTCCAAAATTATTAGGTCTGAGGGGAAAACATGCCTACCTATGGTCAATGGCATCTGAAAACATCCTCTGCTTGCCATATACTCTGCTCCAGGTGAGCTTACTAACATAGGTGTCTTAAGGGCTACGGTGGGCAACTTAAACTTATCCACAAATCCCCTTGATATGTATGAATGTGATGCACCAGTGTCAAAAAGAACAACAACAGTAAATGACGTAATCAAAAACTTACTGATAACTTCATCCGGCTGCTCTTCAACTTCCTCCACATTAACATGGTTCACCTGTCCTCTGGTGAAAGGGTTGGGCTTCTTCCTAGAACTTCCATTTCCTTACCATTTTTCAACTCAGAACAATCATTGGCGTAGTGTCCAATCTTCACTACAAAAGAAAGACACATCCGTGACATTTTGGGCCGAATGAATTTTTTTCTGTCATACTTATGACACTTCTATGACGATAATTGTGAAATAACCCGGTATCATCATAGAGGTGGTGGGGTCCTACTTCTATGACAAAAAATCATGACAGAAAATGGGCTTTTCATCCTTGATGGGCCGGAGACGCAGCTGCATGACATTCTTTGGGTCGTCCATGACGGAAAAAACCATGGTAGAAGCGAGGGCGAGGAAAATATCGGGGTGTTCCTGATTACGGTGGGTGGTCGGGGCCGAGCGATGCGCGTTTCTCTCGTACACGCACGTGCGTGGGTGCGAGGCGTTGGGCTATAACTGAACCCGAGCGAGGCGTTGGGCTCTAACTTAACCCGAGCGAGGTGTTGGGCTCTAACTGAACCCGGGCGATTGCACTACAGGCTACGCGTTACTGAACCTGATCGATCGATCGATGGGTGTTAACTGAACCCGATCGATTGATCGATGGGTGTTAACTGAACCCGATCGAGCGATTCCTTCGCTATTGCTGCTAACTGAAGCCAATCGATGCTGCCTCTGGATGAATAGTGAGCGTTGCTGGGGGTGGGGGTTGGATGAACAGTTCCTGGTCAGGGTGGATGAACAGGACCCCATGGTGTTTCCTCTGGATGAATAGTGAGCGTTGCTGGGGGGGGGGATTGGATGAACAGTCCCCGGTGGGGGTGGATGAACAGGACCCCATGGTGTTGCCTCTGGATGAACAGGACCGCGATCGATCGAGCCGGTTGGGGCTAGATGAACAGGACCTCGTGGAGGGCTGGATGAACAGGACCACCCCGTGGAGGGCAGGATGAACAGTAGACGGTGGAGGGTTGGATGAACAGTAGCCTGTGGAGGGGTGGTTGAACAGGAGCCCGTGGAGAGGGTTGGTTGAACAGTTGCCGATGGAGTAGCGCGCGGTGGAGGCTGGATGAACAGGAGCACGTGGATGAATAGTCGCGGGTGGAGGCTGGAGAAGGTCGACGGTGGATGAACAGTAGCCCATGAAGGCTGGAGGGGGTCGACGGTGGAGGTGAACAGTATCCCGTGGAGTCCCGTTTTGCAGTACGCCACACCCCTCCCGATGAACAGGACCCCCGTTTCGACCGTAGCACTCCAACACAAGTCCGTTTCCTCCGTTTTGCGGTATGCCACACCCCTCCCGATCAACACGACCCCCGTTTCGACCGTAGGAGGTCCTTCTCCTTCGTTTTGCGGTACGCCAGACCCCTCCCGATGAACAGGATCCTATTTCAAACGTGGCCGGTCGAACACAAGGTCGTTTCCTCCGTTCAGCGGTACGCCAGGCCTCATTTCCATCGGCTATTTCGTCCAAGCCGGTTGGCTCCCACGTGTTTCGTTGCCTCCCGATGAACACGACGCATTCCGTTGGCTCCCCATGAACACGACGACGACGCAGTTTCTCCGTTCCGAACCATCCATGTACACGAGCCCTGGCCGTACGTACGCGCGAGTAGGTGTTCGAGACCCCGCCCGTATGTACGCACGTGGCCGTATTTACGTACATGCTACGTGCGCGCCTCTACATCGACCAGTATGTACGTACACGTTCGCGACCAGAATGACAATGCTACGTACGCTTCGACCAGGTGGGTCCCGACTGTCAGGCACTTCCTTGCGTGAGAAGATGTAGCTGGTGGGTCCCAGCAGTCAGGGGGGCGAATCTTTTTTTTGGACACACTTCCTTGCGTGCAAAGATGTAGCTGGTGGGTCCCAGCAGTCAGGGGGAAACGTTTTTTTCGCGAAAAATGGTGGCCCATCCGGTGGGTCCCCGCTGTCAGGTGGAGGAATAATTATTTTGTGAGTAATAAGGAGGCACTTCCTTGCTGCAGCCGTGGACCCAGATTTCAGCCTCTCCACATACTGTACTCTTCCGATGGAAGTCGTTCCTTGACCACGTTGACCATGCCGCGCCGAGAGTACCAGGGCGGTGGACGACGGCGAGGCCTAGGAAAGGGACGACACGGAGCCGGGGAAGATGCCACAGTGGAAGCCCGCGCGGAGAGGAGTATGAGGGTTCACTGGTTCGGTTCCGGTGTGAGGCTGCCGTCGCCGCAGGGCCTGGCCAGCGGTGGGAATAGTAGGGGCGGTGAGGCCTCTGCGGCAGCACAGTCGGCCACGGGAAGCAGGAGCATGCGGCACGACCAGCGCTGCTTTGGGCGGCTGGAGCAAGAAGACCAGAGGTTGAAGAAGCACTACGACCGTTGGATGGACATCGTACAGTCACTTGAGCTAGAATCATTCATATTGACTAAGTTGATAAAGCACTCTATCCCCGTCAACTTAGTAGGCCCACAAGTCAGCCACCGACCAAGGTGGGTCCCAACTAGCAGGGGGAGTATTCATTTTTTGTGCGTAATAAGGCGGCACTTCCGGTGGGTCCGAGCTGACAGCGGGGGGAACGTTTTTTTCACAAAATACGGTGGCCCTTTCGATGGGTCCCAGCAGTCAAGGGGAAACATTTTTTCGCCAAATACGGTGGCCCGTCCGGTGGGTCCCTGCTGTCAAGTGGAGGAATAATTATTTTCCGCGTAACAAGGAGGCACTTCCTTGCGGCTGCCGTGGACCCAGCTGTCAGCCTCTCCACATACAGTACTCTTCCGATGGAAGTCGTTCCTTGACCACGTTGACCAACACCGCGCCAAGAGCACCCGGGCGGTGGACGACGGCGAGGCCTAGGAAGGGGACGACGTGGAGCCGGGGAAGACACGACAGTGGATGCCCACGCATAGAGGAGTATGAGGGTTCACTGGTTCGCTGCAGTGTGAGGCTGCCGTCGCCACAGAATAACAGGGGGTGTGGGTGAGTAGAGGGATGGCCTGGCCAGCGGTGGGAGTAGTAGGGGCGGTGAGGCCTCCACCGCATCGCAGCCAGCCACGGGAGGCAGGAGCACGAGGCACGACCGGCGCTGGTTTGGGCGGCTGGAGCAAGAAGACCAGAGGTTGAAGAAGCACTACGGCCGTTGGATGGACATTGTACGGTCACTGGAGCTAGAATCGTGCATATTGACTAAGTCGACAAAGCCCTCCGTCCACGTCAACTTAGTAGGCCCACAAGTCAGCTTCCCACTATACTGGGTCCTAGCTAGCAGGGGGTATTCATTTTTTTTGTGTAATAAGGACGCACTTCGTCGCGTGCGAAGATATAGCTAGTGGGTCCGAGCTGTCAGCGGCGGTAACGTTTTTTCGCGAAATACAGAGGCCCTTTCGGTGGGTCCCAGATGTCAGGTGGAGGAATCATTATTTTGCGTGTAATAAGGAGGCATTTCCTTGCGTGCGGCTATGGACCCAGCTGTCAGCCTCTCCACGTACAGTCCACTTCAGATGCATGTCGGTTGTTGACCATATTGACCAGGCCGCGCCGAGAGCACCAGGGCAGTGGACGACTACGAGGCCTAGGAAGGGTACGACACGGAGGCAAGGAAGACTCGGCAGTTGTTTCCCACGCGGAGGGGAGTACGACTGTATGAGGTGAGTAGAGGGATGGCTAGGCCAGCGATGGGAGTACGGTGGGGCGGTGAGGCCTGCGCGGCAGCACAGCCTGTCGCGAGGATGAGGGAGCACGCAGTCCCGCCGGCGCTTGTTTGAGCAGCTGGAGCAGGAAGAGCAGAGATTGAAGAAGCACGACGGTCGTTGGATGGACATCCAACAGTCACTGCTTGTGCGTCAACATTTTTTTAGGAAAGCCTCAAATCTGTGGAAAACAGCATACAACCCATCTGCCATTATTTCTAATAATTTACAGCCCATTTGCTAATTCTTAAGGTTTTTTTGGAGCCCATATTCTTTTCGTTAGCATTATAGCCCAAATTGTGGCCACAGTTAAAAAATTATACGAAATTTTGCATATTTCGGTGCGGTCCAAACTGTTTTTAATCCCGAAATTTCGAGTCACATTCAAACTGATTTAAAAAATAAATGTATATCAATATGAAATCCAACAAATTGTCCACGCATAAAAATTAATGCAATTTAAAATCTCGAAATGAAAAAAAAGAAATTTGAAACTAATTGCCGGTTTGATGTGTTTTAAAAATGCACAGCCCATTTCTCATTAGTGATAGGCCATTTTCTCGTCCAGTCGAATGAAGCTCTCCTCGTCTTGAAAGATTTGCAGCCCAACAGGCCTGACAAAGTGACTTACCTGGCAAATGACAAAAAAACTGGGCTAGCCATTTTCAGAAAGAAAAAAACTACTGGGCTGGTCTGTGGTAAACATAGAAGAGAAGGCTGTCTAGACAGGCCAGAGTGCCCCGCACAGCCTAGTTGACACCCTGCTTCCGTCTCAAAAACAAATTAGATAAATGTCACTTCAATTATGGCGATTCATAAAAATGCCACTGCAATTTTCAAACTTTGAAAAATGCCACTGCAATTTTTGCAAACTTTGGAAAACGCCACTGCAATTTGCAAATTTGAAAAACGCCACTCCAGACTTCGAAAAATGCAACTGGAAATGGCATTTTTCAAAGTTTGGAAATTGAAGTGGCATTTCTCAAAAACACCAGATTTGGAGTAGCATTTATCAAATTAACCCAAAACAAAAATAACTGGGCGAGCTGCTGGGTCCCTGGTGTCAGCCGCTGGTTGTGCAATTCTCTCGTTTATTGACTACGTTGACAATGGCATGGGACCCAAATGTCAGAAATGCATTAGGAGGAGCCATTTTTTATTGGCTTGAAATAAGGAGGCACTTGCTTGTGTACGGCCATGACCTTGGCGGGTCCCTGCTATCATCCTCTCCATGTGCAATCATCTCCTGATTGTGTACGCGTAAACTTGGTAGGCCCACAAGTCAGCCTCTAAACCCGCGGAGGACAAATAAAACCCATTTAAAAAATAACAGCCCATTCCATATGTTCAAACGGAAAATTCAACATTCAGAGCAAAGTAACAGGTCTGATCCACATATAGAGTACTGAACTTCCACGTTGACAACCATCATGGCCAAGTTGACTATCTACTCCCACTAATACTCTAGTAGCATACAAGTACTAACTTACTCTTAGCTAATTAGACGATGCCGGCCGCCATCTGCGGTACACGCTAAATGCCGGCACCGGCACCCTCCGCCTCGCCTCGGACTTGCCAGAGGTGCGATAGGGCGCGTTGCTCGTGCGCGTTGGCCCTTTCCATGCCAGCATGGTCCACCGAAGCTTCGGCTTCTAAGCGGGGAACCCACTTGACGAGATGGTAGTAAAAATCGGCGTCGCGAACGCGTGCGTGCCCGACAGCCTCTAGGGCTATTTGCCGGGCGCCGGCCTCCATGTAGTCGGCCTAGTTGCGGGCGCTCTGCTCGCGACTCAAAGCGTCGGTGCGCTGCTGCTCCATGTCCCGTTGGCGGCGCAAATCGGCGATACGCTGCTTCTCCGCCAAGCGGTCGCGCTCCAACAACTCCTGCTCGTCCACCAGGTGGTCACGCTCCAACAAGTCATCGATCTCCGCATTGCCATCTAAAGACCGATAGAATGCCTCCTCCCTCCGTCTGCCTTCCGGTGAAAAACCAAACACTAGTTCCGGCGGTGACCGCCTCCGGCCTCGCCTATCGCGGATGGGCAGGGGCATGGCGGACGTGGCGAGAGCGAGGATAAGTGGCGAGCAACGTCGGGCCAGTGGGGTCTTATGAGGATAGGGCGAGTTGGGTCACGGTGCCACCATAAAAGGCCGGGAAAGAGTACTTATAGGCGGAAGGTAGCGCGGCGGACATCGGAATTCAATGCATAATTAGCAGGCATGGCTTAGTGCGCCAGCTTGCCATGGAAAACTAGAGAAACTGAAATTCTGACTGTGACGTCCCGTCCCGTCCGTGCTGGGTCACACGTCGGCATGTCGGTCAAACGAGTGCACTCGAATCATCTCCCTCCTTGTCAATAATGATTCCATGGATTTAAAAGGCCCGCAACAATTAAAGCACATCTTTTCACATTAGTTAGCTGCCTTAATTACGGCCGGCTGCATGCAGGCACTCAAAATCGCTCGCAGCCAGTACGTGGAGCAGCACGCAACGAGTCGCAGCCGAGGGCATTAGTTGATGAACTTTAGCTGGGAGGTAAGACATTTGCGAACGTTTTCGCTGGCAGTTTCTTCAGATTCGCCTGGCATTTTATTCAGAGTAGCTTGTCAGTTTCTTCAGAGGTAGGCATTTTTATTCAAAAAACTGCCACTTCGGATCTTATGTCGCAACTAAAATGTCTAGAAGCGCATTAGTAGGCTAGCTAGTGATCAATCAGTAACTTGTAAACACTGAGCGAACATATATAAGGAACTATTAATGCATCTCAATGATTCACAGATCATATACAAATATGTAGCTCCAAAAGCAAAGATCAGCCAGAACTAAAACCAACTAGTACGATTCCCATACATAAGATCAACATGTTAATGCATCTCAATGATTCACAGATCATATACAAATATGTAGCTCCAAAAGCAAAGATCTAGAAAAAACATATGTTCTTCCTACTAGCATGGATGCTTCTCTAGGACAACATTCAGTACAGACTGAAAGACAAATTTGTTTGTGAAGTCTACAATTCCTCTTGCAAACGTAAGTGGTTTCACCAATAGCTGGAACCATGAGAATGAACCACACATGATGGAGGAACATCCACTGCAATATGATTTGGTCTTCTCTCGATCACACGGCGAGACTATTTTCGGAATACAAACTTTAACTTAGGCAAAATGATGCCCATTGCATAATCATACCAAAGCAATGAAGCACCTAGTGTTGGCCAATAAATAGTACAATACTACTTTTCTGCAGTCCCTGAAGTGACTATCCAATCTTTCTGTGTCTATTTTCAAATGGCACTGCATGCAGTGACTATACTATTCTCTTGTGCAGTTCAACCAAAATTAAGGTCACTTTGTGTGTTTGCCAAATAGCAATGGGCATACATCTCTGTCTGCACAAATATCAAGCAGCTAGTAAACATATAACCCACCTTGTATTTTTGGTTTAAACATGTCTCTTCCGCTTAGCATCTGTCATGTTTTGCACTGGACAATTTGAAACAGTCATGTTTTGGCCAGGACAATTTCATACTGAATTGATTTGCTTGTTCAGAGCAGAAATATAGCGCCTATTCTTCATCAGACCAAGGATATCCATGTTTGCAGTGATGCAAGAGGTGAAATCGATACAACCGAAATTGAGCATCTAATCATTGAATCCTGTCCTGCACCTCCAATGTAGGTCCACCCTGCCAATAAATTCACATGCAAACCACTAGTATTACTATCTATGACAATACAAAAGAGTAGCAAGATAGTAGCAAACCATGTACCTTCTTAATGAACAGCTCATAGTGACACCAATTGGATATAAAGGTTTGGAAGAAAACATGCTCCTAATGTTGAACCAGTTGGATTTTTTGTGCAGTTCCACTAAAATCGAGCATCCCTGTTTGCATAGATATTGAAAGTGTGATTACTATAAAAGTGGCACTAGTTGAAGCATAGACTCACATATATAAGCATTCCAATTTCTTAATGGGAAAAGGTAGCAAGACTATTTCTAACCATCTGTTTGAGGGAATAAATAAGGCAACAGCGGGTGATGTCAGAAAGGCATATATAGTTCTTTTTGAAAGAATGATCGATTCCTGACCTTTCCTCTTATTTTAAGCATATTTTGTGTAGTTCAACTAAAATAAAATGCCATCACCACCTTAACAATTCAGTGACACTGTACAAAAGGAAATGACTTAACATTACATCATGATGTCAGGTATGTAGTCGACAGGCATTAGAGACAAACTTACAGACCTCCTCCGATAACATAATGAACATTAATTTTAACAAAGGTGTGACTAGCTTTACCGGGATAATTTGAGTGAACTATACACCCTCTGTTCCTTAATATAAGACGTTTTCCCGGTTCAGTTGAAAGTACCCAAATGTCTAGTATTTAGAAAAACAAGTAGTAGTTTTCTTGAGCACATATCTGGGAAAGCTTGCCACACTTTATTTATGTCCATACGCTAATGCAACACCATTAGAAATTTCGAATACTACAAATATACACTAATCCAGTGGCTAGTGCAACAGTAGAGTAGTTATTTTATTACAGGGTACAGTATAATGGTTTTACTGAACAGATTTCAATAAACTCTGGCACTGGGAGATTTCTATAAGAATTAACAATACAAAATGTAAAGGTAACACATTTCAGCATTGGTATACTAGTTGTGCATGAGCATTACACCAAATACAAAAGTCTGAAGGTAACTAGCATTATTAACTAATGATAGTATAAAAAAATTGCAAACCATGTGCCTCCAAGGTAAATATCATTTCGAACTTGGGGGGACCTTAAAAATTGCTATCCCAATCTTGATAATCGATCAAACATAAAAACTTGATCGAACGAATCAAGAGAACAGCCGGTGGAGGAGGTGCCCACTCTTTACCTTTCCTCTTGTCTTCATAATTTTTTGTGCAGTTTAACCAAAATAAAATGACATCAGTACCTTGGCATTTTGGTGACACTGTACAAAAAAATTAACTTATCTCATGAAAGTGAGGTATGTAATCTATAAGCATTAACATTGCAAAAATCTGAAGGTAGTAACAAGTTTCATCGTTCGTATACTGGCTATGCAACAACATTAGAATGCCTTAGCTGAAAAATCTTTAATACATCCACAATCAATAGCTAACCCTGAAATAATCCAGTGACATTAAATGGCATTGCTTAAATTTATCGGTGGCATTAGACTGAGTGCGGCCTTAATTAAATGTGGCATCACTTTAGCAGTAGCATTGCTTGACTTGACTGTTGGCGTTATACTAACAGCAAAAAAGTGACAATAAGAGCATGGGAGGCACATTTAGACAGTGTGCGCACCAGTACGATGTACCTCCACGGATGCATAGTGTGGTGAGGGAGGTATGGTTGCCCAGAGCAACAAATAACCAGGTAGCATATGTGGATTAAGTCCCATTTTTGTTATGTTTAGTCACCTTTTTTCTATGTGAGGACAACAAACCGATCGACCTGGTCATTCTCTATTGCATTGTCATGCCTTTCTACCCTTCTTCAACCAAGAGACACGAGACTTGTTCCTTAGCTACTGATTTTCCCCTTTTCAACCTAGATGTGGGTTCGATGCCTACTCTCTTGGACAGTAGAGTCTTCCTTCCTTTCCTTATTCAACCCAAACATGGATTAGTCTGCATGAAGTAGGGTTTACTTTAATAGTGCAAATTAAGGTTTTCGTCTGCGTTACGAGCAGAGCAGAGGATAGCAAATTGGGAAGATGGTGGAGTGGAAAAAGATCCACATGCAGCGACATGGCAGATGGGGCAATAGAACAAGGGTATGGTTCGAAAAGAGGTAGTATACCTGAGGGTCGGCGGGAAGTGGCTTCGCTCGTGGTCATCGTCCTCTGCACGCACTACGGCAGCGAGCTTGGGGATGGAGGCCATCCCACACGGGCACTAGGTCTGAGAGGACGACCTTGTTGTCAGTGCGTGACCTCGCTCGCCGCTGACGAGTGTGTCAACGCTGCACGTCCTTTTCTTCCCCGGCGGATCTGTGACCACCGGTGAGGAGGGAGAGAGAGAGAGAGGCCGTCTTTTTTAGATCTAGAGAGAGGGTGATAGTGTGCGAAGCAAGTGGGCAGCCCTTAGCAAGAAAGCTCTGAAGCTCCAGCCTATATATCTTTCTTATACTACTAGTACTAGAGGTGGAGTAGTAGTAGAGTAGTTTATATTTTCTCTGCAAATAGTACCAGTTAGTCGTGCTTCAAAACTGAACGACACGCATTTAAAAAAATAAAGTCGAGAAATAATACGGCACTTCGGGCCAACGCGGCCAGATCGCATTTTGCACGAGAAATTACACACCATGTTTCCTTGACATGTGGTCCCGTTCCAACATGTCAATGAGACGACGGCGAGTCCTTTTATACAATTTCCGAAAGGACGTGTAGGCCGGGGTGCCTCTTCGTATACCGTGGCAAACTAGCAACCGTCCATTGACTCTTCGCCTTTCCCTCTCGATTTGGAACTGTTGTCGCACGCTCTTCCTCCCTCCTCCATTTGCCTTCAACCTTCCTTCTGCCATTGTTTGATCGTCTTCTCCATGGAGGGAATAAGCCGGAAACGACCCCATTATTCTTACCCCGATCTGAAAGATGACGTGGTGGGGGAACTCATTGATCGGTGTGACGTCATCACCTTGGCTAGCATGGCAGGTTCGTTCAAGAACATTCCCGACTCAACTAATAACATCATTACAAGGAACCCAAGGGTCCAGGAGCGGTTTGATCTCCCTTATCTTCTTCTCTATAAGCCTGTTCGCATGGGCACGGATGACAGAGGCCTCGCCTTGTGCAAGTTGATGCCGCTTGATAACGATACCTGTGATGTCAAGATGCCATTGCTTCAGGGTAAGGCCTGGGCTGGCGCAAATGGAGATTGGGTTGTTTATATTGGGTACAATTGCGAGTGGGAACTTGTGAATGTGTACACTCGTTAGCGGGTTCCACTTCCAAAAATCTCAGAGTGCCCTGCGGTTGAGCACACAGATGATCTACGTACGTTCAAATACGATCATGGTGACTGTCGTCTACGGAAGATAGCAATTTGTCGTGTTCCCAACCAATCTTGGAATTACAAGAACTATCAAGTTGTTGCTATCTTCGACAAGCTTGTTGCCTTCCTTACCGATTCCACGGTTCATCCATGGATATTGCTCAAAAATCAGTTTTTGTACATGGATGAGTACTGTGATGCAATTGAATACGAGGGTCTTCTGTTTGCTGCCACCACTCGTGGCACTATTTTTGCATGGGATCCTCGTAGTTTCGGAACATTTGTCTTCCACCGTAATTACAATTGTTTTAGCCACATGCATGCGGGTTAGCAAGTTTCCCTTTACTAATTAACCTTCTTGTGTTTCCAAGGTCCTGTGAACATTCCACCACCTATATTTGAAAAAAATTATAACCAAGGGGGAGATGACGATGGTGATGATCACGAGCATGAGGACGAGCAGAACTTATATACTCAGTGGCGCCTGGCAACTAATTCTGATGGATCACCTCTTCTTGTGTGTATACAGTGCACTGTGATTATTACTACTGAGGTAGAAGGTGTTCTCTCCCATGGTCGCCCTCTCTGGGCCTATTCCAACACCCGTTGCAGGGTATTCGGGATGGGTACTAGTGTGCTAGCGCCAACACCTTCTCCCTAGTGCAGTATTGATAGTCTTGGAGAAAACTCTCTCTTCCTTGGATAAGACTATCCAATGATGGTGAAAGGCAATCCAGCTGCTATTGACACAACGGTACTACCATTTATGAGAAGCAACTGTATCTATACCTCGGACATTGCGGTGGTTCCCTACCCTGGTCCTGATATATGCCACTTCAGCCTGGATTATCAGTCCTGCGTTGCTCTCGATATTAACAATAGTTGGCCCTTCGAAGAACACCTATGGTTCAAAGCAAGCATTTCCAATGCCGAGGATTGGTTGAGTTGAAGTTCATTTCATTGCTTGTTATTTGTTGTGTGATGAAAACTTCAATATTTACTAGAATGCTTTGTTGGAAATAATCTATAATCCAACATGTATCATCGTTGTCGTTGTGTGTTGATGACTTGTTGTATGTAATGAATGGTACATTTGCAAATGTGTGTCATAGACTCAATTTATGAATGGTTTTCGAGTCACTTCTTGGAGTGTGAGTACCGTAGTAGTATAGCCAGCATCCGGTTAGTATATGAAGTTGCCACATCACATAGAGCCAACCTAATATTGGAGTACCAGATCTGAGATGCCACGTGTACCAGATGAATGACTCCAAGTTCGACCACCGTGATGCTAGGTGCGAGCCGAGGAACACCGTTGGAGAGACCCCCCTCATAATTTTCCTACATTGGTCGTTTGATTCATAGGATAGAATGATATAGGATTTTTTCCTATGTAATCATGTTTTAATTGGCAATCTAGCATCCACTCCAACTTTTGTTTCACTTCCTTTGATCCTACGAAGAGAGTACTTGCTCTAAATGATGTGTCGCTGCAAGAGCCGCCTATATTAATTAACCATGCTCTAAAAAGGTGGACCAGCTTTGGCTATAGTAGTACTGTACTTGGTTAGTAGGTGACCTTGCGCTTGGCTCTTCTCCTCTTCCGGAATTCGAACAATAATGATGGTACTACTTCTGGAAATCTGACACCAAATGAACTGCTGCACGTCCACCGCTTGTAAGCAAAAGTTTCTCCTCGTGCTGCGAGCCACCGCGCACGCGTTGGCGAGGGAGAAGGCGTAGTAAGCAAGCTTCTCGTCGTTCTGCGAGTTGACAGGACACATCAAAGTTACGTATTTATTAGTACTCTCTTCAAAAAGGGCCGACCATGTCCATGGCTACCATCACGTGCTCTGTCATTGAGTACATGCACTATTCACGTGCCATCGAGGAGAAAAAATATTGTGTAGTACTAGGTGCCATCGAAGTGCACGACTCACTTACGCACTGCATATCTCCATTTTCTTGCATGACACGCCACCTTGATGCTAGATGTCCTGCGTGTCACGGAGGCATATAGTATGATTTTGTAAAATGGAGGCATATAGATGTGTCGCGTGCTGGCAACAAGATGAACAAAGCTCATGTCTTAAATGAAAGAGTGGAAGAACATATATTCTCGACGACCATGAAGGAGCTACAAACCTCGGGGTGGAGCGTCTGCACTCATAATATTTTATATTATTCAGCGATATAAAATCAACCAAATCTCTCCACGTTCCTATACCATTCTATGGTACTATGAGAAAAACTTTGAACGTAAGCCATTGATTCACTCTATCCAATGGTCATAGATGGAAAATCCAAACAAAACCAAGCATTGGATCAACTCTTTTTTCGAGATCAACTCTTTTAGCACTTAGATTGTTGCCGCTTGCCCACCTAGCCCACCTATATATCCGCTCACGTGTTATGACCACATGAGCTATCCACTCAGATTGTATGTTAAAAAAATAAAGGTCGATAACTAATGCGGCACCTCGGGCCAACGCGGCCAGATCGCATTTTGCACGAGAAATTACACACCATATTTCGTTGACATGTGCTCCCGTTCCAACATGTCAGTGAGATGACGGCGAGTCCTTTTGTACAATTTCCGAAAGGACGTGCAGGCTGGGGCGCCTCTTCGTGTACCGTGGCAAACTGGCAACCGTCCACCGACTCTTCACCTTTCCCTCTCGATTTGGAACTGTCGTCGCACGCTCTTCCTCCCTCCTCCATTTGCCTTCACCCTTCCTTTTCCATTGTTCGATCGTCTTCTCCATGGAGGGAACAAGCCGAAAACGACCCCGTTATACTTGCCCCGATCTAAAAGATGACGTGGTGGGGGAACTCATTGATCGGTGCGACGTCATCACCTCGGCTAGCATGGTAGGTTCGTTCAAGAACATTCTCGACTCAACTAATAACATCGTTACAAGGAACCCAAGGGTCCAGGAGCGGTTTGATCTCCCCTATCTTCTTCATCGTGACCCTGCTGACTTGCGCGGGGACAAGGGAAGCCTCACCTTGTGCAAGTTGATGCCGCTTGATAATGATATGTATGATGTTAAGATACCATCACTTGAGGGCAAGGCTTGGGCAGTCGCAAATGGAAATTGGGTTGTTTATATTGGGTACAATTGCGAGTGGGAACTTGTGAATGTGTACACTCGTCAGCGGATTCCACTTCCAAAAATCTCCGAGTGCCCTGAGGTTGAGCACACAGATGATCTACGTACGTTCAAATATGATCATGGTGACTGTCATCTATGGAAGATAGCAATTTCTCGAGTTCCCGACCGCTATTGGAATTACAAGAACTATCAAGTTGTTGCTATATTCGACAAGTTTGTTGCCATCCTTCGTGGTTTGACTGGATGGATATTGCTCAAAAATCAGTTTCTATACATGGATGTGTACTATGATGCAATTCAATACGAGGGTCTTGTGTTTGCTGCCACCACTCGTGGCACTGTTTTTGCATGGGATCCTTGTAGTTTCAGTACGTTTGTCTTCCACCGTAATTATAATTGTTTCATCCACATGCATGTGAGTTAGCAAGTTTCCCTTCTCTACTATTTAACCTTCTTCTTGTGTTTCCAAGGTCCTGTGGACATTCCACCACCTATACTTGAAAAAATTTATAACCAAGGGGGAGATGAGGATGAGGAGGGCCGATATACTCAGTGGCGCCTGGCAACTTCTGATGGATCACTCCTTCTTATCTGTATACAGCCCACTGCTGATGTTACTACTAAGGAAGCAGGTGTTGTCTCCCATGGTCGCACTCTCCGGACCTATTCCAACACCCTTTGTATGGTATTCGGGGTGGATACTGTTGTGCTAGCGCCAACACCTTCTCCCTGGTACAGTATTGATAGTCTTGGAGAAAACTCGCTCTTCCTTGGACAAAACTATCCAATGATGGTGAAAGGAGATCCAACTGCTGTTGACACAATGTTACTACCATTTATGAGAAGCAACTGTATCTATACGTCGGACATTGCGGTGGTTCTCTACCCTGGTCGTGATATAGTAGGTCGCTTCAGCCTGGATGACCAGTCATGCGTTGGTCTCGAGGTTGACAGTAGCTGGCCATTCCTAGAGAATCACTTGTGGTTCAAACCAAGCGTTTCCAACACCGAGGATTGGCTGAGTTGAAGTTCATTTTATTGCTTGTTATTTGTTGTGTGATGAAAACTTTAGTATTTATAATGTATCCTCATTGTCGTTGTGGGTTGATGACCTGTTGTATGTAATAAAATGATATGACTGTGATAAACTTACTAAATTTATGAATGGCTTTCAAGTCGCTTCTCTGAGTGGGTGCTGCGACGAGGAAAAATATATTTTCCGAATACATAATTGTACATGCATTGCAACAGGTTATCAGATGAGGCCAATCAACAATAGTACACTATTTGTACTAGCTTCACATGCTACACTATCTCTACGTCTACATACGTAATACAACAAGTTTTAAACTTGAGACCAGCCACCCATCCTCACAAAGAACAATTTTTAACCTAGCACAGACTCCAGGAAATTTGGCCACAGTGTGAGGTGGGCCATATGTTAATGTGTTTGCTGTACGTAACCAGCACCTCGAATCCTCGATACTACTACTATAAGTAGTAGGAGTAGTAGGGTGGCATGGGCCAGAACAAGCATTCACGTCCAGGAGTATGGCACACGCCACCAGCACGACTTCCATCTGACACCATATTTGTTGGAGTCCGTGCTACAACAATCTCTTCAACCTCGTCGTTTCTCTAACTCAGCCATCGCGCGCGGGCGAGGTGGGGGTTTGATGATAGTCGGTTTCCTCAACTACGGCCCCACTTGTAAGGCCAACTCCAACATACGGCCCCAAACGGACTTCCGTTTTGCCCAGATTCTGTCCGTTTGGGTAGGGCAATGGGGTCGTGTCCGGGCCATTTCTCGGATGCGGTGGTCGTGCGCCGAACGCGCGGACGCATCCCGATTGCGTACATTTTTCTTTGCAAACACATATATTTTTTTCATCATTGTTTTTTTGGTACATGGAAATACATCACCAAAATTTTGACTAGAAAAAAAAGAACCACAATAATACATTTTAGAAGGTATCCAACTTCCATAATTGCTCCTATAAGTTGGATTAGTGCCTTCTCGATGCATTCATTGTTGATTTGCGGAGGCTCGATCCTGCATGCTTCTTTCTTCTTCGAGTGTAAAGAAGTAGACGTGTCTAGCCTCTATTCTATCAACAAGTGCACTAGTCTCATCTCTAGCCTCTATGCTAGCTAAAAGTGCTAGAACATCTACTAAATTGCGCTCTATCAATATATCGTTGTACTCTTCTTCCCAATACCAACACTTGCATCCATTCTACACAATAAAATTTTAAGTTAGCACAACTAGTCTAATCCGAGAGCACAACCGAAGATTTGGTCGAGTTCTTCCTCCTTTTGCCGACACGTGGGACATCCAACATCCAGGTCGTGTCATGCAAGAAAATAGAGTGGTAGTTGAAGCCACGTGATGTGCATCTTGGGTTACACTATAAATAGAATCTTACTACTCTTGAGTAACTCCAAAAGTGGCCACCGATGATCTTTATTGGATTTGTTTTTCATCACCAGCATGGCGAGGTGAAAGATGTGCAGGTTCAGTGGGACCTCTTGCGTTTTCACTGACATGTGGGACCGCATATGAGCAAACAGACGATGGGCTCCGTGCGTCTGCTGGCTGGCTGAGAAGAGAGATAGAGGAGGGCTGAGCACGGACTCCAGGAAATTTGTCCTATGTAACCACCACCTCGATATAGTGGGGTGGCATGGGCCATAACTAGCATTCATGTCTAGCAGTACGGCACACGCCACCCATACGAGTCCCATCCGACACCAATTTTCTTGGAGTCCGTGCTACAGCCATCTCTTCTCCCTCCTGTTTTATTAGCCATCGCGTGGTGGGCGGGGTGGGGGTTTGCCGATAGTCGGTTTTCTCAACTAAGGTCCCACTTGTAAGTGAAAATGCAACACAACACGCATTCCCCCTTGAGCGGTGTGCCGGACCAACCGTGTGGGGGTGCGATGCGAACACGGCAGGCTTTTGCTTTTGAACTTGTAACTTGTAAAATTTGGTTCTGCTCCATGGTGCGACCGATAGATAGAAATAACAATTTTCCCTAGAGTAATGAGAAGTTTGGTTTTGGCGCGGTTCATGCATGGAGTATGTAGGAAAATTATGAAGTTGATGTGAAAGGTAAGATAATTACTAGTAGTACCATATACTACTACATGGATTTGACAGAAAGATAAAGATACATACGGATCCATCAACGATGTCCTCATGCCCTAGTGCACCGGGTCACCAACCGACGTGTGAGGAGCAGCGGCGTTGGTGGCAAGCTCAACGTGCTTCTGAACAATGATGTCCAAGGTTGCACTACGGTCCAAGAAGGCCAGCGTCCTATTATCCTCCTCTTGCATGTAGTAGTCCTTGTGGACGACTTGCGCGTAGACGTGGGTGATTATGTCGATGGTGGCTTTTTGCGCCAAGCGCTACACGGCGTGCGCGACCTCGAGGTGGACAATCTCCGGCGCGACGGCGGGCAGTCGCAGGGCCACCAGTGCGTCAAAAATGTTGTCACCATAGAGGCCGTTGAGGGTGGCAGGCATCGCAGAGCCTGGGCGCGTGGGCTGCAGGCGTACGTGAAGGTCGTCCGCAAGCTTCTTGACGACGGTGAACTTGTCAAGGAAACTGACGAGGACCTCATCGAACAAGGAGACGAAGTTGTCGTCCAAGCAGCCCCTTGCCCTGGCAGCCTCAAGCACTACCTGGAGACATTCCTCGGTGCCGGGCCGCAGGCCGACTTCGTGGACCATCTGGCACAGCCAGCTGATGCTCGCGCTCATCGCCTCCATGGGTCTGGCTTCTAGTCAACTGATCTTGCGATTGGAGTGATCACTCTTGCCCTTGGGTGCATAGGTGCGTAGGATTTTGTAGATTGGACTGGCGGGAGCCTTTATATGAGAAGTGCAGACTGCGTTGAATTCACATGCGTGTTGGTCATCTACTCCTCGCCCCTCTACTGCACCTGCCTTTGGCTGTATGATAGGTTGGCCAGCCACCCGTTGGGCCCACGTGTCATACACCCAAAGGCAGGTGCAATAAGTCAATGAAGTTGCGTCCCCCTCCGTGCCCGTGCATGCTTTCAATGACTTGGGACTACCAAACATCACATGTAGTGGTTAGTTCATTGCATGTAATCCTATTAAGTAGCAAAAAGACATTAAGTTATCTTGCCGATAGGAATAAAACAATACACCATGTATTTATTTACAGAGGGAGTAGTACATTTTTTGTGACATGCATTACTAGATATTGCTAGTCAAATACTAAATCCATATGTACGTGGTAGTACTACTAAATCCAGACGGTGGTGCTAGTACTAGTAGTAGTAGTACTACCAATGTAGTAGCACTGTACTACCCGTTGTTCAAATTATTACGTGCTGCTCCTCACAGTGAAGTGACAAGACCCTACGCCGGAGATGACACCTGAGTATAGGCGTTGTGTTCGGCATACCATAGTCAGCCTCACCGTCTGCAGTCATTATCATCATGGTTGTGGACCTAGCCTGCTTACAACTAGCCATGTTCGACATAATTTCTCGTGTGTAGATGCCCGTGCATTGCACGGAACACCAAGATTGGGGGTGGACAGCGCCGACAGCGGCCATCGCGCCAGATTTTTCCATGGCCTTCTAGATGTGGGGGGAGATAAGGCTGATTGTGAGAGACAAGGAGTTGTTTGTAAATAGGGAACAAGTGCGAGCATCTTTTTGCAAAACTAGAGAAGTTTGGATTGTATGCGTCAGATTTAGATCGGCTATTGGTGAAAGATGGCAGGCACAACATCATCACCAACTCAGGACCTGTTTGATTCGCAGGATTTTGAAAATGCAGGAATAGGACACAGCAATATTACAAGTTTCAAACTGATATTACAAATGTTAGGAGTAATGTTGGACCTACGAAGAGGGAATTACTAGGAAGTTTACGTAAGAACTTTCGTTACTTTAGGTGGATGAAGCATTATCATACAAACTAAAATCCACCGCCCTGACAAGTCACTAATGGGCAAATAATTTTTCGAGTCTCTGGCCACTTGATGTTTCAAAAACAAATTCAGCTTCTGCGGAGACTTTGTCATTTAGGCTTAGACGCTTGCGGTGATCAGCACGCCATTCATTGTTGCGCCAGAGAACGCCAAACCTCATTACCTTGAGCACACTTGCCTCCAGAACAAAGAACCTAGCCTATTTAATCTCAGATGTGCTGCCTCGGTAGTCGATCAAATCAATTTCTGTAAGATGGATATCAAGGCATTTGATGAGATTGTTATAGTGCAGAACATTTTTCACTTTCGGGTCTTTTTTATCTGCAAAAGAAGAGAACATATTAGAGCAGCTAGCTGTATAAGATTGTCGTGTCATCAAGAGGTACCAATATCATTCGCTCATACGATAGGGTTGGCTGGCTAGTGATATTTTTTCACTCTCTCTCTCTCTCTCTTTCTCTTTCCTCTCATTTACCTAGGAGTACGTGAAGAGCTTGGGAATTTGTTGCCTTCGACTATGTGGCCGATGCCATATTTCGCAAAAGTATGCCACATAATACGCATCGATGTCAAATCAAAAGATTTTGGCACTGCTCTCGTGATGTGAGAGAGTTGGCACCGCTGTGCACACAGACCCACATATATAAACAAATCAATCAAACCAACTACACCAGCCTCTCACTCTCCCAAACAAGTGTTTTTATTGCCTCAGTCCTCTCTCTCTCCCACACAAGTGTTTTTTCATTGCGTGAGTTATTAATTTGGCACCGGAGCAAAGTAGGTGATCCAGATTGGGGCACTAGGTGAGCAATGGAGGGGCATCGATGCCAAATGCATCACAAGTGAATTTGGCACGTGTTTTTCCCTACATAGTGGAGGGCCGTTATAGCCCACTTTTGTACTACCTCTTGTTTAGTATAAAATTTTAACCATAGATTTACGTAAGAAAATGCCAATGCATGTCACTAAAAATTACACCATTTGAAATTATGTTCAAATACGAATCCAATGATATAGTTCTTAGTGACATGCCTTAACATTTTGTCAGTTAAATCTATGGTAAAATTTTGATACTACAAAATAGGAAGAGTAAACCAGGACAGAGGTAGTACTTGCTCTTAGGGTAACCATAGAGTTACTGGAGTAGTCTAAGTTACTTTCCACTATGACTAGCCTAGACTGCTATAGTAGTACAACAAAAAACCGATGCAGGTGATCACGTGAGAAAAAATACTAAAAACATTTCTTCCGGTGCAGTGCGTAGATGCAGTTTTGAACACTACACTTGTCATCGTAATTTGGGAAAATTGCGAAAAATTTGAGCTACATTGTGATTACCGTTTACTAATAGGAAAGAAGTTTCACCTCGGTGAGTAGCTTCTCCGTGCACAGAAAGCATGTAAGGAATCCAACAACTTGATCCAGATTGGGGCCGATAGATTTTATTGCCAAGATCTTCACTATGCGCATAGACTGGGTCAAGCTTGTGGGAATCATTTTCTGGAAGACGGTCGTAAATACATCAAGAAGAAATTTAAAAATGTGAATTTCAAGAAGACGGGGAAGAAGATGAGTGCTGTACCTGAACGATTACGGATCCAATAAGGAGTTCGGAGAATTTGGCAGACGAGTGCACCAACGCTGTCAATTTCGGCGCGTCAATGACCCTGATTTTTGTTGGACCTTCTAGATCCGATACAAGCAATCTCTCAAGGAAAGGCACATTCTCAATGACCATAACGTGGAACAGCTAGAGTGATCTCTTCCCAATTGATGTCTTGTTGCAGGGCCAGCAAGACACATAAATCCATCAGAGATTAGTCGAGGCGATGTGGAGGCTAATGAACCCGTGGAATTGCTCAAGATGAACGTACTCAAGCGCAGTAGAGCTGTGGAGCAGGTGCTCCATAGCCTTCTTCGAGATGACAACGTCGAAGAGGTCGAGCTGCTTGAGTTGAGGGAGAAGAATGGCGGGTGCATCATTAATCCGGGGAAGATAGCAGGAGCTGAAGCTGGCGCGGCGCAGCGTTGGCGTGAGGCGGAGCGCGGACGGCGGCAGAGAGCAACATCGTCCAGCTTCAAAACTGAGCTCCTCGAGCTGATCTAGGGCGGGGGATAAGAACCACTCGTCGAACTTGGGTTGGACCTTGCAGTTGGTACTGAACATGCGGATGTCAAGGCGTCTGGCTGGTCCAGGGTGCGATGAAAGAATCTTGGAGACTGCGACCATGCATTTGCAATCCCCGTCGCAGAGGCAGCTGTCGACAATGAGGTTGAGGGGGACGCGGTGCCAGAGGGGGCGCCACCGCCGGGAGAGCAGGGCGGTCCGCACGGCAGATTTGGTGGGGAGGAGGCCAATGATGACAAGCAGCATGTCGTCGGGGAGGCTGCTGATGAAGTCCAGGCTTGCCGGATGCGGTTTTGGCTTGAGCCGCCTCCGCTTATTGGCTGCCTCGCTGTCCATCTCAACCGGCAGCGACGCCGGTGTACACGTGTGCTGGTGTGTGTTGTGTGCTGGGTGTGCGCGAGTGCGTCCTTCTGTGCATGTCGTCGTGCAGTGGTGAATTGTGTGCGAGTGCGTCCTCCACGCGGGAGAACTGTGTCCTCAATGCGCCCTCAATTTACTAGCGTGCGGGGTGCTACCCCGAGTGGTTTCAACTTTGTTTACTTCACCGCGTGTCAGATGGGCCTCTAGTTTACTTATTTTCACCCACTACCACATGGGCCAGCACACGAAGATACAGAACACGAGCTGACAAGGTAGCATGTGGACTGTTTGACCGGTCAACTAAACAATATACGGAGCTATATGCTGACATAATGAGCATATAATCCGTCGGTATAGAGTGTTCGTGTGAGAGGGGAGGGCTGTGAGAGATAGCAGAGAGAGAGAGAAAGAAATACTCTCTCCGTTCAATAATGTAGTTCCAACATTTTTTTAAAAGTCAAACTTTTGAAACTTTGACCAAGTTTATAAAGAAATTACTTATATCTACAATACCAAATATAAATGATAGTATGAAGTAAGTACATGTTGTGATGAATCTAATGATCTTTCCAGATGTAAATGTTTTTCTCCACATATACCTGGTCAAACTTTTCTGAGGTTTGACTTTTCAAAACATCCATATGCTTATGGACATGAGAGAGTCCCTAACTAGAGAGAGAGAGTGAAATAGAAAGAGTGAGTGAAAAAAGTGTGTGTGCGTGTGTGAAAGAGACATGGACAACACTCGATAAAAGTCAAGAAAAAATGTGTGGGCCTTATGCAAACATATCACACATATATCTTCGACAACGGAAGCAAGGTGAGGAGATAGTGTGTGGTTGTTTGCAACCGAGAGAGCAAGACCCCTAGCACGTGGCCAAGAGGGATTTGACAAACAAGGGAGAGAGTTCGAGAGAGACATACGGAGAAAATGCAGACATGGGGAGGAGAGAGTGTATGTTTGTCATAGAGAGATCCCCTAAAGATCGTGATAGGACTACATGGGTGGGAGATCGAGTGACAAGGTGTGTGCGTGATAGAAGATACCCCGAGAGATATCGAGATGGACGTATGGATGGAAGGAGACAATACGTGTGTTCCTAATGGCTAGTGAGAGACAATCATACTTAGGGGGGAGTGGTTGCGCCTATGATGGAGTGAGGGATTATGGTACTTATTAGGGGGGTGCGTGTCACATAGAGAGAGAGAACAAGGGCGGAGAGTGTTGGATGGGTCTATATGTATAGCGCGAGCGAGACATGTGTATGTGTGAACCAGGGAGATATAAAGTTTGAGAGAGATTGAGGAACCCCGATAAGGCTGAGTGGTGCGTCAGATAGTTGAGAGGGGGAAAGAGATATTCCATCCGCTCGATAATGCAGTGCATGTAATTTTTTTAGAAGTCAAACTTTGGAAACTTTGATCAGGTTTACACAAGTGTTATTTATATCTTCAATACCAAAGATACATCATACGAAACTACATCTCATGGTGAAGCTAATGGTATATGTTTGCCGTTCCAGATGTAATTGTTTTTCTCCATGTACATGATCAAACGTTGTGATGTTTGACCTTTCAATAAATCAATATGCTATGGACCGAGGAGAGTGCCTAAGTCGAGAGGGATCAAGTGCGTGTGAAGGAGAATGAGTAAGTGTGCAAAAGAGTATGTGTGTGAAAGAGAAAGTGACAACAAACGATAGATTAGAGAGAGAGTGTGTTTTTTTCGTTTCTTAGGCGAACATATCACGCGTGCATCTCCGAGATAGAAAAGCGAGGCGAGGAGTTACACGAAGATAGCTAGTGTGGGATTGTTTGCAACGGAGAGAGACACCCCTATAGCACATGTCAAATAGAGGTCTGGCCAACAAGGAACAAAGGTCGAGAGGGACACATGGAGGACATGGACGCATGGGGAGGGCGAGAGGGTGTGTTTGTGATAGAGAGACCCCCTCGAGATCGTGAGGGGACTATATGGGTGGGAGATCGAGGGAGGTGCGTGCGCAATAGAAAGATGCCCCGAGAGAAATCAAGATAGACCATGCACATGTTTGTGATGGATACTAAGATTAGCTAGTCATATACATATAGGGGGGATTGCGTGTGCCTACAATTGAGTGAGAGACCATCATACTTGGCTAGCTAGGCATGAGATTGTGTGTGTGTGTGCGTGTGAGATGGAGAGAGAACGAGGGAGAGAGACAGAATTTTAGATAGGCCTATCGAGTGCGAGTGAGATATGCATGTGTATGTGTGACCCAGGTAGACGGAGAGTTTGAGAGAGAGGGGGGAGAGCTCCGAGACGACAGAGTGGTGCGTGAGAGAGTTATGGGCAACGAGCCAAGGAATTTGTGTACGTATGATGAGTGCACCCAAGATATCTAGCTTGGACTAGAGAATCATACATAGTGTACGAGAGATACCTATAGATGGAGTATATATGCATGCGAACTAGAAAGACCCCCCCACGCACACACACAAAGAGAGAGAGAGAGAGAGAGAGA
>NC_041388.1:508916134-508920776 GCF_002162155.2 Triticum dicoccoides
AAAGAGAGAGTACCAACAAGGTTTGTGTGTTGGATGCGTGCGACAGAATTGAATATTGTCGGCGAGAGAGAGAGAGAGAGAGAGAGAGAGAGAGAGAGAGAGAGAGAGAGCAGGAGTCCCGGAGAGGGGGAGGTCGCGTTTTATGCATCAAAGACTAATATAAACCATGTTTCAATATAAACTTGCATTCAAATATTTAAATTGGAGAACATGTTGTCTGCAATCCACACATGAACGGATATATGCGTATATCAAACAAGTTCATTAATTTGACTTTCAACATGTTCATGGAGTACTATAATACTATACAACATGCTATTCGATTGAGGTGTTCAATTTTGGATTTAGTTCACTATTTTGACCTGGTGAACGAGCTATTTCATTGAATCGAGATATTTCATTTTGGGTTTGATTCTCGTATTTGAGTGGGTCAACTATTTGTCATATAGTAAATCGCTAGCAACGAGCATGTAAAAACACATTACTCCCTAGCATCATCTCTCCATCTAAAAAAGAAGTGGCAAGCTAATATTTCTAAATTTGATTCGAATCGACTTGGTAAGGTAGACGTGGATGCTCGTTCTCCCAAATTTTGAACGAACCGTTAAACATCCTTTGCTCAGTGGAATTCGCCCGAGCAAATAAATGGGAGACGTGAAATTACCGTCCTGTGTGGGAGACGCATTAATTGGCCCATTGTGCATCGAGGGTAGGTTCGTAACTTCATCCAAGCACGCCTTCTCCTAGGCCAAAATGATATGTGCCGAATAATTCATAAACCATGGTCGGCAAAACAAGCTCTCCTCGCCCGAAATAGCTCGCGCCCACTATTTCAAAACATGCTCTCCTCGCCCGAAATCACTCACGCCCACTATATTTCAAAACACGCCCTCCTCGCCCGAAATCACTCCCGCCCACTATTTGGGGAGAAGCAAAGTTACTCTACTATCCCCGACCCTCAGTACACAGACCAAGCCGAGAAGCCTAAAGGAAGGGGTAGAACTGTAACTCCCCCTTGCATTTCAGACAAATGCGTCCATAAAACATGGTTCCACCCCCCTCCCAATCCCCCCCATTCATACCTCGTGGGCGCCAAATCACCTTCTCCCCTTAAAGCTCCCTTCTCCCGAGCCACGAAACCTCAGCCCCTCCTCCATGGCACCCCCACCGCACCAATTTCACAGCCGCCCTCCTCCCTAATGCCGGAGACGCTGTCCATTTTCCTCGTGCACTGGGTCGTGTGCCTCTTACTCCGTGCTGCTGGAGCTGCCTCGACGACGGCCGCGTGAACCGTATCGGAGCCGATTCACCACTGCCGCTGTTCACGGCGCCGGAGCGGCTCCAACTTCGGATCCGTCCAGAGTCCCGGCGCTGCTTCCCCGTAGCCATCGACCATTGCAACATCGTTGTTTCCCTGCCGCCGGTGGCCACCGTAACCGCGCCGGCCTCACCGACTCGGCAGCTGGACCTGCCTACTTCACCATGCCGCCAGATAGGTCACACCTGTAATGCCCCGTATGTAACTTGCCATATTTGTATTCCAACTCTTGCCATTTTTGGCTCTAAGTTATGATATTCCCTCGTGGTTGGGTTTTGTCTTTGTTTTGCATTTTTTTCCATGTCAAGCATCTCATATCATGTCATCATGTGCATCATAGTTGCATACGTGTTCGTCTCATGCACCCGAGCATTTTCCCCGTTGTCCGTTTTGCATTTCGGCACTCCTATGTCCTCCGACGTCCCCTTTTGTCTCTTTTCGTGTGCGGCTGTTAAACATTCTCGGAATGGACCGAGATTTGCCAAGCGGCCTTGGTACACCACCGATAGACCGCCTGTCAAGTTTCGTGCCATTTGGAGTCCGTTTGATACTCCAATGGCTAACCGGGGAACCGTAAAGGCCTCATGTGTGTTGCAGCCCAACACCCCTTCAAAGTGGCCCAAAACCCATCCAAACCCCCTCAATCCTCTCGGTCGTTCGATCACGATCGCATGGCCGAAAACCGCACCTCATTTGGACTCTCCTAGCTCCCAGAATCTATAAATAGGCCTCCCCCTCCGAAATTCGCGGATGAAACCCTAGTCATCCCTCTCCCTCCGTGTTGGACACGTCCGGACGGCGCCGGACGCGTCCGCTGCCACGCCCCGTCCAACCCGCGCCTGCCACACGTCGCCACCGCACCGTCCCCACCGCCGGCCCGCCGAAGCCCGCCGCGGGCCCTCCCCGGCCCACGCGCCGCCCGCGAGCCTCCACCGCGCCGCCGCCTGGGCGCCGCCGCCTCCGCCCGCGGAGACCCCGCAGCTCGCCGGCCACCTCGCCCGCTGCTCGTCGCCAGGCCTTCCGCCGCGCCGCCCTTGCCGGCACGCCACCGCGCCTCCTCGCCGGATCCGTCCTCCCCGGCCACTCCGGCGACCTCGTCAAGTCTGGCCGCCTCCCTCAACTCCGACCACCGCAGGAGAACTCCGGCGACCTTGTCTGTTCAACCTCGAACCGCGCGCCCGACTCTGCATCTGGAGATTAGGGTTGACTTTGAGATATCTCTAAGTCCTTTTATTTTTACATCCTGGAGCACTATTCATCATGTCATAACTCCGCATCTGTAGCTCCGTTTTGGGCGTGTCATATATCAAGATGTTCATCAGGATATCCTCTTCACTTTGTTCCATTGCACTATGCTTGTTTGAGTCCATCTTGATGCCCAAATGACTGTTGCAAGAGTGCTTCATAATGTTAGTTCCTGTTTCTTATGAGTTTATGAGAATTTGTCATTTTTGCCATGATTATTGTGTGCTGCATATGACCATGAGCTCTACATGTGTTTTGGGCTATGCCATGCCATCTTTACAGGGGTGTATGCCATGCATTTTTGTGATCAATGTGGTGACTAGAACAAGCATGCAAAGTAGCTCGCGTGATGTTACTGATTTCAGGGATGGAATTTCACCAAGTCATTTCCCTGCTGTTATTTTAATGCCATGTGTTCATGTTGCTACAGAGAGATCCATGCCTCTTTTGAGTACGTTCAGTAAGGATGATTTGAGCATATGGTTATTCTCTATCCATCCATGACCTTGTTTGCATTTATGGAGTCCCCTAGCATGACTCAATCTTGCTCTACTTTTGCTATAAAATGTTCCTGGCAGATTGTTTACGTGTTAATCGATTTTGCCAAGGTTGTTGTAGTTGATCCATGCACGCAATGAGATTGTTATTGCCGTGGTTAGCTTCTTGATCATGTCTTCTTGCTGTTAGTATTCTTAGTTTGTAATGCAATGCCTTGTGTTGAGTGAATCGAGCTCGCAAACATGCCTTCGTAACTCTATTTTTGCCATGTCCGGTTTTCTGCTAAGTCTGAATCTGTTAACGAAACTTGCTATGTTTACATGGGTGCCATCATATCTTCTGATCCTTTGGTCGGTAAGGGACTTTTGTTATATGCTTTGAGGAGATTCATGCCATGCCTTTGTTTGCTATGTTCTGTTCCTGTACCATGTTGATATCTTGCTCTAAACATTGCATCCTGATGTTAATTCCTGGCATGTTAGTATTTTCACTAAGTCTGTGATGCTGATATCTTTTGCACTTTTTCCATGCTTGTTTGAACCTGCTCTTGTTTTATTTTGCCATAGCTCATTGTTCATCTTTTGTCAAGCAACTTGAGTAGATCACTGCCATGTGCTTTGTTGCTATGTTAGAGTGCAGTAGCTTAGTTTCTTGTTGCATTTTAGATGGCATCGTGTTGTCAATCGCAGAATTGTGCCATTATTGTTTTGCTTGCCATTTGCAAACCGTGCATCCGATCCCAGTGATCTTTATATCGATTTCGACCGATATCAACTCATCTTTCCAGCGGCACGCTTGGTTTGCCAAGTTGTTACCTGGTTCAATCTTTTCCTTCCAGAGCACGCATATGCATTGCATATCACATCCCGCATATCATGCCATGTTTTGCATCATGTTGCTTGCGCATTGCACCGTGGTTGATTGTTGTTTCCTTTGTTTTCGTTCTTGCTTTGGGTAGAGCCGGGAGATGAGTTCGTGATCGAGGAACCCGTTGAGTACGCTTACGAGGATCAAGCTTACATCAACTCGGAGAACTTTGTAGGCAAGATGACCATACCCTCGAAATCACTTCTATCTTTGCTTGCTAGTTGCTCGCTCTATTGCTATGCCGCGATACCTACCACTTGCTATATCATGCCTCCCATATTTCCATCTCAAACCTCTAACCCACCTTGTCCTAGCAAACCGTTGTTTGGCTATGTTACCGCCTTGCTCAGCCCCTCTTATAGCATTGCTAGTTGCAGGTGATGATGGAGTTTGTTCCTTGTTGGAACATGATTATTGTTGGGATACCATAATTATACCTTGTCTACTTTAATGCATCTATATACTTGGTAAAGGGTGGAAGGCTCGACCTTATGTTTGGTGTTTGGTTCCACTCTTGTCGCCATAGTTTTCGTCATACCGGTGTTATGTTCCTTGATTTTGCGTTCCTTACACGGTTGGGTTATAATGGGAACCCCTTAACAGTTCGCCTTGAATAAAACTCCTCCAGCAAGGCACAACCTTGGTTTTACATTTGCCTAACAACCTATAACCTTCCCTTGGGTTTTCGTGAGCCCGAGGGTCATCTTTATTTTA
>NC_041388.1:508921229-508981109 GCF_002162155.2 Triticum dicoccoides
GCTCCTCTGAGTGTTGGTCTGAAACGGGCAGCCTACGGGGCCACCTCAGGGCAACTCGAGGGTTGGTTTTACTCGTAGCTTGACCTATCCGGTGTGCCCTGAGAACGAGATACGTGCGACTCCTATCGGGATTTGTCGGCACATCGGGTGGCTTTCCTGGTTTTGTTTTACCATTGTCAAGATGTCTTGTAACCGGGATTCTGAGTCTGATCGGGTCTTCCTGGGAGAAGGAATATCCTTCATTGACCGTGAGAGCTTGTGATGGGCTAAGTTGGGACACCCTGCAGGGTTTTGAACTTTCGAAAGCCGTGCCCGCGGTTATGGGCAGATGGGAATTTGTTAATATCCGGTTGTAGAAAACCTGACACTTAACTTAATTAAAATGAATCAACAGCGTGTGTAGCCATGATGGTCTCTTTTCGGCGGAGTCCGAGAAGAGAACACGGTCTCATGTTATGCTTGAATGTAAGTAGTTTTAGGATCACTTCTTGATCTTGTAGCTTCTCGACCGTGCTTTGCTTCTCTTCTCGCTCTCATTTGCGTAAGTTACCCACTATATATGCTAGTGCTTGTTGCAGCTCCACCTCACTACCTTTTCCTACCCATAAGCTTAAATAGTCTTGATCGCGAGGGTGTGAGATTGTTGAGTCCCCGTGACTCACAGATTACTTCCAAAACCAGATGTAGGTGCCGATGATGCCAGTCCAGGGGATGCGACCGAACTCAAGTGGAAGTTCGACGAGGATTCAGGACGTTACTATGTTTCCTTTCCAGACGATCAGTAGTGGAGCCTAGTTGGGGCGATCGGGGATCTTATGCATTTGGGGTTGTCTTTATTTTGGTTCCGTAGTCGGACCGTGATTGTATTCTAGATGATGTAATGCTATTTATATGTATTGTGTGAAGTGGTGATTGTAAGCCAACTATTTATCTCTTTCTTATTCAGTACATGGGATGTGTAAAGATTACCCCTCTTGCGACATGCCTACTATGCGGTTATGCCTCTAAGTCGTGCTCCGACACGTGGGAGATATAGCCGCATCGTGGGTGTTACAAGTTGGTAATCAGAGCCTTCCCCGACTTAGGAGCCCCTGCTTGATCGAATCGTTGGCGCTGTTGAGTCTAGAAAAATGTTTTGAGTATTTTAGGATTATATATATCGGAGAGTAGGATTCTTTTTACTCCTCAGTCCCTTCGTCGCTCTTGTGAGGCTTCCTGACGTAGAGTTTTGACTCTTCTCTTCTCAAATTTCACGGAATTTTTTTTAGGATCACGCGGGTATCTTGGAATAGTTCCGATGGTTTTGTGACGAGAACATTGTTCTTGGTGCCTCCTGACATTTAGGGGTTGTGGCAGTGTCCCGGGGAGTTGAGCTCCGAGGTGTTGTCATCACAATTTTATCGTTGCAGTTCTGGAATACCTGAGTTCGCCGACATCGAAAATCTCCTTTATGCAGTTGTTGGTGAGATAACCTCGATGCCAGCCAGTACTGGGGCGGGAGTTCGGGAGTATTGCCATAACTCGTATAAAGGATGCTTTTCGAAGGTTGAGGTAAATGATTTCTGAAGGTTTCTTGGTTATGTGTTGAAGGATGGATACAGTTGGATGTAGGATTTGCTAGTTTTGGGTGAGATATTATGCTTCCCCTATACCGCCAACACCCGATTGCATAACTAGAATGTTTCGGGAGTTTCATAGGTGGGAATTCATGTAGCTCTAGTATTTCTTCCCGCAGATATTTGGTTTGTGATTGGGTAATCCTTACCAATTATTTGTTCATATCCGTACCTTGTTGTTTTATTCATCTACGTTTATCTAAGTGGCTTCTCAATTTATAGAAGTGTGATCATTTACTTTGGAATTCATTCATTCATTCTTGTTCGAATGTTAAGGCTATATGTTGCAATTTCGATCCATTTGATTCACCTTGAATATATGTCTTTCAAGATGCTAACGGATGTCACCCTCTTTAGGATGGCTCCTCCAACGCGTCAGAATTCGGAACCTCCGCCACCACCTCCACCTCCGGAGGCATGACAAGCTGTGATGGCCGCCACCAACGCCAACACGCAGATGCGTATGCAACTCTTGCAAGAGCGTAACCAAGGAAAACAAGGCCATGGCAACAATCAAGCTCAGTTTTCTACCCTCAACCCGTTCCTCGCAAACCAGCCGAAGTCTTTCAGTAACTGTGTCGAGGCCATAGACGCTGATGATTGGCTCGTGGATATCTGCAAACATTTTGAGTGTAGAAATGTCAGGCCTGAGGACTTTGTCAAGTTTGCTTCGTTCACACTCAAAGACCAAGCTGCTGAGTGGTATCAACAATACAAAGATTCCAGAGGAGGTCGTGTGATTACCTGGGATGATTTCCGCCGAGAATTCAAAGCTCACCACATTCCTCAAAGTGTTGTTGAGAGTAAGCACGAGGAGTTCCACAATCTGAAGCAAGGCAGCTTGTCTGTTTACCAATACAACATCCTGTTTCAGAGGCTCGCTCGCTTCGCTAAACAAGACGTCCCTGATGAGAAGAGCATGATTTATCAATTCAGAGGTGGCCTCAGAGAAGATCTGCAACTAGCTCTTGTGCTTTTTGAGCCGACCAAGTATGATGATTTCTACAACATGGCACTAAAGCAAGAGGCCGCTCAGCTCAACTGCGATACATCTAAGAAGAGAGTCAGGGATGCAACTCCTTCTTCTTCAACTCAAGTGGCAGCTAAGCAGCAAAAGTTCTGGTTGCCTCCCCCTTCTTCGTTCCGTCAGCCTTATCAGCAGAAGAGTAAAGGTGGCAATGGATCTTCCCACCCACCCAACCCAGGCTTTCAGAACAAAGCTTCGTCTCATGCTCCAAGGTCAAGTGCTCCGTATCACCGACTGCTCTTAGAGATTACTTGCAACAAGTGTCAGCAGAAGGGGAACTATGCAAACAAATGCTTCAACCAGAGGCGCCTTTCGCCTCCTCCTCCTGTGAGATCTGCCAGCAATGTAGTGGTCAAGCATAATCCCAAGCATGTCAAGGTCAATATGATGAACGTAGCTCAGGCAGAGGACTCTTCAGAAGTGATCATGGGTAACCTTCCTGTTAATGATATTCCTGCAAAAGTTCTTTTTGATACTGGTGCATCGCATTGTTTCATGTCAAGACCATTTTTTGCCAAGAACGAATTCACTTCTTCTCATTTGGGCAAATCCATGGATATCGTTTCTCCGGGTAAACGGTTGAGTGCCAGTTTGGTGGTTCCAGGTGGTTCTATCAAGATGGGTGATTATAAATTTCTGTCTTCTCCAATGGTTCTTGGTAACTCGGATATTGATCTAATTCTCGACATGGACTAGCTTTCTAAGCACAAGGCTTAGCTTGATTGTGTTGCCAGGCAGATTCAATTGACACATTCATCTGAGGATGTGATCATCTATGCCGCTCGTGACGATACCATTCGACTATTTTCTCTCAACGAGAAGGGCGAGTTGAATGCCATCTCTCAGATTCTAGTCGTTTGTGAATATCAAGACATCTTTCCAGAAGAGCTTCCAGGAATGCCTCCTCACCGGCCAGTTGAATTCGTCATCGATCTTGAGCCTGGCACGGAACCTGTTTGCAAACGTCCTTACGAGCTTGGACCAGAAGAGTTGAAGGATCTGAAGAAGCAACTTGATATACAAGAGCGCATGGGTCTGATCAGACCGAGTTCTTATCCTTGGGGTTGTGGTGTTCTTTTTGTCAAGAAGAAGGATGGCACGGACCGACTTTGTGTCGACTATCGTCCATTGAACAAGAAGACCATAAAGAACAAGTACCCACTTCCCAACATCAATGAGCTTTTCGAACAACTCAAGGGTGCTCAAGTATTCTCCAAGCTTGACCTTCATATGGGCTATCATCAGATTCGCATTCGTGAACAAGATATCCCCAAGACAGCATTCAGAACAAGCTATGGTTCCTACGAATACACTGTCATGTCTTTCGGGCTTGTCAACGCTCCTCCAACATTCTCTCGCATGATGAACTTCATCTTCAACCCTTACACAAATGATTTCGTCTTGGTGTATCTCGATGACATTTTGGTCTTTTCCAAGAACAAAGAGGATCATGCCAAGCATCTGAGATTGGTGCTGGACAAACTCAAAGAACATCAATTCTATGCGAAGTTTTCAAAGTGCGAGTTTTGGCTCCATGAGATTCTCTACCTTGGGCATATCATCTCCGCCAAGGGCATAGCTGCTAATCCTGAGAAGGTGTCTGCAATTTTGAATTGGGAACCGCCTCAGAATGTCAAGCAGCTCCGTAGTTTCCTTGGGCTCACAAGCTATTGTCGAAGATTCATTGAGAATTTCTCTAAGATCGCGAAGCCTCTTTCCAATCTCCTCCAGAAGCATGTGAAGTATGTCTGGACACCTGAATGTGACATCGCTTTCAACACCCTCAAAGAGAAGTTAGTCACAGCTCCAGTTCTGACTCCTCCTGATGAATCCAAACCATTCGAGGTCTTCTGTGATGCTTCCCTACAAGGTCTCAGTGCTGTGTTAATGCAAGAGAAGAAAGTTGTGGCCTATACCTCTCGCCAGTTGAAGCCCAACGAAAATAGCTACCCCACTCATGACCTCGAGTTGGCGGCAGTTGTCCATGCTATTTTAACATGGAGACATCTCTTGTTGGGAAGGAAAGTGGACATCTTCTCTAATCATAAGAGTCTCAAGTACATCATCACTCAGCCCAACCTCAACCTCAGGCAGACTCATTGGGTCAAAATGATTCAAGAGTATAATCCGAGTATTGAATATACTCTAGGCAAGGCCAATGTCTGCAGACGCTTTGAGCAGGAAGGCATACTGCAACAGTTTGATTCTCAAGCTCTGCCAACCGGATCTTTGTGAAGCTTTCCGCAAACTTAATCTCCAAGTTGTTCCTCAAGGATTTCTTGCCAACCTCCAAGTCTCTCCTACTTTGGAAGATCAAATTCGTGAGGCACAACTTCTTGATGCAATGGTGAAGAAGGTGAAGATCGGTATTGCCAAGAGCCAACCCAAGTACAAGTGCTATCGCCTTGATGACAAAGATTCTCTATTCTTCGAGGATCGAATTGTTGTTCCTAAGGGTGACCTTCATAAAGCCATTATGAACGAGGCTAACAATTCACTTCTATCTATTCATCCTGGAAGTACAAAGATGTACCATGACCTCAAGCAGTCGTATTGGTGGACTCGAATGAAGCGCGAGATTGCTCAGTTCGTGAATGAATGTGATGTCTGCAGAAGAGTGAAAGCAGAACACCAACGGCCAGCTGATCTCCTCCAACCTCTTGCCATTCCGGAATGGAAGTTTGACCATATTGAGATGGACTTCGTGACTGGATTTCCCAAGTCCAAGCATGGCAATGATGCTATCTTTGTTGTCATCGACAAGCTTACTAAAGTGGCTCATTTTCTTCCTATCAAAGAATCTATCACAGCAGCTCAGTTGGTAGAGCTATATACCTCCAGGATTGTCTCTTTGCATGGCATTCCGCAGTCGATATCTTCAGATCGTGGAAGCATCTTTACCTCTAAGTTCTGGGATTCCTTTCAGAAGGACATGGGCACCAGCATTCGCTTCAGCACAGCCTTTCATCCTCAAACTAGTGGACAAGTCGAGCGAGTAAATCAAATTCTTGAAGATATGCTCAGGGCTTGTGTCATTTCTTTCGGTATGAAGTGGGAAGATTGTCTTCCATATGCCGAGTTCTCCTACAACAACAGCTTCCAAGCGAGTTCGGGCAAGGCCCCATTTGAGATTCTCTATGGCAGAAAGTGTCGAACTCCTCTTAATTGGTCAGAGACTGGTGAACGCCAACTTCTTGGCAATGACTTGATCACAGAGGCTGAAGAAATGTGCAAAGTCATTCGTGAAAATCTCAAAGCCGTGCAATCGCGCCAGAAGAGTTACTATGATAGCAAGCATCGTGACTTGGCTTTCGAGATCGGAGACCATGTCTACCTCCGCGTCTCTCCAATGAAAGGTACTCGTCGCTTCGGTATCAAAGGGAAGCTTGCCCCTAGATACGTGGGTCCTTTCAAGATCATTGGCAAAAGAGGCGACCTCGCTTATCAACTTGAGCTTCCATCCAACTTTGCAAATGTGCACGACGTGTTTCACGTGTCTCAGCTTCGCAAGTGTTTCAAGACTCCTGACCGCACCATCAACTTCAAAGAGATTGATCTCCAAGAAGGAATGTCTTATCATGAGCATCACGTTGCTATCCTTGAAGAAACTGAGCGCAATACTCGCAACAAGTCTATCAAATTCCTGAAAGTGAAGTGGTCACATCGTTCCGACCGAGAAGCCACCTGGGAACGCGAGGACCACCTCCATTCCGAATATCCGGAGTTCTTTCAGTCCTATATCTCGGGACAAGATCCTTTCATAGTGGTGGAGTGTTGTAACGCCCCATATGTAACTTGCCATATTTTATTCCAACTCTTGCCATTTTCGGCTCTAAGCTATGATATTCCCTCGTGGTTGGGTTTTGTCTTCGTTTTGCATTTTGTCCATGTCATGCATCTCATCATGTCATCATGTGCCTCACAGTTGCATACGTGTTCGTCTCATGCATCCGAGCATTTTCCCCGTTGTCTGTTTTGCATTCCGACACTCCTACGTCCTCCCACGTCCCCTTTTGTCTCTTTTCATGTGCGGGTGTTAAACATTCTCGGAATGGACCGAGATTTGCCAAGCGGCCTTGGTACACCACCGGTAGACCGCCTGTCAAGTTTCGTGCAATTTGGAGTCCGTTTGATACTCCAACGGTTAACCGGGGAACCGTAAAGGCCTCGTGTGTGTTGCAGCCCAACACCCCTTCAAAGTGGCCCAAAACCCATCCAAACCCCCTCCATCCTCTTGGTCGTTCGATCACGTGGCCGAAAACCGCACCTCATTTGGACTCTCCTAGCTCCCAGAATCTATAAATAGGCCTCCCCTCCGAAATTCGCGGATGAAACCCTAGTCCTCCCTCTCCCTCCGCGTCGGACACGTCCGGACGGCGCCGGATGCGTCCGCCGCCGCGCCCCGTCCAACCCACGCCTACCACGCGTCGCCACCGCGCCGTCCCCGCCGCCGGCCCGCCGAAGCCCGCCGCGGGCCCTCCCCGGCCCGCACGCCCCCCGCGAACCTCCACCATGCCACTCGCGAGCCTCCACCGCGCCGCCGCCTCGGCGCCGCCGCCTCCGCCCGCCGGAGACCCCGCAGCTCACCGGCCACCTCGCCTGCTGCTCGCCGCCGCCAGGCCTTCCGCTGCGCCACCCTTGCCGGCACACCACCGCGCCTCCTCGCCGGATCCGCCCTCCCCGGCCACTCCGGTGACCTCGTAAAGTCCGACCGCCTCCCTCGACTCCGACCACCGTAGGCGAACTCCGGCGACCTTCTCCGTTCAACCTCGAACCGCGCACCCGGATTTGGATCTGGAGATTAGGGTTGACTTTGAGATATCTCTAAGTCCTTTTATTTTTACATCCTGGAGCACTATTCATCATGTCATAACTCTGCATCTGTAGCTCCATTTTGGGCGTGTCATATATCAAAATGTTCATCAGGATGTCCTCTTCACTTTGTTCCATTGCACCATGCTTGTTTGAGTCCATCTTGATGCCCAAATGACTATTGCGAGAGTGCTTCATAATGTTAGTTCCTGTTTCTTATCAGTTTATGAGAATTTGTCATTTTTGCCATGATTATTGTGTGCTGCATATGTGTAACACCCCGGATATGATTTACCCAATATGTACTCCAACTCTTGCCATTTCCGGCCTTAAGTTATTTTATTTTCTCGGGTTCGGGTTTTTGTCTCCGTGTGTTGTTGTCGTTGTCATGCATCTCATATCATGTCATCATGTGCATTGCATTTGTATACGTGTTCATCTCATGCATCCGAGCATTTTCCCCCTTGTCTGTTTTGCATTCCGGCGCTTCGTTCTCCTCCGGTGGTCATTTCTACATTTCTTTCGTGTGTGGGGATTAAAATTTTCCAGATTGGACCGAGACTTGCTAAGCGGCCTTGGTTTACTACCGGTAGACTGCATGTCAAGTTTCGTACCATTTGGACTTCGTTTGATGCTCCAACGGTTAACCGAGGGACCGAAAAGGCCTCGTGTGTGTTGCAGCCCAACATCCCTCCAAGTTGGCCCAAAACCCACCAAAACCTTCTCCATCTTCTAGAGCGTTCGATCACGATCACGTGGCCGAAAACCGCACCTCATTTGGACACTCCTAGCTCCCTCTATGCCTATAAATAGGTCCTCCTCTGAAAATCCGGATCTCTCCCTCGTCCAAACCCTAAAAATCCCAGATCCGCCGCACCGGACGTGTCCGGCCTGCGCCGGACAACGTCCGCCGCTTCCGCCGCCAACTGGGGCGCCCCACGTGGCGAGCGGCGCCCCACATCGCCGCCTTAGCGCCGCCGGCCCGCCGGGCCCTACTCTGGCCCCTGAGGCCCGCGCGCCGCGCCCCGCCGCCCGGAACCTCCCGCCGCCGCCTTGCTCGGCTCCGGCCACCTCCGGTCGCCGCACCACCAGCTCTAGCGAGCTCGAGCCGCCGCCCGCCACACCGGATCCCGCGCCGCACGCCGCTGCCAAGCCACGCCGTCACCGGCGCCCATCTTCGCCGCCTCGCCCTCGCCTTCCCCTGCCCAGATCCGGCCGCCACGACCCCTCCGGCGACCTCGCGCAGCTCCTCCGGCGAGATCCGCCGCCACATCGGGTCGGGTGTTCGCCAGCTACAGTAAACCCTAACCCGCGAGGTGGAATTTTCTTCTAAGTCCTCAAATTCTCAGATCCATATGCCCATGTTCATCATGTCGTAACTTCGCATCCATAGCTCCGTTTTGGGCATATAGCATATCAAAATGTTGATCTCAGAGAGCACATCATTTCATCTCATTGCATCATTTTCATTGGAGTTCATCTTGATGCCCGAAATACTGTTAGAAGAGTGATATTTGAGATAATTGTCAGGTCTGTTGCTCCAATTAGATATTTGTCATTTTTGCCATGATTATTGTGTGCATGATATGCCCAGGTGCTCTACATGTGTTTTGTTGTATGTTTTTCCATCTATCCAGAGGTGCAACCCATGTATTTTTGTGATGTGTGTGGTGACTAGAACGAGCTTGCAAAGTGGAGCATTTGTTAATGCTGATTTCAGGGACTTAGCATTTCCACTAAGTCCTTGGACTGTTTATCTCATATTGCCATATGTTCATGTTGTTTCCTAGTGATCCGTGCCTCTTTTGAGGATGATCAATAAGGATGTTTTGTTAATCTTGTAGTGCTCTGTCCATCCATATCTTTGTTCGCAATTATGGAGCACCCTAGCTTGAGTCAATCGAGCTCTACTTTTGTCATTTTGTGAATCTGGGCAGATTGTCTACTTGTTAGCAATTTTGCCGAGGATGTTGTAGTTGATCCGTGCATGCTATATTATTGTTCTTACCATGTCTAGCTTATATTTTGTGTATTCTTGATGGGTGCATGCTTAGATTGTCATGACTTGCTCTGTAGTGAGGTCATCGAGCTCGTAAACATGCCTACTTGATATCTGTTTCAGCATGCTCCAGTTTTCGCAAAGTCTGTGATCTGATTATGTTTTCGCCATGTTCACATGCTTGCAAATGTATTTTCTGATCCCCTTTGGTTCAAGGTCACTAAGGGACTTTTGTTAAGCTCTTTGAGTAGCTCCATGCCATGCTTTACTTTGCCATATTCAGGTCCTGTAGCATATAGTTTTCATGCTCCGAAGAGTGCTATCTGATCTGAAATTCCAGACAAGTGTTAATTTCACCAAGTCTGAAATCTGTTTGTCAAATGCATTTTTGCCATGCTTGTTTGAACCTGTTAATGGATGAATTGGCTGTAGCTCAGTGCTAGACTTTTGTTAAGCTTCATGAATGGATTCCTGCCATGTATTTTGATGCCATGTTTGGGTGATGTAGCATGTTCATCTTGTTGCTTTTAGATGGCTACTTGCTGTAAATCGCAAAACGTGGTCATATTTGAATTGCTTGCCATTTCCAAATCGTAACTCCGATTCCGGCGTTCTTTATATCGTGTTCAAGCGATTTCATCTCATCTTTCCAGTGGAACACTTGGATTTCCAAGTTGAGGTCAGGTTCATTCGTTCCTCGTCAAATCTTGCATATGCATCACATATTGCATCCCGCATAGCATACCATCTTCGCATCATGTTGTTTGAGTTTTCACGTGGTTGATTGTGTCCTTGTTGCTTGTTTGTCTTGTTTGGGTAGAGCCGGGAGACGAGTTCGCTAACGAGGAGCCCGTTCAGTTTGCTTTCGAGGATCCAGTCAACTCTGACAACTTTGCAGGCAAGATGATCATACCCTCGAAATCACTACTATCTTTGCTTTGCTAGATGCTCGCTCTTTTGCTATGCCTATGCTACCATGCCTACCACTTGTTTATCATGCCTCCCAAATTGCCATGTTCAACCTCTAACCCACCATGTCCTAGCAAACCGTTGATTGGCTATGTTACCGCTTTGCTCAGCCCCTCGTATAGCGTTGCTAGTTGCAGGTGAAGATTGGAGACCGTTCCTTGTTGGAACATTATTTACTTGTTGGGATATCATTATATTGCCATGTTATTTTAATGCATCTATATACTTGGTAAAGGGTGGAAGGCTCGGCCTCTCATCTAGTGTTTTGTTCCACTCTTGCCGCCCTAGTTTCCGTCATATCGGTGTTATGTTCCCGGATTTTGCATTCCTTACGCGGTTGGGTGATAACGGGAACCCCTTGATAATTCGCCTTGATTAAAGCTTTTCCAGCAATGCCCAACCTTGGTTTTACCATTTGCCACCTAGCCTCTTTTTCCCTTGGGTTTCCGGAGCCCGAGGGTCATCTTATTTAAACCCCCCCCCCCGGGCCAGTGCTCCTCTGAGTGTTGGTCCGACCGAGTAGACTGCGGGGCCACCTTGGGGCAACTTGAGGGTTGGTTTTACTCGTAGCTAGTCTCATCTGAGTGTGCCCTGAGAACGAGATATGTGCAGCTCCTATCGGGATTTGTTGGCACATTCGGGCGGTGTTGCTGGTTTTGTTTTAACTTGTCGAAGTGTCTTGAAGAACCGAGATACCGAGCCTGATCGGAACGTCTCGGGAGGAGGTCTATTCCTTCGTTGACCGTGAGAGCTTGTCATGGGCTAAGTTGGGACTCCCTGCAGGGATTTGAACTTTTGAAAGCCGTGCCCGCGGTTATGGGCAGATGGGAATTTGTTAATGACCGGTTGTAGATAACTTGAACCTTAACTTAACTAAAATGAATCAACAGTGAGAGTTACCGTGATGGTCTCTTCTCGGCCGAGTCTGGGAAGTGAACACGGTGTTGGAGTAATGCTTGCCGCAGGTTGCCCTCTAGTTACTCGTTCGCGCTTTGCCTCCTCTTCTCGCTCTCTTTTGCGAATAGGATAGCCACCATATATGCTAGTAGCTTGCTGCAGCTCCACATATTTTCCTTGCCTTACCTATTAAGCTTAAATAGTCTTGCTCGCGAGGGTGCGAGATTGCTGAGTCCCTGTGGCTCACAGATTACTTCCAAACCAGTTGCGGGGCCTGATGATTCCTCTCCAGATGACGCGCTTGAGCTCAAGTGGGAGTTCGACGAGGACTCACGCCGTTACTACGTGTCTTTCCCTGATGATCAGTAGTGGTGCCCAGTTGGGGTGATCGGGACCGTGTCGCATGTTGGGTTGTTCTTTTATTTTGGCGCCGTAGTTGGGCCATGAGTGTTTGAATGTTGTAATGCTAATTATGTACTTTGATTGACGTGGCGAGTGTAAGCCAACTATGTATCTCCCCTTTTATAATCTATATTACATGGGATGTTGTGAAGATTGCCTAACTTGCGACATTGCTTTCAATGCGGTTATGTCTCTAAGTCGTGCCTCGACACGTGGGAGCTATAGCCGCATCGAGGGCGTTACAATATGAGCATGAGCTCCACATGTGTTTTGGGCTATGCCATGCCATCTTTACAGGGGTGTATGCCATGCATTTTTGTGATCAATGTGGTGACTAGCACAAGCATGCAAAGTAGCTCTCGTGATGTTGCTGATTTCAGGGACAGAATTTCACCAAGTCATTTCCCTACTGTTATTTTAATGCCATGTGTTCATGTTGCTACAGAGAGATCCATGTCTCTTTTGAGTATGTTTAGTAAGGATGATTTGGGCATATGGTTATGCTCTATCCATCCATGTCCTTGTTTGCATTTATGGAGTCCCCTAGCATGACTCAATCTTGCTCTACTTTTGCTATAAAATGTTCCTGGTAGATTGTTTACGTGTTAATCAATTTTGCCAAGGTTGTTGTAGTTGATCCATGCGTGCTATGAGATTGTTATTGCCATGGTTAGCTTCTTGATCATGTCTTATTGCTGTTAGTATTCTTAGTTTGTAATGGAATGCCTTGTGTTGAGTGAATCGAGCTCGCAAACATGCCTTCGTAACTCTGTTTTTGCCATGTCCAGTTTTCTGCTAAGTCTGAATCTGTTAACGAAACTTGCTATGTTTATATGGGTGCCATCATATCTTCTGATCCTTTTTGGCTTATGGTCAGTAAGGGACTTTTGTTATATGCTTTGAGGAGATTCATGCCATGCCTTTGTTTGCTATGCTTTGTTCCTGTACCATGTCGATATCTTTCTCTAAACATTGCATCCTGATGTTAATTCCTGGCATGTTAGTATTTTCACTAAGTCTGTGATGTTAATATCTTTTGCACTTTTGCCATGCTTGTTTGAACCTGCTCTTGTGTGATTTTGTCATAGCTCAGTGTTCATCTTTTGTCAAGTATCTTGAGTAGATCACTGCCATGTGCTTTGTTGCTATGTTAGAGTGCAGTAACTGAGTTTCTTGTTGCGTTTTAGATGGCATCATGTTGTTAATCGCAGAATTGTGTCATTATTGTTTTGCTTGCCATTTGCAAACCGTGCATCCGATCCCAGTGATCTTTATATCAATTTCGACCGAAATTAACTCATATTTCCAGCGGCACGCTTGGTTTGCCAAGTTTTTGCCTGGTTCAATCTTTTCCTTCCGGAGCATGCATATGCATTGCATATCACATCCCGCATATCATGCCATGTTTTGCATCATGTTGCTTGCGCATTGCACCGTGGTTGGCTGTTGTTTCCTTTGTTCTTGCTTTGGGTAGAGCCGGGAGACAAGTTCGTGATCGAGGAACCCGTTGAGTACGCTTACGAGGATCAAGCTTACGTCAACTCGGAGAACTTTGCAGGCAAGATGACCATACCCTCGAAATCACTTCTATCTTTGCTTGCTAGTTGCTCGCTCTATTCCTATGCCGCGATACCTACCACTTGCTATATCATGCCTCCCATATTGCCATGGCAAACCTCAAACCCACCTTGTCCGAGCAAACCGTTGTTTGGCTATGTTACCGCTTTGCTCAGCCCCTCTTATAGCGTTGCTAGTTGCAGGTGATGATGGAGTTTGTTCCTTGTTGGAACATTATTATTGTTGGGATATCATTGTTATACCTTGTCTACTTTAATGCATCTATATACTTAGCAAAGGGTGGAAGGCTCGGCCTTATGCCTGGTGTTTTGTTCCACTCTTGCCGCCCTAGTTTCCGTCATACCGGTGTTATGTTCCTTGATTTTGCGTTCCTTGCGCGGTTGGGTTATAATGGGAACCCCTTGACAGTTCACCTTGAATAAAACTCCTCCAGCAAGGCCCAACCTTGGTTTTACATTTTCCTAACAACATATAACCTTCCGTTGGGTTTTCGCGAGCCCAAGGGTCATCTTTATTTTAAACCCCCCAGGCCAGTGCTCCTCTGAGTGTTGGTCCGAAACGGGCAGCCTGCGGGGCCACCTTAGGGCAACTCTGTTGGGGATCGTAGCAGAAATTCAAAATCTTCCTACGTGTCACCAAGATCAATCTATGGAGAGACTAGCAACAAGAGAGAGGAGTGCATCTTCATACCCTTGAAGATCGCAATGCGGAAGCGTTACAAGAACGCGGTTGGTGGAGTCGTACACGTAGCGATTCAGATCGCGGTCGATTCCGACCTAAGCGCCAAACAACGGTGCCTCCGCGTTCAACACACGTACAGCCCGGTGACGTCTCCCACGCCTTGATCCAGCAAGGAGAGAGGGAGAGGTTGGGGAAGACTCCGTCCAGCAGCAGCACAACGGCATGGTGATGGTGGAGGAGCGCGTTACTCCAGCAGGGCTTCGCCAAGCACTACGAGAGACGAGGAGGGAGAGTGGTAGGGCTGCACCAAGAGAGAGATCAAATCACATATGTTGGGCAGCCCCATACCTCAAGTATATATAGGGGAGGGGAGGGGCTGTGCCCCCTCTAGGGTTCCCTCCCCAAGGGGGGCGGCAGCCCTAGATCCCGTCTAGGGTGGCGGCTAGAGGGGAGAGGGACAGAAGGGCGCCCTAGGGTGGGCCTTAAGGCCCATCTGGACCTAGGGTTTGCCCCCTCCCACTCTCCCTGCGCCTTGGGCCTTGGTGGGGGGGCGCACCAGCCTAACTAGGACTGGTCCCCTCCCACACTTGGACTACGCAGCCTTCTGGGGCTGGTGGCCCCACCTGGTGGACCCCTGGGACCCTCCCGGTGGTCCCGGTACGTTACCGATAGCACCCGAAACTTTTCCGGTGACCAAAACGGGACTTCCCATATATAAATCTTTACCTCCGGACCATTTCGGAACTCCTCGTGACGTCCGGGATCTCATCCGGGACTCCGAACAACATTCGGTAACCACGTACATACTTTCCCAATAACCCTAGCGTCATCGAACCTTAAGTGTGTAGACCCTACGGGTTCGGGAACCATGTAGACATGACCGAGACAACTCTCCGGCCAATAACCAACAGCGGGATCTGGATACCCATGTTGGCTCCCACATGTTCCACGATGATCTCATCGGATGAACCACGATGTCAAGGATTCAATCAATCCCGTATACAATTCCCTTTGTCTATCGGTACGATACTTGCCCGAGATTCGATCGTCGGTATCCCGATACCTCGTTCAATCTCGTTACCGGCAAGTCTCTTTACTCGTTCCGTAACACATCATCCCGTGATCAACTCCTTGGTCACATTGTGCACATTATGATGATGTCCTACCGAGTGGGCCCAGAGATACCTCTCCGTTACACGGAGTGACAAATCCCAGTCTCGATTCGTGCCAACCCAACAGACACTTCCGGAGATACCCGCAGTGCACCTTTATAGCCACCCAGTTACGTTGTGATGTTTGGTGCACCCAAAGCATTCCTACGGTATTCGGCAGTTGCACAATCTCATGGTCTAAGGAAATGATACTTGACATTAGAAAAGCTTTAGCATACGAACTACACGATCTTGTGCTAGGATTAGGATTGGGTCTTGTCCATCACATCATTCTCCTAATGATGTGATCCCATCATCAACGACATCCAATGTCCATGGTTAGGAAACCGTAACCATCTATTGATCAACGAGCTAGTCAACTAGAGGCTTACTAGGGACATGGTGTTGTCTATGTATGCACACATGTATCTGAGTTTCCTATCAATACAATTCTAGCATGGATAATAAACGATTATCATGAACAAGGAAATATAATAATAACTAATTTATTATTGCCTCTAGGGCATATTTCCAACAGTCTCCCACTTGCACTAGAGTCAATAATCTTGTTCACATCACTATGTGATTGTAGAGAATCCAACACCCATGGGGTGTGTTCATATCTTGCTTGTGAGAGAGGTTTATCAGTTAATGGATCTAAACCTTTCAGATCCATGTGTGCTTTACAAATCTCTATGTCATCTTGTATATGCAGCTACCACGCGCTACTTGGGGCTATTCCAAATAACTGCTCTACTATACGAATCCGATTTACTCCTCAGAGTCATCCGGATTAGTGTCAAAGTTTGCATCGACGTAACCCTTTACGACGAACTCTTTTACCACCTCCATAATCAAGAAAATTCCTTAGTCCACTAGTTACTAAGGATAACCTTGACCGTTGTCCTGTGATCCATTCCTAGATCACACTTGTACCCCTTGACTGACTCATGGCTTGGCACACTTCAGGTGCGGTACACAACATAGCATACTTTAGAGCCTACGTCTAAAGCATAGGGGACGACCTTCGTCCTTTCTCTCTATTCTGCCGTGGTTAGGTCTTGAGTTTTACTCAATACTCATACCTTATAACACAGCCAAGAACTCCTTCTTTGCCGATCTATTTTTGAACTCCTTCAAAATTTTGTCATGGTATGTGTTCATTTGAAAGTACTATTAAGCGATTTTGATCTATCCTTATAGATCTTGATGCTCAATGTTCAAGTAGCTTAATCCAGGTTTTCTATTAAAAAACACTTTTCAAAATAACCTTGTATGCTTTCCAGAAATTCTACATCATTTCTGATCAACAATATGTTAACAACATATACTCATCAAAAATTCTATAGTGCTCCCACTCACTTCTTTGGAAATACAAGTTTCTCATAAACTTTGTATAAACCCAAAATCTTTGATCATCTCATCAAAGCGTACATTCCAATTCTGAGATGCTTACTCCAGTCCTTAGAAGGATTGCTGGAGCTTTGCATACTTGTTAGCATCTTTCAGGATTGACAAAACCTTCTGGTTGTATCACATACAACCTTTCCTCAAGAAAAAACGTCGAGGAAACAGTGTTTTGACATCCTATCTGTAAGATTTCATAAATAATGCAGTAACTGCTAACATAATTCCAACAGACTCTTAGCATCGCTATGAGTGAGAAAGTCTCATCGTAGTCAACTCCTTGAACTTGTCGGGAAATATCTTAACGACAAGTCGAGCTTTCTTAATGGTGACACTAATCATCATTGTCCATCTTCCTTTTAAAATCCATCTGCACCCAACAGCCTTAGGACCATCAAGTAGTTCTTTTCAAAGTCTATACTTTGTTTTATACATGGATCCTCTCTCAGATTTTATGGCCTCGAGCCATTCGTCGGAATCCGGGCCCACCATCGCTTCTTCATAGCTCGTAGGTTCATTGTTGTCTAGCAACATGACTTCCAAGACAAGATTACGTACCACTCTGATGTAGTACACATCCTTGTCGACCTATGAGGTTTGGTAGTGACTTAATCCGAAGTTTCATGATCACTATCATAAGCTTCCACTTCAATTGGTGTAGGTGCCACGGGAACAACTTTCTATGCCCTGCTACACACTAGTTGAAGTGACGGTTCAATAACCTCATCAAGTCTCCACCATCCTCCCACTCAATTCTTTCGAGAGAAACTTTTCCTCGAGAAAGGACATATTTCTAGAAACAATCAATTTTGCTTCCGGATCTGAAATAGGAGGTATACCCAACTGTTTTGGGTATTCTATGAAGATGTATTCATCCGCTTTGGATTCGAGCTTATCATCCTGAAACCTTTTCACATAAGCATCGCAGCCCCAAACTTTTAAGAAACGACAGCTTAGGTTTCTCTAAACCATAGTTCATACGGTGTCGTCTCAACGGAATTGTGTGGTGCCCTATTTAAAGTGAATGCGGTTGTCTCTAATGCCTAACCCATAAACGATAGTGGTAATTCGATAAGAGACATCATGGTATGCACCATATCCAATAGGGTGCAGTTATGATGTTCGGACACACCATCACACTATGGTGTTCCAGGCGGTATCAGTTGTGAAACAATTTCCACAATGTCTTAATTGTGTGCCAAACTCGTAACTCAGATATTCATCTCTATGATCATATCATAGACATTTTATCATCTTGTCACGACGATCTTCAACTTCACTCTGAAACTACTTGAACCTTTCAATAATTCAGACTTGTGTTTCATCAAGTAAATATACTCAGCATCTACTCAAATCATCTGTGAAGTAAGAACATAACGATATCCACTGCGTGCCTCAGCACTCATTGGACTACACACATCAAAATGTATTACTTCCAACAAGTTGCTTTCTTGTTCCATCTTACTGAAAATGAGGTCTTTCAGTCATCTTGCCCATGTGGTATGATTTGCATGTCTCAAGTGATTCAAAATCAAGTGAGTCCAAACGATCCATCTGTATGGAGTTTCTTCATGCATATCTACCAATAGACATGGTTCGCATGTCTCAATCTTTTCAAAAACGAGTGAGTCCAAAGATCCATCAATGTGGAGCTTCTTCATGCGTTTTACACCAACATGACTCAAATGGCAGTGCAACAAGTACGTGGTACTATCATTACTATCTTATATCTTTTGGCATGAACATGTGTATCACTACGATCGAGATTCAATAAACCATTCATTTTAGGTGCAAGACCATTGAAGGTATTATTCGAATAAACAGAGTAACCATTATTCTTCTTAAATGAATAACCGTGTGGCGATAAACATAATCCAATCATGTCTATGCTCCACGCAAACACCAAATAACAATTATTTCGGTTTAACACCAATCCCGATGGTAGAGGGAGCGTGCGATGTTTGATCACATCAACCTTGGAAGCACATCCAACATATCGTCATCTCACCTTTAGCTAGTCTCCGTAGCCTTTTATTTCGAGTTACTAACGCTTAGCAACTGACCCGGTATTTATTACCTTGGTGCTACTAGGAGTACTAGTAAAGTACACAATAATATAATGTATATTCAAAATACTTCTGTCGACCTTGACAGCCTTCTCATCTACCAAGTATCTAGGGTAGTTCTGCTTCAGTGACCGTTCCCCTCATTATAGAAGCACTTAGTCTCGGGTTTGGTTCAACCTTGGGTTTCTTCACTAGAGCAGCAACTGATTTGCCGTCTCATGAAGTATCCCTTCTTTCCCTTGCCCTTCTTGAAACTAGTGGTTTTACTAACCATCAACAATTGATGCTCCTACTTGATTTCTACTTTCACGGTGTCAAACATCACGAATTGCTCAAGGATCATCATGTCTATCCCTGATATGTTATAGTTCATCACTAAGCTCTAATAGCTTGGTTGTAGTGACTACGGAGAACTATCACTATCTCATCTGGAAGATTAACTCCCACTTGATTCAAGCGATTGTAGTACTCAGACAATCTGAGCACATGCTCAATGATTGAGCTTTTCTCCCTTAGTTTGCAGGCTTAAGAAACTTGTCAGAGGTCTCATACCTCTTGACGTGGTCACTAGTCTGAAATCCCAATTTCAGTCTTTGGAACATCTCATATGTTCTGCGACGTTTCAAAAAACGTCTTTGGTGCCACAATTCTAAACCATTAGTATTGCGCACTGAACTATCACGTAGTCATCAAAACGTGTATGTCAGATGTTTCCCAACATCTACAGACGACGCTCGAGGTTCAACGCACTGAGCGGTGCATTAAGGACATAGCCCTTCTATGCAGCAATGAGGACAATCCTCAGTTCACGGACCCAGTCCGCATAATTGCTACTGTCAACTCTCAACTAAATTTTCTCTAGGAACATATCTAAAACAGTAGAACCAAATCGTGAGCTACGACATAATTTGCAAAGATCTTTTGACTATGTTCATGATAATTAAGTTCATCTAATCAAATTATTCAATGAACTCCCACTTAGATAGACATCCCTCTAGTCATCTAAGTGATACATGATCCGAGTCAACTAGGCCGTGTCCGATCATCACGTGAGACGGACTAGTCATCATCGGTGAACATCTTCATGTTGATCGTATCCACTATACGACTCATGTTCGACCTTTCGGTCTTCCGTGTTCCGAGGCCATGTCTGTACATGCTAGGCTCATCAAGTTAATCTAAGTGTATTGCATGTGTAAATCTGGCTTACACCCATTGTATGCGAACGTTAGAACCTATTACACCCGATCATCACGTGGTGCTTCGGAACAACGGACCTTAGCAACGGTGCACAGTTAGGGGGAACACTTTCTTGAAATTTCAGCGAGGGTTCATCTTATTTATGCTACCGTCGTTCTAAGAAAATAAGATGTAAACATGACAAACATCACATGCAAATCATAAAGTGACATGATATGGCCAATATCATCTTGCGCCTTTTGATCTCCATCTTCGAGGCGCGGCATGATCACCTTCGTCACCGGCATGACACCATGATCTCCATCATCATGATCTCCATCATCGTGTCTTCATGAAGTTGCCTCGCCAACTATTACTTCTACTACTATGGCTAACGGTTAGCAATAAAGTAAAGTAATTACATGGTGTGTTCATGGACCCGTAGGTCATAAATAAATTAAGACAACTCCTATGGCTCCTGCCGGTTGTCATACTCATCGACATGCAAGTCGTGATTCCTATTACAAGAACATGATCAATCTCATACATCACATATATCATTCATCACATCCTTTTGGCCATATCACATCACATTGCATACCCTGCAAAAACAAGTTAGACGTCCTCTAATTGTTGTTGCATGTTTTACGTGGCAGCTATGGGTTTCTAGCAAGAACGTTTCTTACCTACGCAAAACCACAACGGTGATATGCCAATTTTATTTACCCTTCATAAGGACCCTTTTCATCGAATCTGATCCGACTAAAGTGGGAGAGACAGACACCCGCCAGCCACCTTATGCATCAAGTGCATGTCAGTCGGTGGAACCAATCTCAGGTAAGCGTACGTGTAAGGTCGGTCCGGGCCGCTTCATCCCACAATGCCGCCGAATCAAGATAAGACTAGTAACGGTAAGCAAATTGAACAAATCATCGCCCACAACTGCTTTGTGTTCTACTCATGCATAGAAACTACGCATAGACCCAGCTCATGATGCCACTGTTGGGGATCGTAGCAGAAATTCAAAATTTTCCTACGTGTCACCAAGATCAATCTATGGAGATACTAGCAATGAGAGAGAGAGGAGTGCATCTTTATACCCTTGAAGATCGCAATGCGGAAGTGTTACAAGAATGCGGTTGGTGGAGTCGTACACGCAGCGATTCAGATCGCGGTCGATTCCAATCTAAGCGCCGAACAACGGAGCCTCCGTGTTCAACACACGTAGAGCCCGGTGATGTCTCCCACGCCTTGATCCAGCAAGGAGAGAGGAAGAGGTTGGGGAAGACTCCGTCCAGCAGCAGCACAACGGCATGGTGATGGTGGAGGAGCGCGGTACTCCAGTAGGGCTTCGCCAAGCACTACGAGAGACGAGGAGGGAGAGGGGTAGTGCTGCACCAAGAGAGAGATAAAATCACATATGTTGGGCAGCCCCATACCTCAAGTATATATAGGGGAGGGGAGGGGCTGCGCCCCCTCTAGGGTTCCCTCCCCAAGGGGGGGGGGGCGGCAGCCCTAGATCCCATCTAAGGTGGCGGCTAGAGGAGAGAGGGAGAGAGGGGGCGCCCTAGGGTGGGCCTTAAGGCCCATCTGGACCTAGGGTTTGCCCCCTCCCACTCTCCCTGCGCCTTGGGCCTTGGTGAGGGGGCGCACCAGCCTACCTAGGACTGGTCCCCTCCCAAACTTGGCCCACGCAGCCTTCTGGGGCTGGTGGCCCCACCTGGTGGACCCCCGGGACCCTCCCGGTGGTCCCGGTACATTACCGATAGCACCCGAAACTTTTCCGGTGACCAAAACGGGACTTCCCATATATAAATATTTACCTCCAGACCATTCCGGAACTCCTCGTGACGTCCGGGATCTCATTCGGGACTCCGAACAACATTGGGTAACCACATACATACTTTCCCTATAACCCTAGCGTCATCAAACCTTAAGTGTGTAGACCCTACGGGTTCGAGAACCATGTAGACATGACCGAGACAACTCTTCGGCCAATAACCAACAGCGGGATCTGGATACCCATGTTGGCTCCCACATGTTCCACGATGATCTCATCAGATGAACCATGATGTCAAGAATTCAATCAATCCCGTATACAATTCCCTTTGTCTATCGGTACGATACTTGCCCGAGATTCGATCATCGGTATCCCGATAACTCGTTCAATCTTGTTACCGGCAAGTCTCTTTACTCGTTCCATAACACATCATCCCGTGATCAACTCCTTGGTCACATTGTGCACATTATGATGATGTCCTACCGAGTGGGCCCAGAGATACCTCTCCGTTACACGGAGTGACAAATCCCAATCTCGATTCGTGCCAACCCAACAGACACTTTCGGAGATACCCGCAGTGCACCTTTATAGCCACCCATTTACGTTGTGACGTTTGGTGCACCCAAAGCATTCCTACGGTATCCGGCAGTTGCACAATCTCATGGTCTAAGGAAATGATACTTGACATTAGAAAAGCTTTAGCATACAAACTACACGATCTTGTGCTAGGCTTAGGATTGGGTCTTGTCCATCGCATCATTCTCCTAATGATGTGATCCCGTCATCAACGACATCCAATGTCCATGGTCAGGAAACCGTAACCATCTATTGATCAATGAGCTAGTCAACTAGAGGCTTACTAGGGACATGGTGTTGTCTATGTATCCACACATGTATCTGAGTTTCCTATCAATACAATTCTAGCATGGATAATAAACGATTATCATGAACAAGGAAATATAATAATAACTAATTTATTATTGCCTCTAGGGCATATTTCCAACAAACTCGAGGGTTGGTTTTACTCGTAGCTTCCGGTGTGCCCTGAGAACGAGATACGTGCGACTCCTATCGGGATTTGTCGGCACATCGGGCGGCTTTGCTGGTTTTGTTTTACCATTGTCGAGATGTCTTGTAACCGGGATTCCGAGTCTGATCGGGTCTTCCTGGGAGAAGGAATATCCTTCGTTGACCCTGAGAGCTTGTGATGGGCTAAGTTGGGACACCCCTGCACGGTTTTGAACTTTCGAAAGCCATGCCCGCGGTTATGGGCAGATGGGAATTTGTTAATATCCGGTTGTAGAAAACCTGACACTTAACTTAATTAAAATGAATCAACAGCATGTGTAGCCGTGTTGGTCTCTTTTCGGCAGAGTCCGGGAAGAGAACACGGTCTCATGTTATGCTTGAACATAAGTAATTTTAGGATCACTTCTTGATCTTGTAGCTTCTCGACCGTGCTTTTCTTCTCTTCTCACTCTCATTTGCGTAAGTTACCCACTATATATGCTAGTGCTTGCTGCAGCTCCACCTCACTACATTTTCCTACCCATAAGCTTAAATAGTCTTGATCGCGAGGGTGTGAGATTTCTGAGTCCCCGTGACTCACAGATTACTTCCAAAACCTGATGCAGGTGCCGATGATGCCAGTCCAGGGGATGCGACCGAACTCAAGTGGAAGTTCGACGAGGATTCGGGATGTTACTATGTTTCCTTTCTAGACGATCAGTAGTGGAGCCCAGTTGGGGCGATCGGGGATCTTATGCATTTGGGGTTGTCTTTATTTTGGTTCCATAGTCGCACCTTGATTGTATTCTGGATGATGTAATGCTATTTATATGTATTGTGTGAAGTGGCTATTGTAAGCCAACTCTTTATCTCTTTCTTATTCAGTACATGGGATGTGTAAAGATTACCCCTCTTGCGACATGCCTACTATGCTATTATGCCTCTAAGTCGTGCTCCGACACGTGGGAGATATAGCCGCATCGTGGGTGTTACAACACCCTCATCTCAAATCACTTTATTTAGGTGTCAGTTGTCTGAATTTTTATTCTGGGCCAATTGATTCCCAATGGGAAGCAGCACCCCTCAAGGTGGCGGAGCTCCTAGGCTGCCGGTTGGCTGGTGTCTAACGTATGGGTGTGTGGCCGCAAGTTCGCCACGGAAGCAGCGCTTAGATGACTAGAGTTGCGTGGGTTCAAGGTACTGCAGCCGCCGGATCTGGATGACAAGGAGTCTTTGTGGATTGGCCCGGGGGCGGTGCAACCACGGCAGTGCGGTGGGGCGGGGAGCAGGGTTTTGGCCGGGGCCACGGACGGTGGAGGCAAGCTGCTCTGCCGTTGGTCGCTGGCTCTCCGGGGAAGATTCCTAACAGTGTGAGCCGGGAGGCACAAGACGGCCATCAAGCCATTCGGCGTAGATCGGACAGTACCAGAATAAAATAAAATCGTGTGACCCCAATTTAGTATCAGTCAAAAGACGTGTAACCACTCTCGTACCTTGCTGTTGATCTCTTAGTGTATTTCTTCAGATCAAAGAGATGTGTCGTTCTTAACATTATGCGTTATCTGCATCTTCAGCCACACCGTCTTTCGACTCACCGCAGCTGCTCCAACAAGGGAAACATACACCAGAAGGGAGCTATAGTCCCCACTCAACAGTTCCCTGCATCGAATGTGCGTGCCCGACATGGACAGCCACAACAACTGCAGGGCCATCGCCAAGTCAGCACATGATGCTCACTCCTATGGATGGCGGACAGACAGATTGTACCCTCATCTTACTTGTGTGCAACATTTATGGCTTTGTTATTCATCTAAGCATGGAAAATAGATTATCACATTTCACTGTATATTCATGCTGATCTCTTACGGGTCTTGTTCAGGAGTTAACGTTGTTCCATAGTTCAGCTAAGATACTTGTTCTTTAGGTAACGTTGTTCCAGTTATCATCCATCAGCCAATGCTATCCCACAGGCTGGTGATTACAGTATTATACCACTTCTAGTATTACCTATGTTGTTCTTTAATACTTTTGTGTGCCATCTAGTTAACTTGAGTACAAACAATACATATTCTGTAGCTTTCATCTGTGTTCTCCCTTTAGTTTTTGAGACATGTTGCTGCTAGTTAACCCTAGTCCTACTATTTATGTCGTCTCCTACAGGCACTCATTACATAAATCTAACTACTAGTTGTCTTCCATGCATGTCAGATATAATTGCACACATTGATATATCCACAAGAACCTCACCGAGCAATGTAAAGGCCAATAAACTTGATGTCAATGATACCCAATATGATGGAACGTGTAAAGGCAGTTCTCCAGAAGACTTGCAGAAAGATGTTGAATCCTCTTCATCCCACAAGGTCCTTGCTCTAACTTGGCCCATGATATGGGTACAACATGCATATAATGTCCTGGAGTGTATCTACTCTGTTGCAATGCCATGTGCTTAGCATGCTGATCATGCATGTAAATATGTCATGCCTTCCTGTTTTTCAGTACCTATTACATTCATGATAACATGTTTTCAAATTCAAGTACTGTCATTCTACTCTATCGCAATGCCATCTGCTTAATTTGGACATCATGCTTCTGAATATCTTATGCATTGTTATTCATCAGTATGTACTTCATCTGTCTACCATACCATGTTTTTTACATTGAAGTGTTGTTCTAGTGCTCTGTTGCAATGCCATCTTAGTTTCCCAATCATACACATGTATGTTGTCTTAGTTTTTTACGTATGTATTCCGTTAGCATACAGTTTTACATTCAACTAGTGTTTTTTTACTGTGTTGTCCTGTCGTATCCCTAGCTCTTACACCATACTCCCTCCGTCCGAATTACATGTTGCCGAAATGGATAAAAAAGATGTACCTAGAACTAAAATACGCCTAGACCCTCCATTTTTTCCGGATGGAGGGAATACATGTCAATATGTCATGCCTTTCTATTCTTCAGTACCTATTCCATCTATCTGTTGTAGCATGTTTTATAATTGAAGCACCATTTTTCTATACAAGGCATGCAAGGGGAAGACGACTATGTTAGAATCTGAAGGGTTACAAACAAGGTATTTGCAAAAGATCCAAAACCAGGAGATAATAAACCAACTCAGTTTTTATAGATAATGCTCTAGCACAGAGAAACCCAACTCCTACTGATAATAAGCAGATTCCAGTGGCCAAAGAACTAGTCCGCTCTAGTCCAGCAAAAGTAATGCCATAAGAACGATGACATGATGTAGACAATATCTATTTATGTAGAAATAGACTCCATCATTTTATCCTTAGTAGCAATGATACATACGTGTCGGTTCCCCTTCTGTCACTGGGATCAAGCACCGTAAGATCGGACCCGCTACAAAGCACCTCTTCCCATTGCAACATAAATAGATCAAGTTGGCCAGACAAAACCCAAATGTTGGAGAATAAATACGAGGCTATAAACAATCATGCACATAAGAGATAAAAGAAACTCAAATAACTTTCATGGATAAAAATATAGATCTGATCATAAACTCAAAGTTCATCCGATCCCAAAAACACATCGCAAAAAGAGTTACATCATATGGATCTCCAAGAGACCATTGTATTGAGAATCAAACGAGAGAGAGGAAGCCACCTAGCTACTAACTACGGACCTGAAGGTCTACAAAAGACTACTCACGCATCATCGGAGAGGCACCAATGGAAGTGGTGAACCCCTCCCTGATGGTGTCTAGATTGGATCTGGTGGTTCTAGACTCTACGGCGGCTGGAATTGATTTTCATCGACTCCCTAGGGTTTCTAGAATATTGGGGTATTTATAAAGCAAAGAGGCTGTCTGGGGGGCACCCGAGGTAGGCACAACCCACCAGGGCGTGCCTGGGCCTCCAGGCGCGCCCTGGTGGGTTGTGCTCCCCTCGGAGCACCCCCTAGGTGCTTCTCCGGCCCATTGGATGTCTTCTGGTCTAAAAATATGCACAAAAAGTTTCGCTGCGTTTGGACTCCGTTTGATATTGATTACCTGTGATGTAAAAAACATGCAAAAAACAGCAACTGGCTCTTAGCACTATGTCAATAGGTTAGTACCAAAAAATGATATAAATGACTATAAAATGATTATAAAACATCCAAGAATGATAATATAACAGCAAAAAATTATAGATACGTTGGAGACGTATCAGCATCCCCGAACTTAATGCCTGCTCATCCTCGAGTAGGTAAATGATAAAAACAGAATTTTTGATGTGGAATGCTGCCTAACATGTCATCTCATATTCTTTTCTTTATAGCATGGGCATTTTAACTTTTATATGATTTGAAGCAATAGTCTAGTTTTGACATGAGACTTAAATACACAAGCATACCAACAAGCAACCATGTCTTTCAAAATATCAATGCTAAAATAAGTTATCCCTAGCCCATCATGCTCAATCATTGATCCATTCATGAAACACACTCGCATATTAACTATACCCAATGCTCAAGTACAATCATAGTGCCCCCTAGTTGGTACTTTATAAGAGAAGATGGAGACTCAAATAAAAATAAAAATTGCATAAAGTAAAAGAAAGGCCCTTCGCGGAGGAAAGAAGGGATTTGTAGAGGTGCCAGAGCTCAAAGCGAAAATTGAGAGATAAAAACATTTTGAGAGGCATACTTTTCCCACCAACAAAAACGACTTAGAGTTCCCAACACTTCCCATGCTAGATATATCATAGGTGGTTCCCAAGCAGAAATTAAAGTTCATTCCTTCTTCCACCATACTTTCACTTTCCATGGCTAACCGTATCCATGGGTGCCTTCCATACCAACACTTTCCAAGGAATTTATTATTTGACAACATAAAGTAAATTCATTTTTCATTTCAGGACTGGGCATCCCTAATACCTTTGCCTTACTCTTGTGCAATGACAAGTGAATAAACACTCATCATGAGAATAACACATCTAGCATGGAAAATATTAGCCACCCCTCACCGCCTCACGAGCGGTACAAGCACACAAAAGAGAAATTTATTTTGAATATTAGAGATGGCACATACAAATTTGCTTAGAATGGCAAAATAATACCGCATATAGGTAGGTATAGTGGACTCATGTGGCAAAACTGATTTAAAGAATTTTGGATGCACAAGTAGTGATCATACTTAGTGCAAAATGAAGGCTAGCAAAATATTGAGAAGCGACCAACCAAGAAACGAATAATCTCATAAGAGAGTATTAAGCATAATTAACACCGAATAATGCACCACAAGTAGGATATAATTTCATTGCATAACTATTGACTTTCGTGCTTGCATAGGGAATCACAAACCTTAACAATAATATTCTTACTAAAGCATAATTACTCATCAACATGACTCACATATCACATCATCGTATCTCAAAACTATTACTAACAATCAAGTTTATTTTGTCCAATGATCTTCATGAAAGTTTTTATTATATCCTTGTTGGATATCTATCACTTTGGGACTAATTTTCATGTGTTGATTTTGATAAGCTCGTACAAATATAAGTGAAGATCGTGAGCATAAAATTTCTCTCAAATTAATTTAAGTTAAGCAAGAGAGAATTTCTTAAAAAATTTACTAACTCTCAAATAGATATAGGTGAAGCAAGAGAGCATTTCTTCAAAAATACTAAAGCACACCATTCTCAAAAAGATATAAGTGAAGCACTAGAGCAAGTCCATAGCTCATAAAAATTTAAGTGAAGCATAGAGAGCAATTCTAACAAGTCATGACATAATTTTGGCTCTCTCAAACAAGTGTGTCCAGCAAGGAATCAAGACTAAAAACACAAAACTAAACAAGCAAAGACTCATATCATACAAGATGCTCCAAGCAAAACACATAGTATGTGACGAATGAAAATATAGCTTCGAGTAAAATACTGATGGTCGTTAGTAAAAGAGGGGATGCCACTCGGGGCATCCCCAAGCTTACTTGCTTGCTTCTCTTCAGATAATAACTTGGGGTGCCATGGGCATCCCCAACCTTAGGCTCTTCTTACTCCTTATTCCTTCATCCATTGTAAGATAACCCAAAACTTGAAAACTTCAATCACACAAAACTCAACAAAACCTTCATGAGATCCGTTAGTATAAGAAAGCAAATCACTACTATAAGTATTGTAGCAAACCAATTCATATTTTGTTCTTGCATTATATCTAATGTATTCCAACTTTTATATGGCAAAAACTCATCAAAGAAAACCATAGAATCATCAAAACAAGCACACAATGCAAAGAAAACAGAATCCGTCAAAAACAGAACAGTCTGTAGCAATCTGGATATTTTGAATACTTCTGTAACTCCAAAAACTCTGAAAAATAGGAAGACCTGAGCAATTTGTGTATTAATATTCTTTAAAAATAATTGGTATTTTATTGCTCTCTGGTTAAAAACTAAAATTATTGTCATGAGCGCAAAAGTTTCTGTTTTTCAGCAAGATCAAACAACTATCACCCAAGAAGATCCTAAAGGATTTACTTGGCACAAACACTAATTAAACCACAAAAAACACAATCATAACAGTAGCATAAGTGTGCTAACACTCAAGAACAGAAAGCAAAAAGCAAAAATAAATCTTATTCATTGGGTTGCCTCCCAACAAGCGATATTGTTTCACGCCCCTAGCTAGGCATAAAGCAAGGATATAAGTTTTGTCATCCTTCTTTTTAATTCCCTTAGAGGTGTTTTCATAATGGGGTTTTGTAAAAACAACATAAAAATATTATCCATAGAAACCTTAGCACTGTTAAGTTGCTCGTTATCATAACCCCGTTGATTTCCGGCAACAATCCGAGAGTAATGTTGATTAACATTATTGAAAACTTGTTGGATTACATCTAGGATAGGGACTTCCTTTTTAATATTCTCATTAAAGATTTTATTATCCCCAAGCAAATGTCTTAAAGAATAATCACTATTGTAAAGAATTTCATCTATCACGGGCTTTTCATGATTCATACCGCAAAAATCAAAGATTTCCCTAGATTCCCGTATGATATAGTCAAACTCATTCATAAGAACAAGAGTGGCCAAATTTTTAGCCTTAGGATTCTTTATAACGGGGAGCTCAAAAAATAATCTTTACAAAGTAGGATGAGTATGGAGAAATTTACTTTCAAGTTTCAGAACTAGCGCTGAAATAGCATCTGCATAGGATCTAGTAGTTCTAAGTATAGGAGCATCATCAAGACTTAGGTTTCCAAAACAATTGAAAAAATCTTGGATACATTCTTTTCCCATAACATTCCCTTGCCCCAAGACAAAAGTTTTAGCATTCAGATTGCCCATACTTCCAATCTTAGGAGTTAGGCCATCATATGTTGGTGCCATATTGAAATCACTCATGATTGCAAGTAAAGGATAGACTCGACGAGAAAACGGTGAACGAAAAAGAGGGTGAATAAAACGGCAATTTTTTGTCAAGTGGGGAGAGGAAAACGAGAGGCAAATGGCAAATAATGTAAATTGTGAGGAGATGAGATTTGTGATTAGGAACCTAGTAGATGTTGAAGATCCTCCCTGGCAACAGCGCCAGAAATTCCTTTTGATGCGGCTTGAAGCTACGTCGATATTTCCCCAAAGAGGAAGGGATGATGCAGCACAACGACAATAGGTATTTCCCTCAGTGATGAAACCAAGGTTATCGAACCAGTAGGAGAACCAAGCAAGACTACGTAAACAGCACCTGCACACAAATAACAAATACTCGCAACCCGACGTGTAAAAGGGGTTATCAATCCCTTTCAGGTAGCGGCGCCAGAAATTGCCAAACGGGCATGAGAGAGTTGTAAATATTGATAGAACGAACACCAAATAAAATAAATTGTAGCAAGGTATTTTTGTATTTTTGGTTTAATAGATCTAAAAATAAAAGCAAATAAAAATAGATCACAAAGGCAAATAATATGAGAAAGAGACTCGGGGGCCGTAGGTTTCGCTAGTGGCTTCTCTCGAGAAAAATAGCAAATGGTGGGTAAACAAATTATTGTTGGACAATTGATAGAACTTCAAATAATGATGAAGATATCCAGGCAATGATCATTATATTGGCATCACGTCCACGATTAGTAGATCGACTCATGCCTGCATCTACTACTATTACTCCACACATCGACCGCTATCCAGCATGCATCTAGTCTATTAAGTTCATGGAGAAACGGAGTAATTAATGCCATAAGAACGATCACATGATGTAGACAAGATCTATTTATGTAGAAATAGACCCCATCATTTTATCCTTAGTAGCAATGATACATATGTGTCGGTTCCCCTTCTGTCACTGGGATCAAGCACCATCAGATCGAACCCACTACAAAGCACATCTTCCCATTGCAAGATAAATAGATCAAGTTGGCCAGACAAAACCCAAATATCAGAGAAGAAATGCGAGGCTATAAGCAATCATGCATATAAGAGATCAAAGAAACTCAAATAACTTTCATGAATAAAATATAGATGTCATCATAAACTCAAAGTTCAGCCGATCCCAACAAACACACTGCAAAAGAGTTACATCATATGGATCTCCAAGAGACCATTGTATTGAGAATCAAACGCGAGAGAGGAAGCCATCTAGCTACTAACTACGGACCCGAAGGTCTACAAAAGACTACTCACACATCATCGGAGAGGCGCCAATGGAAGTGGTGAACCCCTCCGTGATGGTGTCTAGATTGGATCTGGTGGTTCTGGACTCTGCGGCGGCTGGAATTGATTTTCATCGACTCCCCTAGGGTTTCTGGAATATTGGGGTATTTATAGAGCAAAGAGGCGGTCCGGGGGGCACCCGAGGTGGGCACAACCCACTAGGGCGTGCCTGGCACTTGGCACTATGTCAATAGGTTAGTACAAAAAATGATATAAAATGACTATAAAATTATTATAAAACATTGAAGAATGATAATATAACAGCATGGAACAATCAAAGATTATAGATACATTGGAGACGTATCACTGCAGTAGGTTGAGGGGTGACTAATTGTGGTTACGGTCGAGGTGAAGATACCCCGAACAAACCCCTCAAAGGATTGTTTTCCATAGTAACAAGTGACAGTAAATTTCAGCTCATAGTAATATTTTTTCCTTACCAAGAGCGCTTCACTCCCCGGCAACAGCCCCAGAAAAGTGCCTTGATGACCCACAAGTATAGGGGATCAATCGTAGTCCCTTCGATAAGTAAGAGTGTCGAACCCAAAGAGGAGCAGGAGGAAATGACAAGTGGTTTTGAGCAAGGTAATGTCTGCAAGCGCTGAAATTGTAAGTAACAATAATTTGGTAGCAGGATAATTTGAAACGAGCACAAGACGATAATGGAAAATAATATGCAGCAAGATAGCCCAATCCTTTTGTGGCAAAGGACATGCCAAAACGGTTTCTTATAATAAGCAAAGTGTTCTTGAGGGCACACGGGAATTTCATCTAGTCACTTTCACCATGTTGGCTTGATTTGTGTTCACTACTTTGATAATTTGATATGTGGGTGGATCGGTGCTTAGGTGTTGTTCTTACTTGAACAAACCTCCTACTTATGATTAACCCCCTCGCAAGCATCCGCAACTACGAGAAAAGTATTAAGATAGAATCTAACCATACCATTAAACTTTTGGATCCAAATTGGTCCCTTACGAAGTAGCGCATAAACTAGGGCTTAAGCTTCTGTCACTCTAGCAACCCATCATCTAATAACTACTTCACAATGCATTCCCTTAGGCCCGAATATGGTGAAGTGTCATGTAGTCGACGTTCACATGACACCACTAAGGGAATCACAGCATACATATTATCAAAATATCAAACACATATCAAGTTCATATGATTACTTGCAACATGATTTCTCCCGTGACCTCAAGAACAAAAGTAGCTACTCACAAGTGATAAACATGTTCATGGTCAGAGGGGTATTAAATAGCATAATGGATCTGAACATATAATATTCCACCAAATAAACCATATAGTGATCAACTACAAGATGTAATCAACACTACTAGTCACCCACAGGTACAAATCTGAGGTTCCGGTACAAAGATTGAACACAAGAGATGAACTAGGGTTGAGAGGAGATGGTGCTGGTGAAGATGTTGATGAAGATTGGCCTCCCCAAGATGAGAGGGTTGTTGGTGATGATGATGATGATGATTTCCCCCTTCGAGAGGGAAGTCCCCCCAGCGGAATCACTCCACCGGAGGGCAAAAGTGCTCCTGTCCAAGTTTCGCCTCGAGAAGGCGGCGCTCCATCCCGAAAGTCCTCTCCTTATTTTTTCTAGGTCAAAATGACTTATATACTAGAAGATGGGCACCGAAGGTGGGCCGAGGAGGGCACAACCCACCAGGGCGCGCTTGGGCTCCCTGGTGTGCCTAGGAGGGTTGTGCCCACCTGGTGGGGCCCCTCTGGTAGTTATTCACTCCAATAATTCTTATTTATTCCATAAAAATTTCTCGTGAAGTTTCAGCTCATTTGGAGTTGTGCAGAATAGGTAGCCTGCCGTAGCTTTTTCATGTCTAGATTTCCAGCTGCTAGAATTCTCCCTCTTTGTGTGAACCTTGCATATTATGAGAGAAAAGGCATTAGAATTACTCCAAAAAGCATTATTATGCATAAAAACATTATAAATAACAGTAGGTAAACATGATGCAAAATGGACGTATCATGGCCCCCGTTTCAACGATATAGCATATACAAAGAATTATCTACTTTATACTATCGCCTCTAAAAAACCTACACTATATACAATAAAGAGACTAAGGCATAGAAACGAAGAATAATCCTACACTATACAATAAAGAAATTACAGCAGATTATATCCACTTGGCATTATAGTTCGGCTCAAGTGATAATAAAGCATACATAAACAGTAAATTACATACACTGGGCAAATAAAGCTCATACCTCATGGACGCGCATCAATAGAACTTACCATTTGAAATATAATCTCTTCAGCAAATAGGATTGGCCGAATTCAGATAGCACGAATTTCATTCTGCAAAATATCCAATTCCTTTGTGGTTACCTCGGTGTCTTGTTTCATTTTTTTGAATGCTGCATCTAATACCTGCAACTTCAAACTAAACATGTTGATTACATGTTGAGAATCATATACACATTGTCTTGCCACCTCTAGTTGATGCTCGAGAACATCAACACATTTCAATTTCAATCTATAATCATTTGGTAATGGCCATGCCGCACTGCTCTCAGATCTTTGTGTTGATGTCACTTCATCCTGAAATGTTTCTGTAAGTACACATGACTAGGGCAAAAATATAGTTACAACAGTGAAGCGAGCAAGACAGACTATCTTGTACATGGTAAAACAGGACTAACAATAATGTTACACGTCATGAAGCATAAGTAGGACGTGGGGGAAACTGCGTCCAGGCTCGGGCACCATGGACAACTGGAAAAGGGAGGTAGGGCGCGACCTGGGCCGCACAGTGTGCTGCTCAAGCCTAGTAGCACAGTGGATATTTTCTATTTTTCTATTTTATAATGTCTCCCCTATTTTGTATTTATTACCGGTATCAAATGATTTTAGTTGAACCTATAAACTTGCACATAGTTACTAGGTGATATTACCAGACCACACACAAGCTTTGGAATTTATTTGGAAAAGCCTAAACATTTGTTTATTTTTAAATGGCCCAATTAGTTGTTGTTGTTTCAGTTTTTAAGAGGTTAATGGCATTTAATTATTTCAAAAGATGTTGGCTAATTCATGATAGATACTTAGTGATTATTAGCAAGCCAACATATATTTGTATTTTACTTGGTTGAAGACTTCAGAATTTGACCAGCATTTGAATTTGAATTTGACTTTAGGTTCAATGAAGTGAGAATTAATCTTAGTAAAAGAGATGACATGCATCATTAGTCTGAGGTTACTGTAGCTTAATTACAGGGGTGTTACACATCCGGTAACTATTGCAAGACATGTTATCAATCAATCATTCATCTTTATGTCGTTTTAATGAGTACATGTTGCGATCCTCGCCATGTGTGAGTAATACAGTAAAGCAATGGGTTGAGGCAAGGACTTGCAACCCTACATATTTGTTCACTAGGTCATTGGAATGACTTTGTGTATTTGACATTATTTGTGTGTGTCTAATTGCAATAGAATTGCCTCTTGTCTTTTCTCTCGATCTAAGGCCGTGGAGGTACCCAGGATCCATAGATCGATCCAAAAGGAGGTAAGGAGTGAGGAAGACATAGAATGCTATCCAAAATAGCAGTGAGAGAGAAGTGGTTAGTACGGTAGCAGATAGCTATTCCTTGGAGGCAAATAAGGTGTAGTCATTAAACACCCATTGCTTTTGTTTGAATAATCATTTTTAATAACCGAGGTAACCCTGGTAAGGGCCATCGGTTGGATAACTATCTCTTGATGCATGTCGCACACTAGTCGAGATGTACTCTGGACACATTCTCCACTTCATTGTTGAAAGGGTCGCTATGGTCGACTAGAGGGGTAGTGATTGGGCGATTAACAATTTTAACTTCTTTTGCAAATTTTAGGCTCAACAATAAAGTAGGTTATCTAGATATGCAACTAGGTAGACAACCTATATGACAAGATCAACAACCACAAGCACAATCTAAAGAGTAACCACAATATAACACGCTTGCATAGAGTAAAGGATAGAAGTAACCGCAAGTGGGGATGAGGATGTGTTGCCAAAGTTCCTTCATTTGGGGGAGGTGCATCTCTATTGGAGGTGTGGAGGCATGATACTCCCCAAGCACCACAATGGCTCACCCTATTCTCCTCACACCCTCGCATGATGCAAGGTGCCATGAAACCACTAGCGGTGCCATTGAATATGACAACTAGAACCTTAAGAGACAGGTTTGGGGCTATCTGCACAACTTAATTGGAGGCTGCCAACACCACCATGGAGCTTCACCACAATGGAATGTGTCTCCTAGGCGACTCTTCTGTCTAGGGTGCCCAAACACCCAAGAGTAACAAGATCCACAATAGAATCTAGGGGGTAACAAATTTTCTTTGGGTGGAAGTGTAGATCTAGTCTCGTATCTCAATCCCAAGCAAATCAATAAGTTTGGTTGGCTAGGAATGGAGATCGGACAAGAATAAGCTCCAGTCATGTCACAGCCCTAGATTATTGCTTGTATTAGTTGCATCATAGAGCACTCATGAATCATGTCTAAATTTCTGAAACTTGAACTGAGGAAATTTGGAAGCCTCAAAATTTAAATAAAAGAAGGGCTAAAACCCTAAAATCTCATTCATTGTTCCAAAAATGTTCTTCTTAAATGTTTGATAATATTTGGCAAGGGTTCTGGTCCCAACCAAAATATTGAACATTTTTAGGGACTTAATCTTGGGACTTTGAATTTAAATCATTAGCTATTTGAATTTGAATTATATTCATATAATTAGAATATAATTTCAAATACCCCTGAAATATTTTATGAGCTTTTGGAAAAGTCCATCTAGCAAAATAAAAATATTCAGAGGAGTTTTTGGCATTGTTTGGATTATTTTAAATTCAAAACAGTGGCAAAAGATTAAATAAAAGAAAACAGAACAGAAAAATAAAAAAAAGGAGCAGAAGACCTACCTGTCGCTTACCTGGACCTACCTGGCGGCCCAGCTGCGGCCCAGCACTGCTGGCCCAGCCCAGCAGTCGCCCCCACCGTCTTCAACCTCCTGCCAGTAGGCAGGAGGGCGTGTGGTCGCCGCGCGTGGGCACGCGCGCGCCACCTCCTGCTTCACACCGCTGCCCCGACGCGTCTGGACGACGCCACGCACCCCTTCTGGAACCCGTCGCTCACTCTCTCGTCCCCATCCTCTCCTCTGCTCTCTCTCCCTCTCTGCCCGAGCGGAGCTCGTCGCCACCGACGCCGTTCGCCGCGGCCACAGCCACCCCCTCGCTCCCCCTCCGCATCCCTGAGCTCCGTCCCGACCCCGTGGAGCTACACACCCGACGCACGCGACCAGAGGAGGCCCCAGTCGACCGGAGCGTCGTCGTCTTCATCTCCGGTGTTGGAGATCGCCGCCGTCAATTCGCCGTCGCAGAAGCTTCCCCGAGCTCGCCGACCCCTCCGTTCGATCCACTGTGAGCCCCGCCGCCTTTTCCCCTCCTCCTAGAGCTCGTTCCCGCCCTCTAGCCGCCTCTTCCGCCGTGCCCGAATCTCGCTGCCGCCGTGCCATGTCGCTGCCGCGGCCAGAGCTGCCTCCGCCCGCTTTTGAGCGTGTCGCCGTTCTCACCGTGCTCCCAAGAGCCGAACGCATGCACCAGCTCCTCCTGCCGTGCTCCCTAACACCCACCCCGAGCTCGCCCGAGCTCCGGCCGCCGCCGAGGTCGACGCCGTGCTCAACTCCGGCCACCTCGCGGCCTCCCGTCCGTTCCTTTGGATGCGGACGAGCAAGAGCTCCTCCCTAGTGCCCCCAGCGCGCCAAACCACCGCTCGTAGCGCCAAACCCGCCACCACCCGAGCTCCGGCCGCCGCCTAAGTGGTCGCCGCCGTCGACCCCGGCCTCCCCGTGCCCAGCTGCGTGCGCCCCTAGATGCGCGGGAGCACAGGCTCCCTCTTGGTGCCTCAGCGCGACCAGCCGCGGGCTGTAGCGCCGTCCCGAGCAACTCCGGCGAGGTCTCGCCATCGCCGTGGTCGCCGGCGTCACTTGCTGACGTGGCTGGCCTAATTAGCCACTAAACACCGCACCGTGTCACTGACACCTAGGCCCCACGCCCTAATTAACCCAGTTTAATATCTGTTTAGGATTAACTAAACCAGAGCGGCCCCACGCGTCAGTTTTGACCAAGCTGACGTGGCCGTTGACCGGGCCCACACGTCAGCGGCACTAACCAGCCCCAGTCACTGACCAGTGGACCCCACTGGTCAGGTTTGACCAGCAGCAGCGTCTGTTGACCTGCTAACGTCATACTGACTCAATGCTGACGCAATAATGTTTTCTGGATTTATTTTTATTCAGAAAATCCCAGAAAATTGTATAAACTTCTAAAATTCATAGAAATTCAACCGTAACTCCAAATCAAATAATTTATATATGAAAAATTATCAGAAAAATCCAATCTATCCATCTGTACCATTTCCATGCATGTTAGAACAACTTATAGATGCTGTTTAGCACAAATCATATAAAGGGCATTTAAATAATCATATATGGAGTTGGAGTTTGAATCATGTATTCAAACCAACTTCATTTAAATCATAGCTAAGTGCATTAGCCCAAAACACATTCATATTACCATGTCATAGCATGCATCATATTGTGCATTGCATTGATCGTGTTTCTTCCTTGTTTGCCGGTGTTTGTCCCCTCTCGCTAGACGTGGTTCCGACGATGACTTCGATGACACCGATGAAGAACTATGTTATCTTCAGAAGTGCCAGGCAAGCAAAACCCCCTTGTTCATTCCGATAAAATCCCACTCTCTCGCTCCTGCTCTCTTTTACTGCATTAGGACAACAACGACATATTTGTTACTTGCTGCGGTAGCTGAACCCCTTTATCCTTTGCATGACCTGTCATTGCCACAGTAAATAGATGAAACCCACTAGCATGAGTAGGAGTTGTTTGAGCCCTGATGTGCCTACTCATTCATGCTTGTTTGTCATGCCTGCTACTGCTTAGAGTTGAGTCAGGTCTGATTCATTGGAAATGAATCGGAGGTGTGTAAAACATGTCCTACTGTTGAGAGCTAAGAGTGTGAACACGATTTGGTAAAGGTAGCGGTGAGAGGCCATGTAGGAGTACATGGTGGGTTGTCTCATTGCAGCCGTCCTCAGGAACTAAGTTCTGTGTTTGTGATCCATGATTAGTTACTACCACACATTGGACTCCGGGCGCTCCAAGCCCTCTCGACTTATTAATCAACTTGATCTCTGTCCAGGAGTTGCAACTAGTTTCTGGTGTTTGTACGTAGTGTTAGTAGTCTACCAAGTGGCACCCGGTACAGGTGGGCTTGGGACAGACTAGGCACAGTGGCACGGTGTACCAAGCGTAGATCCACCCGTCGAGGTGGGCTTGGGAACCCTGCTCACATCGTTTGGGGCCGTGAGCGACACCCCTGCCGGATCTCCTTGCGGATGGAACCCGAATAGGCGATAAACCTGGACTAGAGACTTGTATGGTTAGTCAGGTCGTGGTCGACTCCCTCGCCCGGCTTCCGCTTGAAGGTTGCCGAGGTACATGACGTGTACAGGGCGGTAAGTGGCGAGAGCGTGTGTGAAGAAGTACACCCCTGCAGGGTTATCATTGTCTATTCGAATAGCCGGATTCCTCGGATATGGAAACTTGGACCCCTTGCATAGTTCATAGACAAGTGAAAGTGGATACTCTAAAATACGCAAGATAAGCGTGAGTGCTATGGATGGCGTTCTCGTAGGGAGACGGGAGCGGATCCATAGTGGTGTATTGATATGGTGAATATGTGGACTCGTGTGCGCCACCTCAAAAGAGTTACTTGCAGTCGTAGTTCAGGATAGCCACCGAGTCAAAGCTGGCTTGCTGCAGTTAAACTCCACCATCCCCTTTGTTGATAATGATGCATATGTAGTTAGTTCTGATGTAAGTCTTGCTGGGTACATTTGTACTCACGTTTGCCTATTTTATGTTTTTGCAGAGAGACTTCAGTCTCACTAGTAGTTCCACGTGGGCTTCGACGTTTAGCTTGTTACCTCAGCTACGATCTTGTGCCCTCGGCAGGATCTGGTAGATAGTCAGGCTTTTCAGCCTTTTTCATTTATAGATGTCTGTGCCCAGACATGATAGCTTCCGCTTGTGCTTTGACTTGTATGCTCTGAATGTTGGGTCATGAGACCTATGTTTGTAATATTTCGCTCCTCGGAGCCTAATGAATAAATACTTGAGTTGTAGAGTCATGTTGTGATGCCATGGTGTATTTGCACATATCGAGCATATTGTGTGTATGTTATTGAAATGCTTGGTATGTGTGGGATCTGACTATCTAGTTGTTTATCTTTAGTAGCCTCTCTTACCGGGAAATGTCTCCTAGTGTTTCCACCGAGCCATGGTAGCTTGCTACTGCTCCGGAACACTTAGGCTGGCCGGCATGTGTCCTTCTTCGTTCCTGTGTCTGTCCCTTCGGGGAAATGTCACGCGATGAATACCGGAGTCCTGTTAGCCCGCTACAGCCCTGTTCACCGGAGTCCTGCTAGCCCAGTGCTACAGCCTGGATTCACTCGCTGATGACCGACACGTTCGATGCTGGGTCATGGATGCCTGTTCCTGTAAGTTAGTGCCACTTTGGGTTCACGACTAGCCATGTCAGCCCGGGTTCTTTGTCATATGGATGCTAGCGACACTATCATATACGTGAGCCAAAAGGCGCAAACGGTCTCGGGCCAGGTAAGGTGGCACCCGTGGGAATACCGTGCGTGAGGCCGCAAAGTGATATGATGTGTTACATGCTAGATCGATGTGGCATTGAGTCGGGGTCCTGACAAGTCATCAATGGAGGAGAAAGAGAGGCAGGAGGTAGGTGGGAGGGGGAAGAACCCCCTCCTTTTATATTCCCTCACAAATACAACCGTTACAGCGAAAGTATACGATGAGCCATACAACCGCTCTGGAGAGCGGTGCAACTGCTAAAGTCCCATAAGTGTGGCCAGAGCAACTAGAGCGGTACAACCACTCAAGCTGCACAACTCTGGTTGTGGCCATCGGAGCGGTACAACCGCCCGTCTACTGCTCGTGTACCACCTGGAACCCGAGAGGAAAGGGCCCCTAGAGGTTATTGGCCCGGTACTTGGGGTGGTGTACCTCTCCAGGGGATATAGTGGAAAACCCCTTGAGTATGCGGTACAACCGCTTGGGTGAGAAGAAGTTTCCCAAGTCCACAAGGGAGCGGTACAACCGCTGCCCCTGGCAGTACAATGGAGTGAGTATATTTCAATGCAAGGGGATTTGAGTTCTCTCTGCGAAAACAGATAGGAAGGCTACATGGGTGCAATATTGATTTTGTGTATGTGATTGGATTCCACCCGTGCCTTCCAACGCGGACCCCCTCTTAATAGTACAAATTTCCTACAACCAAAGATATAAAAGTGCCAAAAATACCGTCTTTGATATTTTCCTTTCTAGAGGGGTACCTAACCGTCTTGAGCCATATAGATGTGCATGTGTAGCTCAAGTACATGGTCAGCCCACAAACTGCATTGTCATCAACACCAAAAAACTTAAGGGGGATGTCCTTTCAATTTCCTCCTTTTTGGTGATTGATAACAACACAACGATTTGCATAAAGATGTTACAATAAAGCACAACGGTCTACAAATATAGACTGGCTCCCCTAGATGTATGCACTATTTGAATTTCCTTTTGGAATGCAAAGTGCACACAACTAGGATCGATGCCCCCTAGATTTAAATACCAACAAGAAATTGCAAATGATAATAGATATATGCTAAGCATGCATAAGCAACAACAACATGTGGTGGAGCAAAATATAAGAGAACAAGGAATGAACATAGCTCCACAAGCATGAATTTAAAGACATGAATTTAAGGTACATATCATTGAAAATGCATGTCTTACACCATGCTAAAAATAATGTTTCCAAGACAATAAGTTCACAAACCAAAGAAAATGAGTTTCAACTTAACAAGGAGGTCACAAGCAACAATAACGAGCTTGAAAACAAGTTTGTGACTCCCACCCATGCAAATCTCAATGAGATAACCTAATGGAACTCTCTCCCCCTTTGTCATCAAGAAGCCAAAAAGGGAAATAGCGATGCTAATCCCCCTGATGATCAATCCTCGTCCTTAGACTCCTCCTCGGATTTCTATGCCTCCTCATCCTCATCGGTGTCACGACCTTGGAAAACTGGAGTTCGCTCACGCTCGGCATCAGATATGGAGTTGTCAGGTGCATCATCATCATCCTCATATATCCATTGGCTGTGAGTGGAGATCCATATGTCTTCCGGTGTGATGACCTTCTTAGAACCACTCCCAGTAGAAATGTTCAAAGCCCTCACCATAGGAATCTGGCGGTGACGAGCAAGCTTCTCATCTCTGTGCGCCTCATACATCATATGTTAGATGTCAGTCTAAAGGCACAAGGCCTTTTAACCTTGTTCTGCAGTCTACAGCCCAGCTAGGCTTCCTCCTAGGGGCAACTCTAAGTCACGGTCACTGGAATCAACAAGCACCTCATCCTCATCCTAGGTCACACGAGGCTCAGTATGTTTCTTCCTCTTCAGCCTTTTGACCTCATGAACAACAAAGTTGCTAGGGGAGGTCAAAGGCTCATTAGGTGTATGCTCACCCCACTTCTCACTCAGAAAAGCCATGCTATACGGTGCAAGAGTGGCTACCTTCCTGTTCATCACAACATAGAACATCTCATGTCACGGATAGTTGGGGACGTCAAGTGGAATACCCTGCTCCTTCTCAGTGTGAGAAGTGAGCATAAGATCAACGGGTTATCCATGAATCCGATCCTGGTTCCCACCTTGGGGATAAGAGTAGAGTGGTAGATGCATGCATGATGTCCTAGAGTGGCTTGAGATCCTTAGAATCTCCCATCACACCACTCCCGTGAATCTACAATTCACCTTGAACAATCTTCTCACTAGCTTGAGCCCTGTCATGTGGACAAATGCCTATAGAATCATTCATTCCCTTGTCATCATATCCAAGGACCAAGCAAAACTTGTTGGAAATATGCCCTAGAGGCAATAATAAATTAGTTATTATTATATTTCCTTGTTCATGATAATCGTTTATTATCCATGCTATAATTGTATTGATAGGAAACTCAGATACATGTGTGGATACATAGACAACACCATGTCCCTAGTAAGCCTCTAGTTGACTAGCTCGTTGATCAATAGATGGTTACGGTTTCCTGACCATGGACATTTGATGTCATTGATAACGGGATCACATCATTAGGAGAATGATGTGATGGACAAGACCCAATCCTAAGCCTAGCACAAAGATCGTGTAGTTCGTATGCTAAAGCTTTTCTTATGTCAAGTATCGTTTCCTTAGACCATGAGATTGTGCAACTCCCGGATACCGTAGGAATGCTTTGGGTGTATCAAACGTCACAACGTAACTGGGTGACTATAAAGGTGCACTATAGGTATCTCCGAAAGTGTCTGTTGGGTTGGCTCGAATCGAGACTGGGATTTGTCACTCCGTGTAAACGGAGAGATATCTCTGGGCCCACTCGGTAGGACATCATCATAATGTGCACAATGTGATCAAGGAGTTGATCACGGGATGATGTGTTACGGAACGAGTAAAGAGACTTGCCGATAACGAGATTGAACAAGGTATCGGGATACCGACGATCGAATCTCGGGCAAGTATAATACCGCTAGACAAAGGGAATTGTATACGGGATTGATTAAGTCCTTGACATCGTGGTTCATCCGATGAGATCATCGTGGAACATGTGGGAGCCAACATGGGTATCCAGATCCCGCTGTTGGTTATTGACCGGAGAGTCATCTCGGTCATGTCTGCATGTCTCCCGAACCCGTAGGGTCTACACACTTAAGGTTCGATGACGCTAGGGTTATAAAGGAAGTTTGTATGTGGTTACCGAATGTTGTTCGGAGTCCCGGATGAGATCCCGGACGTCACGAGGAGTTCCGGAATGGTCCGGGGGTAAATATTTATATATAGGAAGTCCTATTTCGGCCATCGGGACAAGTTTCGGAGTCATCGGTATTGTACCGGGACCACCGGAAGGGTCCCGGGGTTCCACCGGGTGGGGCCACCTATCCCGGAGGGCCCCATGGGCTGAAGTGGGAAGGGATCCAGCCCAAAGTGGGCTGGGGCGCCACTTCCCCCTAGGGCCCATGCGCCTAGGGTGGGGGAAACCCTAAAGGAAGAGTCCTAGGAGGGGAAGGCACCTCCTAGGTGCCTTGGGGGGGAGGGAATCCTCCCTTGGCCGCCACCCCTTTCCCATATAGGGCTGCCCCCCCCCCTAGGGGTGGGAACCCTAGAGGGGGCGCACCCTCCTCCCTCTCCCCTATATATAGTGAGGCCTGGGGCTGCCCATAACACGCGATCTGATCTCTGCCTGTTGGTGCAGCCCTCTCTCTCTTTCTCCTCATATCCCGTGGTGCTTGGCGAAGCCCTGCAGGATTGCCACGCTCCTCCATCACCACCACGCCGTTGTGCTTCTGCTGGATGGAGTCTTCCTCAACCTCTTCCTCTCTCCTTGCTGGATCAAGGCATGGGAGACGTCACCGGGCTGTACGTGTGTTGAACGCGGAGGTGCCGTCCGTTCGGCACTAGGATCATCGGTGATTTGGATCACAACGAGTACGACTCCATCAACCCCGTTCTCTTGAACGCTTCCGCTTAGCGATCTACAAGGGTATGTAGATGCACTCTCCTTCCCCTCGTTGCTAGTCTCTCCATAGATTGATCTTGGTGACACGTAGGAATTTTTTTGAATTTATGCTACGTTACCCAAAAGTGGCATCATGAGCTAGGTCTATTGCATAGATTCTATGCACGAGTAGAACACAAAGTAGTTGTGGGCGTTGATTTTGTTCAATATGCTTGTCGTTACTAGTCTTATCTTAATTCGGCGGCATCGTGGGATGAAGCGGCCCGGACCAACCTTACACGTACGCTTACGTGACACCGGTTCCACCGACAAACATGCACTAGTTGCATAAGGTGGCTGGCGGGTGTCTGTCTCTCCCACTTTAGTCGGATCGGATTCGATGAACAGGGTCCTTATGAAGGGTAAATAGCAATTGGCATATCACGTTGTGGTCTTTGCGTAGGTAAGAAACGTTCTTGCTAGAAACCCATAGCAGCCACGTAAAACATGCAAACAACAATTAGAGGACGTCTAACTTGTTTTTGCAGGGTATGCTATGTGATGTGATAGGCCAAAGGATGTGATGAATGATATATGTGATGTATGAGATGATCATGTTCTTGTAATAGGAATCACGACTTGCATGTCGATGAGTATGACAACCGGCAGGAGCCATAGGAGTTGTCTTAATTTATTTATGATCTGCGTGTCAACATAAACGTCATGTAATTACTTTACTTTATTGCTAACCGTTAGCTGTAGTAGTAGAAGTAATAGTTGACGAGACAACTTCAAGAAGACACGATGATGGAGATCATGGTGTCATGCCGGTGACGATGATGATCATGGAGCCCCGAAGATGGAGATCAAAAGGAGCAATATGATATTGGCCATATCATGTCACTATTTGATTGCATGTGATGTTTATCATGTTTATGCATCTTGTTTGCTTAGAACAACAGTAGTAAATAAGATGATCTCTCATTAATAATTTCAAGAAAGTGTTCCCCCTAACTGTGCACCGTTGCGACAGTTCGTAGTTTCGAAGCACCACGTGATGATCGGGTGTATAGATTCTTACGTTCACATACAACGGGTGTAAGACAGATTTACACATGCAAACCCTTAGGTTGACTTGACGAGCCTAGCATGTACAGACATGGCCTCGGAACACAGAAGACCGAAAGGTCGAGCATGAGTCGTATAGAAGATACGATCAACATGAAGATGTTCACCGATGTTAACTAGACCGTCTCACGTGATGATCGGACACGGCCTAGTTGACTCGGATCATGTAATCACTTAGATGACTAGAGGGATGTCTATCTGAGTGGGAGTTCATAAGATGAACTTAATTATCCTGAACATAGTCAAAAGGTCTTTGCAAATTATGTTGTAGCTCGCGCTTTAGTTCTACTGTTTAGATATGTTCCTAGAGAAAATTTAGTTGAAAGTTGATAGTAGCAATTATGCGGACTAGGTCCGTAAACTGAGGATTGTCCTCATTGCTTCATAGAAGGCTTATGTCCTTAATGCACCGCTCAGTGTGCTGAACCTCGAACATTGTCTGTGGATGTTGCGAACATCTGACATACACATTTTGATAACTACGTGATAGTTCAGTTAAACGGCTTAGAGTTGAGGCACCGTAGACGTTTTGAAACGTCGCGAAACATATGAGATGTTTCGAGGGCTGAAATTGGGATTTCAGGCTCGTGCCCACGTCAAGAGGTATGAGACCTCCGACGTTTTTTCTTAGCCTGCAAACTAAGGGAGAAAAGCTCAATTGTTGAACTTGTGCTCAGATTGTCTGAGTACAACAATCGCTTGAATCGAGTGGGAGTTGATCTTCCAGATGAAATAGTGATGGTTCTCCGAAGTCATTACCACCAAGCTGCTTGAGCTTTGTGATGAACTATAATATATCAGGGACATATATGATGATCCGTGAGATATTCGCGATGTTTGACACCACAAAAGTAGAAATCAAGAAGGAGCATCAATTGTTGATGGTTGGTGAAACCACTAGTTTCAAGAAGGGCAAGGGCAAGAAGGGATACTTCATGAAACGGCAATTCAGCTGCTGCTCTAGTGAAGAGACCCAAGGTTGAACCCAAACCCGAGACTAAGTGCTTCTGTAATAAGGGGAACAGTCACTGGAGCAGAATTACCCTAGATACTTGGTAGATGAGAAGGCTGGCAAGGTCGATAGAAGTATATTGGATATACATTGTGTTGATGTGTACTTTACTAGTACTCCTAGTATCACCAGGGTATTAGATACCGGTTCGGTTGCTAAGTGTTAGTAACTCGAAATAAAAGCTACCGAATAAACGGAGACTAGCTAAAGGTGAGCTGGCGATATGTGTTGGAAGTGTTTCCAATGTTGATATGATCAAGCATCGCACGCTCCTTCTACCATCGAGATTGGTGTTAAACCTAAATAATTGTTATTTGGTGTTTGCGTTGAGCATAGACATGATTGGATTATGACTATAGCAATACGGTTATTCATTTAAGGAGAATAATTGTTACTCTGTTTATTTGAATAATACCTTCAATGGTCTTACACCTAAAATGAATGGTTTATTGAATCTCGATCGTAGTGATACACATGTTCATGCCAAAAGATAGTAATGATAGTACCACCTACTTGTGGCACTGCCACGTAAGTCATATCGGTATAAAACGCATGAAGAAGCTCCATGTTGATGGATCTTTGGGCTCACTCGTTTTTGAAAAGTTTGAGACATGCGAACCATGTCTATTGGTGTATATGCATGAAGAAACTCCATGCAAGTGGACCGTTTGGACTCACTTGATTTTGAATCACTTGAGACATGCAAATCATACCACATGGGCAAGATGACTGAAAGCCTCGGTTTCAGTAAAATGGAACTAGAAAGCAACTTGTTGGAAGTAATACATTTTGATGTGTGCAGTCCAATGAGTGCTGAGGCGTGTAGTGGATATCGTTATGTTCTTACTTCACAGATGATTTGAGTAGATGTTGAGTATATTTACTTGATGAATCACGAGTCTGAATTATTGAAAGGTTCAAGTAATTTCAGGGTGAAGTTGAAAGATCATCGTGACAAGAGGATAAAAGATCTATGATATGATCATAGAGATGAATATCTGAATTACGAGTTTGGCACAGAATTAAGACATTGTGGAAATTGTTTCACAACTAATACAGCCTGGAACACCATAGTGTGATGGTGTGTCCGAACATCATAACTGCACCCTATTGGATATGATGCATACCATGATGTCTCTTATCGAATTACCACGATAGTTTATGGGTTAAGCATTAGCGACAACCACATTCACTTTAAATAGGGCACCACGTAATTCTGATGAGATGACACCATATGAACTATGGTTTAGAGAAACCTAAGCTGTCATTTCTTAAAGGTTTGGGGCTGCAACGCTTATGTGAAAAAGTTTCAGGATGATAAGTTCGAACCCAAAGCGGATAAATGCATCTTCATAGGACACCCAAAACAGTTGGGTATACCTCCTGTCTCAGATTCGAAAGCAATAAGGGATTGTTTCTAGAATCGGGTCCTTTCTCGAGGAAAAGTTTTTCTCGAAAGAATTGAGTGGGAGGATGGTGGAGACTTGATGAGGTTATTGAACCGTCGCTACAACTGGTGTGTAGCAGGGCACAGGAAGTTGTTCCTGTGACACCTACACCAATTGAAGTGGAAGCTTATGATAGTGATCATGAAACTTCGGATCAAGTCACTACCAAACCTCGTGGGATGACAAGGATGCGTACTACTTCAGAGTGGTACGTAATCCTGTCTTGGAAGTCATGTTGCTAGACAACAATGAACCTACGAGCTATGGAGAAGCGATGGTGGGCCTGGATTTCGATAAATGGCTCGAGGCCATATAATCCGAGAGAGGATCCATATATGAAAACAAAGTGTAGACTTTGGAAGAACTACTTGATGGTCGTAAGGATGTTGGGTACATATGGATTTTAAAAGGGAAGACGGACAATGATGGTAAGTATCACCATTAAGAAAGCTCGACTTGTCGTTAAGATGTTTTCCGACAAGTTCAAGGAGTTGACTACGATGAGACTTTCTCACTCGTAGCGATGCTAAGAGTCTGTTGGAATTATATTAGCGATTACTGCATTATTTATGAAATCTTGCAGATAGGATGTCAAAACATTGTTTCCTTGACGATTTTCTTGAGGAAAGGTTGTATGTGATGCAACCGGAAGGTTTTGTCAATCCTGAAAGATGCTAATAAGTATGCAAAGCTCCAGCAATCCTTCTGAGGACTGGGGTAAGCATCTCGGAGTTGGAATGTATGCTTTGATGATGATGATCAAAGATTTTGGGTTTATACAAAGTTTATGAGAAACTTGTATTTCCAAACAAGTGAGTGGGAGCACTATAGAATTTCTGATGAGTATATGTTGTTGACATATTAAGGATCAGAAATGACGTAGAATTTCTGGAAAGCATATAGGGTTATTTGGAAAGTGTTTTCAATGGAAAGCCTGGATTAAGCTGCTTGAGCATTGAGCATCAAGATCTATAAGGATAGATCAAAACGCTTAATGGAACTTTCAAATGAGCACATACCTTGACATGATCTTGAAGGTGTTCAAGATGGATCAGTCAAAGAAGGAGTTCTTGCCTGAGTTGTAAGGCATGAAGTTAAGACTTAAAGCTCGACCACGGCAGAATAGAGAGAAAGGACGAAGGTCGTCCCCTGTGCTTTAGACGTAGGCTCTACGGTATGCTATGCTGTGTACCGCACCTAAAGTGTGCCTTGCCTTGAGTCAGTCAAGGGGTACAAGAGTGATCCAAGAATGGATCACAGGACAGCGGTCAAAGTTATCCTTGGTAACTAGTGGACTAAGGAATTTTCTCGATTATGGAGGTGGTAAAAGAGTTCGTCGTAAAGGGTTACGTCGATGCAAGCTTAACACCTATACGGATAGCTCTGAGTAGAGATACAGGATACGTATAATGGAGCAACAATTTAGAATAACTCCAAGTAGAACAGTTATTTGGAATAAGCTCCAAATAGAACGTGGTAGCTGCATCTAGGAGATGCCATAGAAATTTGCGAAGTACATACGGATCTGAATGTAGCAGACCCGTTGACTAAAACCTCTCTCACAAGCATAACATGATCAAACCCAGAACTCATCGAGTGTTAATCACATGGTAAATGTGAACTAGATTATTGACTCTAGTAAACTCTTTGGGTGTTAGTCACATGGGGATGTGACCTTGAGTGTTAATCACATATCGATGTGAACTAGATTATTGACTCTAGTGCAAGTGGGAGACTATTGGAAATATGCCCTGGAGGCAATAATAAATTAGTTATTATTATATTTCCTTGTTCATGATAATCGTTTATTATCCATGCTATAATTGTATTGATAGGAAACTCAGATACATGTGTGGATACATAGACAACACCATGTCCCTAGTAAGCCTCTAGTTGACTAGCTCGTTGATCAATAGATGGTTACGGTTTCCTGACCATGGACATTGGATGTCATTGATAACGGGATCACATCATTAGGAGAATGATGTGATGGACAAGACCCAATCCTAAGCCTAGCACAAAGATCGTGTAGTTCGTATGCTAAAGCTTTTCTTATGTCAAGTATCGTTTCCTTAGACCATGAGATTGTGCAACTCCCGGATACCGTAGGAATGCTTTGGGTGTATCAAACGTCACAACGTAACTGGGTGACTATAAAGGTGCACTACAGGTATCTCCGAAAGTGTCTGTTGGGTTGGCTCGAATCGAGACTGGGATTTGTCACTCCGTGTAAACGGAGAGATATCTCTGGGCCCACTCGATAGGACATCATCATAATGTGCACAATGTGATCAAGGAGTTGATCATGGGATGATGTGTTACGGAACGAGTAAAGAGACTTGCCGGTAACGAGATTGAACAAGGTATCGGGATACCGACGATCGAATCTCGGGCAAGTATAATACCGCTAGACAAAGGGAATTGTATACGGGATTGATTAAGTCTTGACATCGTGGTTCATCCGATGAGATCATCGTGGAACATGTGGGAGCCAACATGGGTATCCAGATCCCGCTGTTGGTTATTGACCGGAGAGTCATCTCGGTCATGTCTGCATGTCTCCCGAACCCGTAGGGTCTACACACTTAAGGTTCGATGACGCTAGGGTTATAAAGGAAGTTTGTATGTGGTTACCGAATGTTGTTCGGAGTCCCGGATGAGATCTCGGATGTCACGAGGAGTTCCGGAATGGTCCGGAGGTAAAGATTTATATATAGGAAGTCCTATTCGGCCATTGGGACAAGTTTCGGAGTCATCAGTATTGTACCGGGACCACCGGAAGGGTCCCGGGGGTCCACTGGGTGGGGCCACCTATCCCGGAGGGCCCCATGGGCTGAAGTGGGAAGGGATCCAGCCCAAAGTGGGCTGGGGCGCCACTTCCCCCTAGGGCCCATGCGCCTAGGGTGGGGGAAACCCTAAAGGAAGAGTCCTAGGAGGGGAAGGCACCTCCTAGGTGCCTTGGGGGGGAGGGAATCCTCCCTTGGCCGCCACCCCTTTCCCATCTAGGGCTGCCCCCCCCCCCCCCAGGGGTGGGAACCCTAGAGGGGGCGCACCCTCCTCCCTCTCCCCTATATATAGTGAGGCCTGGGGCTGCCCATAACTCGCGATCTGATCTCTGCCTGTTGGTGCAGCCCTCTCTCTCTCTTTCTCCTCATATCCCGTGGTGCTTGGCGAAGCCCTGCAGGATTGCCACACTCCTCCATCACCACTGCGCCGTTGTGCTGCTGCTGGATGGAGTCTTCCTCAACCTCTCCCTCTCTCCTTGCTGGATCAAGGCATGGGAGACGTCACCGGGCTGTACGTGTGTTGAACGCGGAGGTGCCGTCCGTTCGGCACTAGGATCATCGGTGATTTGGATCACGACGAGTACGACTCCATCAACCCCGTTCTCTTGAACACTTCCACTTAGCGATCTACAAGGGTATGTAGATGCACTCTCCTTCCCCTCGTTGCTAGTCTCTCCATAGACTGATCTTGGTGACACGTAGGAAATTTTTTGAATTTATGCTACGTTACCCAAAAAAACTCTCTCCATGGAGCCTGAAAGAACTCATCCCTGGTAATCCTTGTAATAGTGCGAGCATCATCAATACCAATGTGCATCGTGGCCAAAAACTAAGCTACCAGATGTAGATCAAAATCACAATTGAACTCCATGAGCTTCCACAAGTCAAACTCGATGCAAAGAGACAAAGCCTAACCAAAATAGTCTGCATTATTTCTCATGTGCTGGATGTTGATGGAGAACTGCTTGGCATACTTGTTCTTGTGAGTAGCATAGATTTCAGAGTGAATACTCTCCTGAATCTCATTCTAGTACTGTGAGTTGCTATAACCAGGAGGACGCGGAGTCTCATAGGGGTTGATGTGACGAAGCTTGGCAAACTCTTTCACTGAAAAAGTTTCCAATGGCCTGGACAAACGCTGCTTGGCTGCCATGGACTTCTGACAATGTGTAGGCTTGGACGACATAGTTACCTCATCCTCCACAGGTTGCTTTCCTCTGCAAGAATGCTTCTTCATGTTGCCAAAGGTATGACCACCAAAACTAGAGCCACCTGCACACAAGGAAGGAATAAAGAGACCGAGTGAAGGAGAGTATGAGTATACAATCCCAAGTAAAGAAAGTAGGTGATAAGTGATATTTTTACACTCCTCTAACCTGAGTTTAAACCGAGATATTTCATTAAAACAAGATATTCGCTCCGATATTGTTACTAATGATTGCTCTCCAATGACAAGTGTAAATCTCTCTCTTGGAGCAGCCAACCAACAAATGGTTGTGGGGGAGGGGGCTATTTATAACCAGGGCAACCCGACATGATAAGACATAAATGCCCCATCAGTCATGAATGTTTTCAGGATAATAATCCACTCAACAGTTGGCGCTAGCACAACAATGGTCGAAAATCTGAACTCGCAATTTCGTCGGGGCACTCAATTTCCTCACGCTGGGAAAGTCACACTAGCGGAATCCTAACTCTTCAGTCAGACCAATTTTGTCAATGATCAGAAGAACTTTGTCTCTGTCGCTGATGAACTCGACTGCACTGCAAGAGATTTCCAAAGTCTTCAACTCAAAGAAATATGTAGTTGTAGGTTTTGAGCATCACGTCGGAAATACGCCTATGTATCACTTAGCTAGACCCCCTTTGATAGTACGGTGTTTCCTAATGAGTCAAATAAAGAAGAAAGAAACTACGAAAACGAAGTCTTCAAGCTTCCAATTCTTCACTTCAAATTCTTCAAAGGAAGCACCAAATTTTTCATCAGAAACACATTAGTCCCTTAACCCATTTGTCTCCAATACTCCAAAACCATTAAGGGGGCACTAGATGCACTTACAACCCCCCCTTTTTGGTGACTGATGACAAATTGGTTAAGTTTTCAACGGGGATAAATAATAGGAAGTGTAAGTACGAGGTTGGCCTTCGAGGCTTAGTTATCCGATATCTTCGGGCAGGGTACAAGCTTAGCTGAGCCTCGGTTGGCATCGCTCCTTTAAAGGAGTGGTTTGAGAATTATGAAGGGGAACTCGTTTGTCGAGCCAAGGACTTTGGATCCAAGGTCGTTTTCGTTAAGAGGGTTAATAACTTGATTTTTAGATTGATTCAGCGCTTGGTTTCTAAATTATCTTTTATATTAATGACCATGTGCTAAAGGACCACGTATCAACTCTTCTCTAATAGTATAGATTGCCACTAAAAAACTTAGTATAGTTTGTAGATTTCCATTGGACGTGATAAGTGACGAATGTCAGGTACGAGCATATGGCAACTTCAGATGTTTTTTATGGCAAGATTCATTACGCGAGAATGACAACTTTAATTCACAAACATGGCAACTTCGTGCTTCAGTTTTATTTGACAGAAAATTGTCATGTGTCATTGGAATTTATCATCCTTGCATGACTGGAATTACCATCAGAAAAGGTTAAGGCCGGAGTGCCACGCGCCTGACATGTGCACTTATCATTTGGATATCTTTTTTGCCATTGCAGGGAAACGTAGCTGGTTTTTTCAAGGACTTCACTTCAGATTTGCAAGTGTTTCGGGCACGCTTCCCCTCTTAGGCTGTATCTGCATGTGCGTGCTTAGATTTGCACTGTATCTATGTGTGCACGCTTAGATTTGCATTTATAAGATATACCTAGTATTCCCTCCTATCTAATTTATAGTGTATTTAGTTCTCAGCTCACATACCAATGCGTGAGCTGGAGGGTGTACTTTGGACGATAATGCCCCACTTCTTCCATCCACTCTCCAAGGAACGCAACTTCAATGACTTCATGAAGTCGAGTCTTACCGTAATTTAGCCCCTTCTATCAGCCATATATTAAAGATCCGACGTACCAGATTGACCTTTATTTCGAACATTTTTTGTAAAATGTCTAGGAAAAATTCGAATAAATCATAACGTTTTGTTTTATCTTCTCTGAAGTTTTTAATCCATTTGGACGTATCGTTTTTGAATAATTTTTTTTTATTTATTTGAGCTCAAAAAGCTATTTAATCACAAACCATACACCCAAAGGGTTGAAACTTTTCCATAATACAAAACGAAATACTTATGATTTCTTGAAAAAAAATCAATTTTTTTTACACTTCAAAATTTTCAGTTTAGAAAAAGGGTCAACGTGATACCTCGGATCTTTAATATATGGTTAATAATAAAGAAACTAAGTTACGGTGAAACTTGGGTTCATGAAATCACCGAAGCTGCGTCTCTCTAATAGTACTAGTATATCTTTTTTTTCTCCCCTTCTCTACACTGAGCTTGAGGAGTATATTTTTCTCGGACATCCCTTTATATATATATATATAGGTAGGTAGATGGGGCACCTAGGTACCTGGGCACCTTGATCGTTTTGGAAACCGTGATATATTTAATTCGTTTCCTAACTATTCTTCATGCAAGACTTTCCATGCTTACGTTTTATTTTTGGTTCTAGCAATTGGACAGGCAAGACTTGTCATAGAATCAAACTATTAATGTTGACTTTTTTAAAATTCCTGCAGGTATATAATGTGCGTATTTTTGTTCCTAACTATTTAATACGTGTATCTAATACCTACCGATGAAATTATATGCATACGCATGTATGTATGTATTCAATAATTTATTTTTTTCAACTATTACATTTTTTGTTTCCTAATTATCTAAAATGGGTATCATATACTTACTAACGAATATATGTACGTACGCGGGTATGTATATATACAATAATTTATTTGTTGACTAATTGCATTTTATTTTTGTTTCCTAACTATCCAATACGGTTATATAATACCTACCGACAAAAATATTGTAATACCCAGTTGACATATATAACCGGCTATATGAAAAAGGGTATAAAAATATTATATATACCCGGTCGACGTATATACCCGACTATGTGAATAAGTGTAGGAAAATATTATACATCCAATAATATACTTCAAGTGGAAATACCCAAGGTATCTGCACACTTGCATACCCGGGTGTACGAAAAAATCATAAAAAATATTGTACATAATCAGTCGACGTATATACCTAAAATAAATATGGCTACATGATGTACGTCTATCTAATATATACCCAACATATTTCGAGTACAAAAATATACTTAAGGTATTTTGGGTTATGTCTAAATATACCTAGTAATTTATTCAAGGTATTAGATACTCGGTGAAAAATAAAGGCGAGCAAATAAAAAAATGATATCCATTATACGCAAAAGAATATCCGGCTACGTGACGTATGAGACATGCATGGGCTTAATTTGGTGGGTATTAAGTGTCCATATTAAGCAATAATTAGCAAAAATTCTTTCCTAATACAAAATTAATTAATTTATCAATTAATGCGAATACTAATTACACGTGCACACATCTTAGTGTCATCCAACGGTTTTTAGACAAGGTGTCCAGGCACTTAGGTGTCCCATACTGGCGTCCTATATATATATATGGTACCGCCGCGTGATGCATGGATGGGACGGGGAACGGGCAAGTGATCGAGCATGCGTCATCGGTTGCAACAACAGCTATGGACAACCTCGACGTGACGGGTCGCCGGAGGACGCACGGAGCAGTGTCGGCTACCTGCAGCTTACTGTTTACTCCTAATCTTCTGCAGCTTCAACACTGCTAGCGGTTTCTTTTCTTTGATCGAGGAAAACCCCTGCGACACAACTCAGGCCATCGATCGATTACGATCAGTACGCACATAGCTAGCCGGCTGTGGGCTATAAAGAATGCCACCTCACTTAAAGTCTTCATAAAAAATACTTACATAATACTCCCTCCGTTTAAAATTATTTGTCACAGAAATGAATGTATCTAGACGTATTTTAATTGTAGATATATCCATTTTTATCCACTTTTAAGACAAATAATTTGGAACGGAGAGAGTAGGTTGGTTTTTAAATTGGCTATTACATTAGATATAATGATTAATTTCTAAAAAATATGATTAAAAGAGAGTTGCATGCATATTACTTTTTCTTGATCCATGTACGTAGTCGGCAGTAGAATAAGAGCCCTTTTCATTCTCTTTTCTCTTGTTTCGCTCATTCAAATAGGATTTTAATGACATGACAATTCTTATAGCTAAGCTTTATCACAATTGCTCTAATGATTGTCATCGTTGTTCCGTAGGAATCATGTAGTACAAAGCATGGTTGATAATATAGCCGGTTGCTGGTTCTGTAGGAATCATGTAGTGTTAAGCATGATTAACTGTATAGCTAGCTGTTGACTATATGATCTTGTCACATAATCTATAGCCAATCTTATAGCTAACAAGTATAATAATTACATATAAATATGTACTACTTTGTTGATACATCACCCATCTTCCTATCTCACAAATTATCTAGGAGCCGGTGACACAGCCAGCTGTTAATTACTAGCCCGTTTCTCTTCTCTCTTCTTTTCTTTCTCCTCCAACTCATTAAAACTATAATATTTAAAGTCTTACAGTCCGCCTACGTTTTAAAAAAACAAGCTTTATTCATTATAAATAGTACATCGTTTGTGAGGAGCATTACAATTTCATTTAATGTTTCCACAAACCAATTAGAAGTCAAAGAAAATTTAGGCAATCTAGCAACCTCATGAACAACTTTATTTGCTTCTCTATTACAGCATGCCTACATCATTTTATTGTACTTGCTCTAAGTGCAAAGTGTGAAATTTTGTTGAACTAGCCCGGTATGAGTAGCTGACTGACAAAAGGGCTTTGCTACATGTACGTAATTTGTTTACGTAAACTTACGTACTAGGTAACGTTGGGGGTCTGGATTGGATGTAGGAGGATTGAGGGGGCCACCCTTAGGGGTACCTTTCATAACTTCCTTCACAGATGAAGTATTATCGCTAACAAAATAAAAACAACTGGACTGGGGCATCTCTCTGGTTGGTCTTCCCAAACCAGCCAACCAAAAAAAAGATAAACAATTTCATAAACACTCCCTTTATTCTAAACTATAAGTGTTTTAAACATTTTTCTAAATCGGATGTATGTAGTTACGTTTTAGTGTATTTAATCACTCACTTTGGTCGTACATATTCTATTATTTTTTGAAACGAGGCAAAAGATTTGCCATTTTTATTGATTAAGAAGAAGAGAATTGCCCGATTAATTGACGGAAAACCGGGCTAAAACCGATACATCACAACCCACATGATATGGACACCACCGACCAACCTGGCCACCGACATGGAACAAGACACGACGGCACATGCTAACGGATGGCCACACACCCAAGCAACCAACAGCTCCGACTTTGACGACGAGCAACACAAGGAAAATATGCAGGACTTGCGCCGACCATGCCCACCGCAAACAGCCACCGAATGTCTGTCATCGTCACCACTGGACACGCTCCAGCACAACTCCGACTTCAAAGCAACCCAGCAACCACGGAAGAGCACCTCGGACACGCCGGGAAGAACCGACTACCGAAGACCACGCCGGGACCCAAGCTCCTCTCAACGCCATCATTGTTGCCAAACAGAAACCAGTGCCCCGCCTCAGCCTCAGCAAACCACGCGGCAAAGATGCCATCATCCTCCAGATTCTCAGTCATAGCCGGCTCCGAGACGATGCCCCCAAGGAGGAGAAAGACGCGAAGATGCCTCCATCGCCCGATCCAACGGATCTGAGGTTTCCCTCCGGAGCCCAAGCCGTGGGGAGAAGGTGGAGTACCTCCACGATGACGCTTCCAAGAAAGACCGCGGCACCCGCGGGCACCGCCGTCGCCGGCTCCGTGAAGACCAGAGCAAGGATTTCTCCCGGAGATGTGCCGACCACCTGCCACCACCGACCGCCTCCCACGAACCACCACCCCTGCCGAGGCCGACTCCAATCTAGCCATGGGACCCCTCGATCTGCCACATCCAGAAGCGCTCCGCCATTGGCCGAAGCCGCCACCACCAAACCCGGGGCCGCCGCCCGGCAACCACAGCCCACCACCGCCGACGACATCACCACCAAAGGAGCCTGACCAGGCCCATCGATCCGGAGCCCACATCACCAGATCCAGAGGCAAGGGGGGGCCTGACCAGATCGGAGACCTCGCTCCGGGCCTTGCTGCGAGATGGCCAGCAGACAGAGAAGCCGCCGGGAAGCCGCGGCCTCGCACTGCGCACAGTCCTCCGCCGTCAAGTGTGGTCGGAGTCACATCGAAGGATGGGGAGAAGGGCGTCGCGGTCGCTGGGCTCCAACCACATCGCAAGGCACGGCCATGCCGACGCCGTGAAGCAGTCGCGTGCCACACTGCCAGCTCGAGCCACCGCCAATGGAAGCCGCCGTCATAGGGGCTCCAGACCTGCCACCGTCTCCTGCCGCCGTCGGACGAGAGGAAGAGGAAGGGGAAGACCCCGCCACCGCCGGCCGCTGCCCGGGCTTAGCCCGGAGGCCTCCTCCGGTGACAGCGAGGGGAGGGAGGGGGCGAGGGGGGCGGCCCGGCGGCCCGGACGAGGGCTCCGCCCGAGTCACCAGAGAGGCGACGCGGGGGATGATAAGTCCCCTAGCAGTACTCGTACATAATCTATACTAAAATATCCAAAACATCTTAAAGCATCTACAACCACAAATAACTAATATGGGTTGCCAAACACCCGTGGGTGCGGCTGAGAGTGTCCGCGGATAGTAACTTGCCAGCCCCCAAGTTGCACCTCCAACAACCATAGTTGCTATTTCTCGAATAGCACTTCCCTACAAAATCATGCAATGCCAAGATCTACGTACTACCAGACTACCACGTACACTACACATCCTCGTCGTCCGAGATGTCGATGAAGTTCATGCCAGAGCCGCCAGCTTCATGGTCATTGACGGCCGGGCGCACCACCGGCTCCTCGTCGGACTGTGTCTCAACGAAGATCTCGTAGATCTCCGCGTCCTCTTGGCGGAGGTAGCGTCGAGTGACCTCCACCTCTGATTGGATAGGTTCGAGGATGGCTTGCTGCTCTGTCGCCTCCTTCACCTGCGCCACGTCGTACTCCGCCAGCGCCTCAGGCATGCCGAAGCCCGCAGGTGTCGACTCTGCCTCCTTCACCTCCTCCTCCTCCTCCTCCTCCTCCTCCTCCTCCTTTGCCTCCTTCATGGTGGCGTCCTCCTCCATGGTCGCTCCCTCCTCCTCCTCCTCCTCCTCCTCTGTTTGTGGTTAACCCGAAGGCTGGCTGGCGACGAACCGAGCCTCGCGCTTGGTCCGGATCTCCTCCAGTGGCTGTACTCGGCCTCTGGAGTGAACATGGCGTAGGTGGTGATCCTGCGCCTCTGCATGACTAGAGGCGGACGGATTGGAAGTGGCGGCGATGAAGGGGAGAAAGGGAAACAAATGGGGAGGGATAGGGTTGGGTTGCCACCGTCCGGCTTAAATAGCCGGACTTGGTTCCACGAGCGGCGCGCCGGAGCGGCGCCATGTGGCCATGAATGCGACCTCACCCACGAAAGGAGGAGGCGCCCGTCAGAACGCTGGGTTATGCAGTTGACTGCGTGGGCCCTTGCAGCCAGTCCTACATGGCAGACGCATCTGAGCATCCCCATATCCGGCCCATATATGGGCCGGGTATGGAGGTTGCCGGTCAGTCTGGGCGTTTGGGCCGGATTCGTCATGTCCGGTTGGGTGGCAATTTCATGTTCGGGCAGCAACCTGTCAGCCCACCCCAGGTGTTTAGGGCGAAATTTGGGACTCGAGATGTAGATGCTCTAATAGTGAACCAAGGTAGTAGAAATTATGCTAGTATACTTGCACATTACAGAGTTTGATGTACACTTCAAAATATTTAAGTAGTGTGGTAAAAAGTGCAATTGCAGATTAAATATGTATTAAAAAAGGTACAAATAAGATAAATAATCAATACAATTGAGCTTCCATAAACATTTGGTATACCTTCAAAGGAAGTGTGCAGGTGGATACTGAAAGTGCGATTTTAGAGGGGAACCAGCCAGTGTTTGCGTGATTGAAGGCTGGAGTTAAATCAAGTATAATAGCAGACTTAATAGTCCGTTTACATAACATTTTTCCGTATGTTAATAAGAAGGATGTGAAAAATAAAGGGAATGAGCTCTTATACAAGAGTCTAGTACAAGAGTCTATCACTACACATGCTTCTAAACAAATATAATAGATATGAAAAAGGATGCAGAGAAAAGGTGAAGAAAAAATACCAGTTTTATAGTAAACCTTATTAGTGATTATAAGTGATGGTCCATGAAATGGCAACATCATAACATATATATATATATATATATATATATATATATATATATATATATATATATATATAGGGTCGCGCTATTCGTCACCCTGGGTGAGAAATAGTTATTCTTCACCCCCCCTCTATTTTACCATCAATACACCGTAATTTTACGTTCCGTAAGTTTTGTCTTATTTTCGACGCAAAAAGGGACCGTAAGAAAATAT
>NC_041388.1:508981119-508981525 GCF_002162155.2 Triticum dicoccoides
TATCACTACACATGCTTCTAAACAAATATAATAGATATGAAAAAGGATGCAGAGAAAAGGTGAAGAAAAAATACCAGTTTTATAGTAAACCTTATTAGTGATTATAAGTGATGGTCCATGAAATGGCAACATCATAACATATATATATATATATATATATATATATATATATATATATATATATATATATAGGGTCGCGCTATTCGTCACCCTGGGTGAGAAATAGTTATTCTTCACCCCCCCTCTATTTTACCATCAATACACCGTAATTTTACGTTCCGTAAGTTTTGTCTTATTTTCGACGCAAAAAGGGACCGTAAGAAAATATATAATCGCCGTAAAAAATATTTTATGTTATGTAAAATTAGAAACGTAAAAATATAGTCTAAAATACACATAAACCGCA
>NC_041388.1:508982192-509008659 GCF_002162155.2 Triticum dicoccoides
GGATCCCGCCTTATTGGTCGCCGGATTCACGCCAGATCGGCCCCCCTCCCAGTGCACCCAACCACACAGCCCACCGCCTTCACCAACAAACCAGATCGAGAGGCGCACTCCGACCTCGCACGCCTCTGCGCTGCCCAGGTGACCCGTTGTGCCGTCCAGCGACGGATCCAGTCCCGCCGCACTACCTGGATCCTAGCGCCGCCACCCACCCCACCCCCTCCCCGCACAGGATCCTAGGGCTGCCGCCCACAACCGGTCCTCTTACGCATCGGTTAATCTGCCATCTTTCACCACGGGCCGACCTCCTCTCCAGCCCGGCAACCAAGCCGCCGGGCTCGCGCGTCCCTCCTGGCCGGCCTTCTTCCAGAGGCTCGGTGTCGGTGTCAAAACCGGCGGATCTCGGGTAGGGGGTCCCGAACTGTGCGTCTAGGCGGATGGTAACAGGAGGCAGGGGACACGATGTTTTACCCAGGTTCGGGCCCTCTTGATGGAGGTAAAACCCTACGTCCTACTTGATTAATATTGATGATATGGGTAGTACAAGAGTAGATCTACCACGAGATCAGAGAGGCTAAACCCTAGAAGCTAGCCTATGGTATGATTGTTGTTGTGATTGTCATCATACGGACTAAAACCCTCCGGTTTATATAGACACCGGAGAGGGCTAGGGTTACACAGAGTCGGTTACAATGGTAGGAGATCTACATATCCGTATCACCAAGCTTGCCTTCCACGCCAAGGAAAGTCCCTTCCGGACACGGGACGAAGTCTTCAATCTTGTATCTTCATAGTCCAGGAGTCCGGCCGAAGGTATAGTCCGGCTATCCGGACACCCCCTAATCCAGGACTCCCTCAGTAGCCCCTGAACCAGGCTTCAATGACGACGAGTCCGGCGCGCAAATTGTCTTCGGCATTGCAAGGCGGGTTCCTCCTCCAAGTACTTCATAGAAGATTTTGAACACAAAGGTAGTGTCCAGCTCTGCAAAATAAGTTTCCACATATTGCCATAGAGAGAATAATATTTACACAAATCTAATCTGCTGACGTATTCCGTAGCGTGACATCACACCACGACCAAGTCTTTATTCGAATCGTTTTACCATCCCGCCTCAGCGTGTTTAGCGAGGCGGTTTCCTTGGCACGTCTTGTCAAAGCAGAGATCGTGTCCCCTTACTCTGGGGTTCTCATCAATACAGGCGTGGGTAACCCAACCGTGCCCGTTGGTATGTTTTCTCGATCAAAGGCGAGTCCCAAGCGGTTATGGGGAGGGCCCTTGGTATTCAACCTCTTATAAAGAGACTAAGGCCCTACTCCTTTCTTTCAATCTCAAACGAGTTCGCCCTTCGCCTCGAGTTCCAACACCTAAGGCTCCAGATTTCAGGCGCTTCGGACCTTCGACAATGTCCGGTTCCGACCTTCGAGGCCGATGGATGCCCTCCTCCATCACGGAGGAGGACGTGCTGAAGTTGAGAGAGGCCAGGTTCTTGACCGACGAAATCTGGCATAGGCTGCCTGCTCAAGGGCAGGTCGTTCCCACTCCCAAGCCTGGTGAGAGTGTGGTGTTCATGTCTCACTTCCTTCAGGGGCTAGGCTTCCCGACGGATCCCTTCGTGAGGGGGCTCATGTTTTATTATGGGCTAGAATTTCACAACTTAGCTCTGGAGTCCATCCTCCATATTTCCTCATTCATTGTCGTGTGTGAAGCCCTCCTCCGTATTACTCCTCACTTTGGACTATGGCTCAAGACCTTCAAAGTAGAGCCGAAGATGATCGAGGGACGGCACGCAGAGTGCGGAGGTGCTTTTATAAGCAAGATCGCTGGTGCTCCATGGCCCGAGGGCTCTTTTCAAGAGAAGTCCAGCTTATGGCAATGAGAGTGGTTTTATATCACTGCTCCCAGGAGCGCCAAATGGGTGGCGCCACCTGTTGGGGAACGTAGCATAAATTCAAAATTTTCCTACGTGTCACCAAGATCTATCTATGGAGAAACCAGCAACGAGGGGAAGGAGAGTGCATCTACATACCCTTGTAGATCGCTAAGCGGAAGCGTTCAAGTGAACGGGGTTGATGGAATCGTACTCGTCGTGATCCAAATCACCAATGATCCTAGTGCCGAACGGACGGCACCTCCGCGTTCAACACACGTACAGCCCGGTGACGTCTCCCATGCCTTGATCCAGCAAGGAGAGAGGGAGAGGTTGAGGAAGACTCCATCCAGCAGCAGCACAACAGCATGGTGGTGATGGAGGAGCGTGGCAATTCTGCAGGGCTTCGCCAAGCACCGCGAGATATGAGGAGAAAGAGAGGGAGGGTTGCACCAATAGGCAGAGATCAGATCGCGTGTTATGGGCAGCCCAAGGCCTCACTATATATAGGGGAGAGTGAGGAGGGTGCGCCCCCTCTAGGGTTCCCACCCCTAGATGGGCGGCAGCCCTAGATGGGCCTTGGGGTGGCGGCCAAGGAAGGATTCCCTCCCCCCCAAGGCACCTAGGAGGTGCCTTCCCCTCCTAGGACTCTTCCTTTTAGGGTTTCCCCCACACTAGGCGCATGGGCCCTAGGGGAAAGTGGCGCCCCAGCCCACTTTGGGCTGGATCCCTTCCCACTTCAGCCCATGGGACCCTCCGGGATAGGTGGCCCCACCCGGTGGACTCCCGGGACCCTTCCGGTGGTCCCGGTACAATACCGATGACCCCGAAACTTGTCCCGATGGCCGAAACAAGACTTCCCATATATAAATCTTTACCTCCGGACCATTCCGGAACTCCTCGTGACGTCCGGGATCTCATCCGGGACTCCGAACAACATTCGGTAACCACATACAAACTTCCTTTATAACCCTAGCGTCATCGAACCTTAAGTGTGTAGACCCTACGGGTTCGGGAGACATGCAGACATGACCGAGACGTTCTCCGGTCAATAACCAACAGCGGGATCTGGATACCCATGTTGGCTCCCACATGTTCCACAATGATCTCATCGGATGAACCACGATGTCAAGGACTTAATCAATCCCGTATACAATTCCCTTTGTCTAGCGGTATGCCCGAGATTCGATCGTCGGTATCCCGATACCTTGTTCAATCTCGTTACCGGCAAGTCTCTTTTACTCGTTCCGTAACACATCATCCCGTGATCAACTCCTTGATCACATTGTGCACATTATGATGATGTCCTATCGAGTGGGCCCAGAGATACCTCTCCATTTACACGGAGTGACAAATCCCAGTCTCGATTCGTGCCAACCCAACAGACACTTTCGGAGATACCTGTAATGTACCTTTATAGCCACCCAGTTACGTTGTGACGTTTGGCACACCCAAAGCACTCCTACGGTATCCGGGAGTTGCACAATCTCATGGTCTAAGGAAATGATACTTGACATTAGAAAAGCTTTAGCATGCGAACTACACGATCTTGTGCTATGCTTAGGATTGGGTCTTGTCCATCACATCATTCTCCTAATGATGTGATCCCGTTATCAATGACATCCAATGTCCATGGTCAGGAAACCGTAACCATCTATTGATCAACGAGCTAGTCAACTAGAGGCTTACTAGGGACATGGTGTTGTCTATGTATCCACACATGTATCTGAGTTTCCTATCAATACAATTATAGCATGGATAATAAACGATTATCATGAACAAGGAAATATAATAATAACTAATTTATTATTGCCTCCAGGGCATATTTCCAACACCACCTGCCTTTCGCTCGAGTCCCCCACCACAGCTAGTGTCATGGGTCAATAAAGGACTAGACTGGGGGCCATCCAAGGACGTGCCCTTGTTGCAGGGCCGCATTCGAGATCTCTTAGAAAGAGACATTAGCCTGGTCGTGGTGACGCAGGTCATGTTGATCCGCCGAGCCTTGCCCGGCAAACGTTGCTCCCTTTGCCTGTGGGAGTTCAATCCGGAGGGACCACGAGCTCTTCAGCATTTCATGGGCGCAATGCCCGTGGAGATGTACAAATTGTTCTTCGGATCACAAGCAATGTGTCCGGACTTGACCGAGGACGCAGGCCTGAGCCGCAATCGCCCGAATACTCAAGTAAGTAGCCTCGTGCTCGGACTCGCTATCCGTATACGCTATCCGTATATTTATCATAAAATTGCCCCTAAAAGAGTTGTCCTTTAAACAAGAGTGGATAGCGAAAGCAAAGCTAATCAGGTGTCCGGCCCCCCTCCTCGAGACCACGCCTCCTCGAAGGGAGGAGGGGACAAGGAAGCTACGGCCTCCTCGAAGGAGGCTGTTTGGAAGGGAGAAATCGAAAATTCCTCTCCTCAGGGGAAGAAGAGGACTGCCTCTGAAGACCCGGAGACCATGGCCTCAAAGCGGGGGAAGAAATCTTCGCCAGAGGGTCCTGTGTTGGGGGATACTTCGGCCGAATTATGCCCTCAAGGGGATCAGCCCTCCGCCGAGCTGTAAGTAGGGAGGAGTCTTTGTTTTTAAGAAATGAGAGAAATCCTTGTGTTATATCTGAGAAGAGTAATCGAAAATTTACCTTGTAGCTCAAACCTTAGCCCTTCTCAGCAGAGCTCGTCTTCGGGGGATCTTCTTACGGAGATGATGGAGAGTGGAACGCCTCCCCCTGCCGCACCACCTTGCGAGGCGGGCGATCCTGAGGTATCTTCGCGGAGGGTTTCTCTGAATTCGGCAGGGCCGGAAGGTAGTCATATGGCCCCCAAAGCTCTCCATGTCCGGCCTTCGAAAAGGGCCATCGGACGAGTCCGGCACCGTCTGGTGCGCGGTCGGAGGAGCTGAAGGATCTGCTAGGGCAAGCATCTATCTCAGAGGAGCACCGTGCATTGATGGGTACGGTGATTGAGAGGATTTCATCCGCGGAGAGCGGATTGCACGAGGCCGTCAGGAGTTTACTGACAGGTTTTGAGGTACGCGAAATAATGTACCCTTTTTGGATAGTTGCGCATAAATAAGATGCACCCTGTGTAGATAGTAGCCCCTGAGACTCTGTGCGTTGTCAAAAGTGACGGCGCACAGAGGATCATAATCCCAGGTTTAATATGCCGCCTTCATACGTAGGTGGCGAAGTGTCCGGTGGCAAGCCGAACTGATGAATTTGCCGGGCTAAAGCGGCAACTTGACGTGGCAGATGCTGACATCGTGCTTGTCAACAAGCGGCTTGACGAGGCACAAGGTATGTAATTCCTCCGGCAGCACCTGGTAAGAAGAGCTTTATGCCAGTATCTTACAATGTGTGCGCTTGATGCAGATGGTGCTGCTGCCATGGAGAATCTTCAGGCGGAACTTGCCCGAGCCAAGGAGCAAGCCAGGAGAAGTGATGCGGCTGCCGGAAAGGCAATTGAAGAGCTGAAAGCCGAACAGGCTGCTCACTGCCGAAGCAAGAAGGAAATGGTCGAGATGGCCGTGAAGCTGAAGAACGCTGCTGACCATTGCAAGCTTCTTGAAAAAGAAGATCAGGCGGAACAGATGGACCTGGAGAAGGCCGTTGCCGATGCCAAGGATGCTCGCTCTTCGATGAGAGCTATGAAGGAGGAGCTGCGTCAGGCCGGAGAGATCGTGGCTGGAAAGCCCTTTATGCTGCGGAGGAAGTTTTGTGATCCTAAATATGCTCCGTTAGACTGGATGTGGAGTACGGCGGACATCTATCTGGATTTGGCAGCGAGCGCCGCCAATGCGGTCGAACACTTCCGAGATCAAGAAGATCGCGAAGTGGAAAAGCTCTTTTGGTTGCAGTTCCACAATCTTGAGCGTCCACTGTCATTAGCCGATCGTTTGGCCGAATGGGCCGAGCTAAATAGGTTGTCCGGACTCGCCATGAAGTATGTCATGAGTCATCTATGGCCAGATAGGCCAGAGCCGAAAAGTTATTTCAACTTGGTGCAGCAGTTCCTTGGTGCGGCGCCGCATATCAGTGCGATGAAGAGGTCAGCGTGCATAGAGGGTGTGTGGATGGCTCTTGCCCATGTCAACACATACTGGGCGGAAATGGAGGCCATCGCTGTTGCATCCCCAGACTCGGATGGAAGCCGAGTACCTGCCGAGCACTATTTTCAGGAAGTTCTGCAAGGCGCTCGTTTAATAGAGACGCAGTGCTCGAAGGATACTATATTCGAATAGCATATATTATTGTAAAACAATATTTTGATAAATTGTAGAAGCTTTTTATACTTGTGCCTGCAAGTATTATAATACCTCCTGTGCGTCCGTTTGACATATATGTATATATAATCTGAAAGATGGCAGTCGTCGGCTTTAGCCCCCACGCACATAATGCGGGGGTGTTCGTAGAAGGCGCATTTTCACACTTGATCCAACGTCTTGGTCCTACAAAGGAGGTGATAGTGCAGCGAACTAGGCAATCGGACTATGATGCTTTATCACTTTCACTTAGCCATAGGAGTTTGACAGTGAGGCTACTTATATAGCCCCTGGTGGCGCCTGCGCTCGCCCGAACTCGGGGCGCGTATGTGCCTGGCCGGGAAGCGGCCCTTTGTTAATGTAGAGGAATCCTAAAGATTCTGGTAAGTCATCGAGTGGTTGACCAGTCTCACGCTATATCATGACAGTCAGTTTTCGGCTTTCTCTACTAAGGTGCTCGCCTGGCCGAACCGGGGCACAATCGCAGTAGTTCTCCTGGTGCCGCCTTAGCCGATAGAGCGGAACGTAAGGTAGCAAAACACAGGAGCCGGGCAAACCCAACATTTGACCAAAGACATGATTCAGAGCTGATGCATATAAGGCCAAACTCGCGATGCCGAACACTCCCTAAGGTATTCGGTCTTTATGAGGGCGGGCGGGATAACACCCTTAGTAATAAGCCCCTAGTGTCCAGGTACGCGCAAAACTCTGACGTGGCCACATGCCAAAACGCCAGCCTCCTCCTTGGTTATACCAAGAAACTAGGGGATGTGTATCAACAAGAGACAGTAAAAAAGGTTTATGCAGGGTCTTAATCTGAAAAGAATCCTTGGAACGGGTCCCTGCTGCACGTCTGCGCCTGTGTCTCCGTTGTGCCGTATCCTGGACGGGAGTAGCACGGTGTTCATCTGTAAAAGAGAGGAACTTAGTTAAAGAAAGCTCGTGCCGAACATGAGTTATACTAAATAAACAAAGTATAAATCGAAATGGGTAAAATTGAGCTTTATTGTCTCTTGTTTTATATGCGCGGAGCCCCTAGTACAGGGGTATACGGATATTAAGCCTTTATCAATTATATGTTTATGCCGGACTCGTCTAGCCGTGTTCGTGGTCTCGATGACCTGTTTAGGTGCTTTGGCTGGTGAAGCCGCTTTATTGTGGGGTTGTCAAGGCAGCCGCACTGTCTCCCGCGTGGTAGGAACACTCAATGCTTTCCCCTTAATGAGATGATGCCTCATGGACCGGGCATCTTGAGCGTAAGAGATGCATAATGGTGGTATTGCGTTAAAGCGGGTGAAAGCTTCGCGTCCCAACTGTGCTTGGTAGCTACTTGAGAATGGGGCGATGTGGAAAGTTAGCTATTCGCGACGGAAGTTATCGGGGGAGCCGAACATAACTTCTAGCCGGAGAGAACCCATGCAACGGGCATACGGACCTGGCGTTACCCCTTGAAAGGAGGTTTCTCTATGGCAAATTTTTGTTGGGTCTATCCCCATGTTGCGGATTGTGTCCTGGTATAACAGGTTTAGACCGCTGCCGCCGTCCATCAGGACATTTGTAAAGTGGAGTCCGCCAATGCAGTCCAGCCTACGTTCCGGATACTTCTAGAGTAATCCTGATGGTCGAAGGTGATCGGTTTTAACAACCATTGGCGAGACTCCTTTGGGATAGGCCGTATGGCGCGTATCTCTGTTGGCGCCATTCTGTTCGTCATGTGAAGTAAGTTTACTGTTTTGACTTCTTGTGGGAAATCCTTTTGTTTCCTGGTGCTCTACTTGTGGGGTTCGTCATCGTCCTCACTTGGTGTGTCGAGCCCCTTGTGTTCGGCGTTGAGTTTGCCGGATTGCTTGAAAACCCAACAATCTCTATGGGTATGGTTCGCAGGCTTCCCGGGAGTACTGTGTATTTGACATATTTTGTCCAAGATTTTGTTTAAGTTGGATAGCTCGTCCCTGTTATCCTTGAGGGGCGGCTTTTTCTGATCCTGCCGTGAGCTTTTGAATCTGGCGTTGACCGCCGTGCTCTTTGGGATGTTTCCCTTATTCCGGCGCTGGTCCTTGCTGCGTCGGGGTTTTCCGTTTCCATCCCTAACTTCGGATGTACTTGGGTCGCTGGTGCTACATCTTGCCAACCAACTGTCCTCTCATGCGCAAAAGCGGGTCATGAGGCTTATTAATGCGGCCATTGTTCTTGGCTTTTCTTGGCCGAGGTGTCTGGCGAGCCATTCGTCTCGAACGTTATGCTTAAAAGCTGTTAGGGCTTCGGCGTCCGGACAGTCAACTATTTGATTCTTTTTAGTAAGAAATCTGTTCCAGAATTTCCGGGCTGACTCTCCGGGCTGTTGAGTTATGTGACTGAGATCATCTGCATCCGGAGGGCGGACATAGGTCCCTTGAAAATTTGCCCGGAAAGCATCCTCAAGCTCTTCCCAACTTTCAATGGTGTTTTTGGGAAGGCTTTTGAGCCAATGCCGGGCTGGCCCTTTAAGCTTGAGGGGTAAGTATTTTATGGCGTGGAGGTCATCTCCTCTGGCCATGTGTATGTGGAGGATATAATCCTTGATCCAGACCCCAGGGTATGTTGTTCCGTCATACGCCTCTATGTTTACGGGCTTGAATCCCGCTGGAAATTCATGGTCCAGCACCTCATCGGTGAAACATAGAGGGAGTGCGGCACCCCTGTATTTTGGTGTGCCGTGATGTTCGGATATTTGTTGTGTTGCATTGCTTACTAGAGCTTGCTTTCTTGGCCCGTAGATAGATCTGGCTGGGCCATCTTTTTGATGCGGATCCTTTAGTGGATCGCGTGTCGGCTTGTGTGTGGCGCCGCTTGCCGCTCCATGCTGGCCATGCGGTCGTCTATCCGACCGGGTGGCTTTCCTATTTTTTGACTGCGGGGGCTCTAAGGCCTCCTTGTCAAATTCAGGCAGTAGCTTTCACTTTGGATAGCTTTTTGTGCGGCGACTACCGCCATATTTGTCTGCGGTGTTGCGTACTTTGCTCCATCTGATTCTGAGTGCATCTTCCGCAGTTTTGAGCTTCCGCTTCTGTTTTTTCAGGCTATGCACAGTGGCGACGAGCCTTTTGTGGAGGTTCTTCTGCTCCATGAGCCTATCCGGCGCAAGGTCATTCGGACTGTTGTGTTTGCCGGGGACGGGGTATTCGGTTTGTTTATCCAAGTTGCCTTGTTTGGACGGTTGCTCGAAGGCATGTTCGTCGTCCGCCGGCTCATCCTACTCTATGGATGGGTCTGTATGGCTGCTGTCTCTGTCGAGGCGGGGCTTGGAGCGGCGCTTACGTCGCTGCTTTGATTGCTTTTCGAGTGAATGATCCCTCGTTGCATCCCTGTGTTCCTCGTCGTCGCTTCCTTTGGGTGTGTCCATCATGTACACATCATGAGATAAGGTGGCTGTCCAATGCCCTATAGGCGCTGGTTCTTGATCGTCTCCTGCATCAGTGTCCATACTGTCGATGTCTTCGGAGTCGAAGTCGAGCATGTCAGTCAAATCATCGACAATGGCTACGAAGTGGGTGGTGGGTGGGCTTTGAATTTCTTCATCATCCGCATCCCAACCTTGCTGACCATAGTCCGGCCAGGGCTCTCCTGATAAAGAGAGAGACTTTAGTGAATTCAGAATGTCGCCGAAGGGCGAGTGCTGAAAGATGTCCGCGGCGGTGAACTCCATGATCGGCGCCCAATCGGGTTCGATCGGTAGGGGCGCGGAGGTCTCGGAGTCTGGAGAGGAGTCCGACTCCTTGGAGTCACGGGCTTCGCAGAGAATAGGGCTGGTGTTCGGCTCGATCGCCATAGAGATTGTAGCCCCTAAGGCAGTGTCCAACCACCCATCCTCGATTGGCGTAGTTGGCTCCGAATTAAGGGTCGGAGCTGATGCGGGTGCGGCCTCCAGGGCACTGTTCGGCGGCAGAGCTAGATCATGCCTATCATGACAGTGCGGCGCGCTCGGCTGCAGCTCGAATCCGTCGAAGATCAAGTCTCCGCGGAGGTCGGCCGTGTAGCTCAAACTTCCAAATCTGACCTGATGGCCAGGGGCGTAGCTTTCGATCTGCTCTAGATGGCCAAGCGAATTGGCCGCAGTGCAAAGCCGCCGAATACGAAGATCTGTTCGGGGAGAAAGATCTCACCCTGGATTACATCGCTGTTGATGATCGGAGAAGCCATCGGGCCTAAAAGTGACAACACAGAGGAACTCTCAATGAAAGCACCAATGTCGGTGTCAAAACCGGCGGATCTTGGGTAGGGGGTCCCGAACTGTGCGTCTAGGCGGATGGTAACAGGAGGCAGGGGACACGATGTTTTACCCAGGTTCTGGCCCTCTTGATGGAGGTAAAACCCTACGTCCTGCTTGATTAATATTGATGATATGGGTAGTACAAGAGTAGATCTACCACGAGATCAGAGAGGCTAAACCCTAGAAGCTAGCCTATGGTATGATTGTTGTCGTGATTGTCGTCGTACGGACTAAAACCCTCCGGTTTATATAGACACCGGAGAGGGCTAGGGTTACACAGAGTCAGTTACAATGGTAGGAGATCTACATATCCGTATCGCCAAGCTTGCTTTCCACGCCAAGGAAAGTCCCTTCCGGACACGGGACGAAGTCTTCAATCTTGTATCTTCATAGTCTAGGAGTCCGACCGAAGGTATAGTCCGGCTATCCGGACACCCCCTAATCCAGGACTCCCTCACTCGGCAACGCGCCGCGAAACCAGTTCTCCCTGCAATCTTTCTCTGGCGTGGCCTAGCACGACCGCCGCCTGCGTGCTCCCTCATTGACGACACCTCCTCCACCCCATCTTCCTCCTCGTCGGCGCCCCCGACCTCCTCCTCAGCCCCCATGAGCTTGAAGTTCAGTCGGGTTGTGCAGGTGTGGGTTGTTCTCCACCTGATGTCGAGCAGTGCACGTTGTCTCTCGTTGCAGCTCGGTTGGGTCGTCGGTGTAGTAGGCAAGCACGTGAGAGGACGATGCGCATCTAGTACGATTCCGGCCATGCGATGCTGCAGTGCAGATGTGTGCGGCATGCATTCTGCATTTTACTTTGGTGTGCGCGTGAGGTTCTCGCAACTGGCTGGTGCAGTCCGTTGCCCCTTGTGCTGGTTGACCATTGCGGTTAACAAAAAAATGGCACTCAATTTTGCTGTGAAGTTTTGATGCAGTTCATTTTTATTTTGCCTTTTCAAAAAATGGTTATGCAGTGCAGTACTATTAGAAACCTCAACAGTTCGCCTTGTAAAAAAAGATGGAGCAGTCCACTTGGTTGTGGAGGAGAAAAAAATGAAAGACAAAAACTTATTCAAAATTTTAAAAAAAAAATGCAGTTCACTACAGTCGACCCAGCGGTTTCATTACCTGTATGTACGAAGTGCACTCAGTTTGTGTAAAAAGAATATGTTCCATTACCCACATGTATGAAGTGCATTCAGTTTGTGTAAAAGGAATATGTTTCATTACCCTTATTTATGAAGTGCAATTTATTCCATGCGTTCCAAAAATTCAGTCGACTAAATCAACACCTGCAGTGCGTTTGGTCCTTGGATGTGGTTTACTTTCAAGAGTGGTGATGTTCACTTGCGCTCAACATGAAAGTGTGATTTTTTTAGTGAAACAACAAGATAGTAATGTGGTTCACTTCGATATATGTCGCGGTTCACTTGCCTCCTCTTTGCGGTCCACTCTCGTTTCACAAAAAAATTGAAAGAAAAGACAAAACAAAAAAACTCGTCGGAGAAAAATTTACGTTCGACAAAAGAAACCATGAAGTTCACTTGATCGTCTAATGTAGTGCGAATTTCCGTCTAAAGCAATGCGGTTTTCTGTCTGATGCAGTACTTACGACGATTTTAGTGTCGCAAAAAAACAAAGTGTTCGCATTTCGTTACAATCAAAATTGCTCTTAAACCGTAAGGAATCACAGAGAGTGTTCTACATAAAAAGGTTGCGCTTTATCAATCTCTTTCCAACGGCGTATAATTTGAATCATTCCGACCAGCGGTTTATAAAATTTCGCGAAAAACGGTTGCTGCCTCTCGTCGTCAGCTGCACGATTTTCAAAATTAACTAAAAACCGTAAGGAATCTTAAAACCATTTTAACATATGAAAGTTGCGCCTCGTCCGTAGCTTTCCAACGGCTTATCATACACCTCGTTTCGACAAACGGTTCAAAAATTGAAGCAAAAACAGTACGAAATTTGCAAAAGTAATTGAAAAACAGAATTCCGCAATTTAATAAATTTAAAACTGCTCTTAAACCATAACGAATTAGAGAAAGTAATAGATATGAAAAAGATGCACCTCGACAATATCTTTTCAACGGTGTATCATTTGCTTTATTCCGATAAGTGGTTTTGAAAAAAACACGAAAAACACTCACTGTCATTCGTCATGGGCCACATCATTTTCAAAACTGCTCTTAAACTATGCGGAATCTCAAAAAGTGTTCAACATAGCGAAGTTAGCGCCTAATCCATGCTTCTCAACGGTATATTACACGCCTCATTCTGACAAATGGTTAAAAAATTAGAGCAAAAAAGGTATCAAAAAACACAGCGTGTAGTTTTTTGCAACGAGAAATTCACTCGCGTGAGTACTGCAGTACATTTGATTCAAACAATGACGTGCACTTGTGTTGAGCATACAGTTCGAAAGTGTTATCAGAATAGTTATTCTACTAATATTAGCAGAATAGACCGGCATTGTTAGTGATACTCTTATGTGCAGCCCACAGGTGATCATACCTCAGATTTGACGCTTTAGTACCTTATTATTATTAATACAGATTATTTTTTCAGCGGAAGGTGATGTTTATTTTTTCAGTGAAAGGCGATTGTCAATTTTGAATCTTGTTAGTGAGTGTGGTGCAAGTGTGCGTGTAATCGGTGTTTCTAAAAGCGACTGCCGAGTAAACAGAAAAAATCAACCATGCTGTTCGGATGTGCTTGTGCGTACGTGTGTAATAAATGAATAAATTGTGTACTAAGAACAGTTCATTCCGAAACAAGCACTATGGGCAGTCAGTGATAAGCATAAGCTGACAGAGACATGTTTGACAAGGATCGATACCTCAAGAGTGTTTTAGGAGGAGACGGCCGTATCCTCTCGTTTCTTAGCAACGCATCTTGCTGATAATAGTACGACGCATCTTGCTGATAATAGTACGACGCATCCTCATAAGTTTGGGATATATCCAAATAGGGAACGCGACAAAATGTCACTTGTAACCGGTACACACCAACTGTTCAGGCCACACATTTTACAAGCAGCACAACTTTGCTGTTGTGTAAATACCAGGTTACAAATGATACACACAAAGGAACAAAAGTAGACTACTAGCTATTTTACCCGATTTCCTTTCTCTTCCTTCATCTATGTTTAATTTCGCTTTCAAGATAGAGCAGCCCAAGACCAATGTGAGGTCGTCAAACAGACTCCGATCGCCGCCTGAGATTGATCGGATATCCTTTGAGGGTTCGAGTGGTGGGGAAGAAGACGAGCCTATCTTCCTCAGCCGCTTCCCAGCTGCCAAATTTATGCACAAAGAAGAAATCAAAGCGGCATCTTAGTTTGGAATTTCAATTGCAGAACATCTAGATCGTATAGCCACAAACAATGTAGAAACTCGAACTGAAGATGGAGATGATGGATTACCTAAAGCGCAGTACAAGATGATGGAGGAAAACAGAGATGACAACCCGAGCGAGCTCGTAGCCAGGGCACAACCGAGGTCCACCGCCAAAGGGAGTAAATAAGTTGGCCCCTACCTCGTTCTGAAGTTTGTTGTTGCTCTGCACCAGCAACAAAGTTAGTACAGTACATGGTACCACAAAATAGTACCCTTATGCAGGCATTTACTTTACTTTTCTACTAGCATAAGCCAAGATATAACAGAATACGTTGACCAACAGCACCGTAAAGGGTACCTGCCATCTCCATGGATCAAACGTCCGGGCATTCTCATAGTGTTCATTGTTGAGGTGCACAGCTCGGAACGAAGCAAATATTTTGCAGCCCTTCGGGATAGTGTAACCTAATAGAATGATGAATAAAAACAAATGTTACACACACTAGGGAGTATTCCTGATCAAAAGGTTTTGAATACTTAAGTGTGGATTTACTTTTTCGACAAAGAAGTGTGGATTTACTGAAGTACCTTTAAAATGAATATCAGTGTTTGCTCGCCTGAATACCCCACCGATTATGTTAGCCACACGAAGTGTCTCATTGATCACCTGTGAAAGTGGCATTCTTTATTATGATGTGAAAAATCCCAGTGAGCTTAGATGTTATTGTCAACAAATGCGGCGGTATGTATGATATGTGGATCAACTTTAAGAAATATGGGGGCATTGGAATCATTACACTTTGGGTGAAGGTCATTGACTTGTAATCGACCCACTCTAGGGGTTGATTTTCACCTTTCATCTTTGTCATATTTTCATGCTCTTCCTGTAAAATCAGCAAGACATTTCATATTAACGAATCAGCAAGACATCTGCATTAATTGCACCTATATCGACACAGAATATCAATAGAAGCAACGATATAAAAGCATATGTATAAGTTTACTGAAAACAACATCGGCTGAAAAGAGGTTCACATATTCAATCTAACTACGGTTCCTGGCTTTGTGGTAAGGATTCTCAGTTTTTGCTTATGTTGATAAATTTAGTCTAGTACGAGTAAACAAAAGAAGAAAAAGAGCAAACATGCTTTTGGAAGAAGTCGGTAGGATTTGTGTTCATAGCAGATCCATTCTTCTTAGGTTACAAGCAGATAAAAGAATCAGTCAATATCACCCGTGTCTGAAACCAAGATGCTAACAGATCGCTACAAACGTAAACAATAGTCTTTTAGTTAACAAACTACTATCTGAATTAACAAAACTGTACTTGCCGGCACAGCAAATTTTCTCTTGGACAAGAGCAAACAATAGCCTCTGCATCAGTTGATGCACACAGCGAAAAGGTTTACCTAACCTAACTCCCAATTATAATAAGATATTATGAAATCGGTTGACCAATCCTAGCTAGTGTCCGACCTTATTTGACAGTACGCACTACCACACGTGCACAAGAATTGACAATTTACCAAACAAATCCTCATGATTCATTCCATACCTTGAGCTGTGCCAGCGCCGCCGGCGTCTCGGTGAGGAACTTGACGGCCACCGTCATGAGGACGGAGGTGGTCTCGTACCCAGCAACAAGCAGGGACAGGCAGAAGTCCACCATCTCCTCCTCCGAGAAGCTCCCACCCTCCGCCTCAAGAAGCTCCTCCACCATGTCCTTCTTCTCCCTCTTTCCGTCCATCTCCTCCTTGACCCCATTCTCCTCTCCTCTCTCCTCCATCCTCTTCCTTATCACCTCCCTCAACGCTCCGGCCACCTTCTTCCTCGACTAGAGCAAATTTGATAATAGAATATAAATCAGTTACGGAACGCAATGTCCATACGAAGGGGAAGGGGAAGGGGAAGGGCTGAGGCAAAAGGGTAAACACCTTGAGGGCCTGGCCGTAGGTGGTGAAGGGGAGGAATGAGGCGAAAGGGAAGGGGATGGAGAAGAAGCCATCGATGAGCTTGACGTATTCGCGGCGGAGGCTCTCGGTCCATGGCCCGGGCTCGATGCTGACGAGCTGCTTGACGGTGAGGTTGAAGGTGATCTTCTTTGCCTCGTCGAGGAGACGCACGGTGGCGGTGGGCTCCCACTGGCGCATGGTGGCGAGCACGAGGCGCTCGATGTGCGCGAGCAGGGGCTGCGAGGCGGGGCGCCCGAGGCGGGTGAGGGTGAGCGAGTGGAGGCGCTTGTGGGCGGTGCCCCGTTTGAGGAGCAGGGAGTGCGCGCCGAGGAGCGTGGTGATGGAGGAAGGGTAGCTGCAGCTCACGGCGCGGCCCTCGGCGGCGAGGAGGAGGCGGTTGAAGGCCGGGTCGGCGGAGAAGACGGTGCGCTCGCCGAAGATGTGGGTGGTGAAGACGCCCCCGTGCCGCGCCACGCGCTCGTCAATGAAGGGCTCCGGGTTGGGCGTCTTGTATGCAGAGATCAGCCGCAGCGTCTCGCCGATCAGGGGCAGCCCCGTGCTGCCCGGCGGGAGCCGCGGTCTCTGCTTCCGGACCCCGACCGCGCACGCCACAAGGAACCATCTGCATACCAACGCGGCGAAGACGACGATGGCAACGGCGGCGGCGGCGAGCTGGAGCGCGCCGGCGTCCATAGCTCGCCGTGGCGGTGTGCGTTTTGGCTTTTGGTTGGGTGGGGGAGTGAGATTGGTGACTCTGCGAGAGGCAGAGGAGAGGAGGGATGTTTGGGGGGGCTTCGCTTTTCTAGGTGGGTTTAAATAAAAAGTTTGGAGACGAGAGCTTGAGAAAAGGCGTCGAGTGTTAATTAATGGATAGAAAGAGTGTGTGCTCTGGTCCAAAAGGGAATGTGTGTGCACTGTGGCCATGTTGCTGGGGACAAAGGATGTGCTAGAAAGATTTTGTTGTAAAAACAAATGAAATGCTATTTATTTATTTTTCAAATCTTTATTTAATGTCCGGATCCTTCTTGTGAATCTCAGCTACTCCCTCCATTCATTGTTTCTATCTCCACCGCTTAAAAACCTCTATCTCTATCTCTGCCGCTTGAAAATCTATATCTCTATCTCAATCTCTATTACTTTAAAAAAATTACTCCCTCCGTCCATAAATATTTGTCTTTTTAAAGATTTCAAATGAACTACAATATATGGATGTATATAGACATATTTTAGAGTATAGATTCACTTATTTTGCTCCGTATGTAATCACTTGTTGAAATCTTTATAAAGACAATATCTAGGAACGGAGGGAGTATAAGATTTTATCCAAATCGGTACGTTCTCAAAATCACATCTTACATTAACTCAATGAAATCAAATCAAATTGTATCTTTCAAAAATCTCAACTAAATCAAAAACATATTTACTTTCCCTATGCATACCCATATCAAATTAAATCTCACCAAAATATCAACAAATCAAAACTATCCTTACATTCTGCTACCTATATTCATATGAAATTAAATCTCACCAAAATATCAACCAAATCAAAACTATCCCTACATTCTACTACCTATATTCAAATCAAATTAAAACTTACCAAATCTAGAATATGGTGGATGCAAGGGATCTGTCGAATATAATTAGTGTTGAGCCACTAGAATATTATGCGTCCGTTGCAACGCACAGACAATTAGATAGTATATTATAAGTATTATAAGATGTTTAGGCTATTTGAATATGAACTACATATTGACTGAAATGAATGAACAAACACTAAATACATTTTTATATATTCGATTTAGAAAAGTTAAAACATCTTATAATAGTGAACCGAGAGAGTACATATGAAATTGTGATCCATGTTGGCGTGACTCTAGCGGATTTCTCGGATTGGTATTTGTCAACAAAAATTTAGGCTGGTCATAGTGGTTAGTAACTTGGACTAGTAATATTTTGATACGTCTTCAATGTATTTATAATTTTTTTTTGTTCCATGCTGTTATATTATTAATCTTGAATGTTTTATATATATTTACAAGTAATTATAGAACATTTTTTGAGACTAGCCTATTAACTTAGTGCCCAGTGTCAGTTGTTGTTTTTTCCCTGTTTTTGGTTTTCAGAATATGAGTATCAAACGAAGTGCAAATGTCCCGAAACTTTTTGGTGATTCTTTTCTGGACATAAGAGACCATGGAAGCTTCGGGAGGGGACGAGCAGATGGAGCAGTGGACCACGAGGCACCAGGGCGCGCCTTGGTGGCTTGTGGGGCCCATGTGGCTCCCGTTTGACCTAACTCCGCCTCTATAAATTCTCTAAAATCTGGAAACCAACAGAGGAGTCCACGAAATACTTTTTCTCCGCCACAAGTTCCTGTTCTCGAGAGATCCCATCTGGAGGCCTTTTTCGGCACTCTGTCGGAGGGGGATTCGATCGCGGAGGGGCTCTACATGAACCTTGATGTCCTTTCAATGATGTGTGAGTAGTTTACCACAGACCTAAGAGTCCATAGTTAGTAGCTAGATGGCTTCTTCTATCTATTTGATCTTCAATACAATGTTCTCCTTGATGTTCTTGGAGTTCTATCTGATGTAATCACTTTTTGCGGTGCGTTTGTTGGGATCCGATGAATTGTGAGTTTATAATTAGATCTATCCATGAATATTATTTGAGTTTTCTCTAAACTCTTTTATGCATGATTACTATAGCTTCGTATTTCTCTTCGATCTATTGATTTGGCTTGGCCAACTAGATTGATTTATCTTGCAATGGGAGAGGTGCTTTGTAATGGGTTCGATCTTGCGGTGCTCAAACCCAGTGATAGAAGGGGGCATGACACGTATGTATCATTGCTATTAAGGGTAAAAAGATGGGGTTTATTCATAAGTGCGTTTATCTTGTCTACATCATGTCATCTTATTTAAGGCGTTACTCCGTTCTTTATGAACTTAATACTATAGATGCAGGCAGGAGTTGGTCTACTTGTCTCGAATATGATGCCTATATATGATCATTGCCTTGGATATCGTCATAATTATTTACTTTTCTATCAATTGCCCAACAGTACTTTGTTTACCCACCGTATTCTATTTTCAAGAGAGAAGCCTCTAGTGAAAACTATGACCCCCAGGTATACTTTCTTCATATATTAAAAATCCTAAAAATACCTTCCTGCAATTTTATTTTATTTATTTTATTATTTATTTTTGTTTGATCTATCTATCTATCACCATACATTTAATCTTACAAATAACCGCCAAGGGATTGGCAACCACTTGTTCGCGTTGGGTGCAAGGATTTGTTATTTCGCGTGCAGGTTCTGCTAACGAGTTGTTGTGTGATTCTCCTACTGGATTGATAATCTTGGTTTCATAATTGAGGGAAATACTCATCTCTACTGTACTACATCATCCCCTCCTCTTCGGGGAAAACTCAACATGGCTCACAAGTAGCACATGTTACTAGTCTAAGTTACTACTTTTATAATGGGTAGCTGTCAGTGATACAGGGAAGGGGGGTCACCTAGTTCTCTCGCATAAGCACGCTGTTTGGGCGGGGCAGTTGCTCGCGCAGAATTCATGTCCCCGATGGGAGCGGGCACCAGGTTTTCCAGCGATAAGACAAAGGTCACCTCGATGGACGGGTGTGCTAGGGTGCCCCGTTCAAGGGGTGCATTTGGGATCAGGTTGGGGCATCCGTGACTGGTCCTTGGGATCCCTGAGGACCTCCCGAAGGGCCAGTACAGAGTATGTGGTACTCCCCGGGCGCTCCAAGACACGACGTGCCCAAAGGTGGCACCCATACATGAGGTGCAATGTCGCCAGGCCATGGTGTGGCCGATGACGATGGGCAACATGCGAGCAACATGGGGCACACCCTTTCGTCATCAACAATGGATACCTACAATTCAAGTTGGCAGTGTCACGCAGATTCGAGGTAGAAGTCAACTACGACCCGGGGTATAAAAGAGGAGGAGCATTTGCAAAGAGGGGTCGCGAGAAATTGATATACGAAAAACAGTAAAAACATGAGTAGAGTATCACACCATCGTGGTGGCCTAAATTTGGGTAAATTGCTTGTCGTGTGTGTGGAGTTTGAACCCTTGGCCCAACAATGTAGAAGTTGCGACTTAGCTCTAATATCAACAATCACCGTTCAACATCTAGTGTGTCTGGTGAGGGCTTAAGGCTCCGGTCATCTCCGATGTGCATGTTGGCCCGTAAGAAGCATGCGCCGCGATAGCGATGCCCATCATAGTTAGATCCATCGACATCTGATCGTCCCCAAGCAAGCATGGCAATGGAAGGTTCCCCCATGCCATCTCCCATGGGACATCAGCACACGCCATCGAAGGACAGGGAGGACCCACACAGGAGGGTCTAGGCGGCGATCCCGACAACGTTCGATCCTAGGGTGGACTAGCAAGGCATCAGGAGCCAGAGCGAGATTGGTGACCAGTACACCGTCGCTTGGTCTTCGATGAGCCGGGCCTAGCATCAACCTTGCAGTTCATGCGCTCTTTCCTCCTGTGCCCCCCAGTGCCCTTGGAGGAAAACCCCCGCGTAGGGCCCTGGGTTTGAGAACTGGTGGAACTCGTGGAAGCGGATAGCCTCTAGTCTCACCCCCGGCGTCTCTCGTAGCGCCTTGCGACGCGGTTGCTATCGCTGCGCCGCCACACTCCCCTCATCACAACTGACCCTGAACTAAACCCAGGCGGAGGTGAGGGAGGCACCTTCTAAATCACGGTGCACGACGGCCACGTCCCACCGCGTGCACAGGGAGGACCCTCATGGTAATACCCTCATACGAGGAGGGTAAGAGGGCGCACGAGCGGCACACGACACCACCAGAGAGGTCACTACAAAACGTGCGCTATTTTGTGACGTTTCACTTGTGTCATGTAAAACCAACACTGGTACGCGTCAGTCCTATACAAACGGTTTTTAACCCCTTTCCGCGGTGACATTTGGAACCGTCACCAAGTGAGTGTGGGTGATAGGGGGTCCTTCCCACACGGCCTAGAAAGCATCGGGGATATGCCCTCCTGGCACACACGCTCGGCAAAATGAGGTCATGTGCGACCGGCGAGCGCTCAAATACGGAAATACGTACAGTAGAGCTAAAAATACAATTATACGGCAAAATTGCTTTCGGTCGCAAGTACATCCCACACAGTCGCTCCAAGGAAAACATTTTCGTTCACAGGTACATCACACACAATTTTTCCCGTTAAATCATTTGCGTTATTGAATGTATCACACACGGTCCATAGAAGAAACTGTGTGGCAAATGTTGTCCATCACACACAGTTTTTATGTGGTAAACATTTGCGCAAGGTGGCCTAACGCAAACAATTTTCAAGAGAAAGTCGTGTGTGATTGTTCATTGATCCAACACGATTTATTTCTAGAAACTGTGTATGTTGCCTGAGATCATCGCCCACGGTATTTTTTCAACAACCGTTTGCAATAGCAAAACCCAATTAGCGGACTAATTCGCCATTAGCAAGCTAATTGCCCTATTATTAATAATCCATTTATTAATCTAATTGACATTTATATTAAGCACGTAATATATTTCATTTCCATATTAAGAAAGTAGAATTTCATAATTTAAATACATCAGAGTACAACATGATATAGCTTCAGCACTCAGCTACCCCATTACACAACTACACCAGCACCAATTTTCACATGCAACATGTAGAACCTTTTGAAATTAGCATCATAGACGGTATATAGACAGATGCATCTCATCTGGAAAACTGCTGAAGCGGAAGGCGAATATTGAGCCTTCATTCATGTTGAAGATCTTTGCAATTTTAGGCCAGTGTATGTGGATGATTGACCGTCCGTCCTTCATCCTCTTCAGGAACACTTCAATATTGAACCGTGTGTGTTGTATGAAAACCTTCCTCGCCTCCTGACCATAGAGATGGGTTGAGAGGTAATCATCAGTGAACTGCTTTGGAAAGGCCTGAAAACAAGGATGTGCATAAATATCTTCTCTATATTGGAAATGGGGCAAAGGAATAAAAAAACCATCTTGTAGTGAACTGATGTCTTCTTCATTGTGCAGACAAAGATCTTATTGTTTTTTGTTGCTAATTTCTTTATCCTAACAATCTTTCTGAGTTTCTTGACTTGATTGATATTCATGGACAACTCATTTCCCCATATGCAAGAAGGGTCGAACAGTGGGTCAAAACCTCTGACAACAGGACCTACATGTGCAAAACCAAATTGTTAAAAACCAAAATATTAGAATGGTTCCTGCAATTGCATAATAATGTGCTATTAGACAACGGACCATGCACGCGCTAACCTTGATTGTAAACCTCAGTGCTTTCCATTGTTTCCCTGCAACACATATAAGGTAGTTAGTCATCAGGTTAAGTATTTACTACAGCCAAATTCAATTTATTCCTCACATGGTATACAATAACAGAATGCACCCACAACTATTTGAACATCGCATTGCAGAATTGAACCAAACAGTTAACTAAACACCACAACACAAATGAACCAAACATTAACTGACCACCACATTGCAGAATGTATAACCAAACCAAGCATGCCTGACAACTTGGAAATATAGAAATTGTATTCGTTTCTCATGTATTTTGTAAAGATAAATTCGATTTATTTCTCACATGGAAGACAATACAAAATTGCAGCCTGAAGAATTGAGCATCACATTTGCAGAATTGAACCAAACAGTTAAATGAAGACAACAACTAATTAAACAGTTAATAAGTGAGCACCACACTGCACGACATATAGAACATATACACTAGAGCAACAGATTGCATGGTAAAATTAGATAGCACAATTCACTAGAATTTGTGAAGGAAAGGCGGGAGCAGCACATGCAACGGGTAAACCGAGCATGCTTAACCGGCGTAGCTAGCAAATGGCAAGGTGCTCCTTCAAGATCTGGGGGTCAGCATGAATGGGAGCCACCACGACCTCATCCGCGCGTGCGGCCGCGATTTTCTTCTCCGTTACCAACTGCTCCTTGCGATCCTAGCTATAATGCATGCACCATGGCTTAAGGCCGTGCTTATTTCGTGGAGGGGACGGTGATTTGGGTGGAAGGTGTCACGCTCGTGCCGGTGGTCGGGGCATGTGGGATGTGGAAGGAGGAGGAGGATGGGGGTCAGGTGTGGATTACCTGCCTAGATAGACGAGGTCGAGCAGCATGAAGGAGGGTCGCCGACGAGGAGGCGGCGCTGTAAGCAAGGAGTGAAGGTTTCAACTTGGAAAGGAAGGCAAAAACAGGGGAAATGTGGCTTTTGGTAAGGGGGAGGGGGCGGGGAGGTAGATATTTCTGCAAAAGCCAAAATATTGGAATCGCTTCAGCGAAAAAACTGGCGCGCAAAGTGTCATCAGACACGGTCCCTTATTCAAAACTGTGTACGCTATGTGAACATCACAAATGGTTCTGATAGCTTAACCCATGTGTGATGAGTTTGAACGTCAAAAATTTTGGTTCGAATTTCCATGGTTACAGTAGTCATCCACGTCATTGCATAATTTGGGTACACAAAGGAGACTAACTTCTTAATCGAGCAAGTTCAACAATTAAATAGAGCTAGCTGACCTAAACATTACTCTAACAAATTAAATATCGGTGCTCTTAATTAAACAAAACAAAGAGTACTACTACGGCTGGTGCTCGTCAATCTCCGCTGCCTTCTCCACGTCCAACTCGCGCCCGACGGTCTCCTGGGGAAGGGGCTCCATGGCATCCATCGCACCATACTCGGCAAGCATCTCGCCATCCGCGTCCGCCATCTCTTTGGAAAAGGCCGCCACGAGCTATGTGTGGGCGAACATGATCAGGGCTTGGACAGGCTCCGACGTCGCAAGGTATGCAACAGAGGAACGAGCGGCTGCTCGAACGCTCTCGATGATTGCTAGCTCTTTGGCCGTGGGTTGCCGACCGTTGTTGGAGAAGCTTCGTTCGATTTGTGCGGTGACCGACAGGAGCTGGGCGTGGGCGGCCTCCATTAGGGCTAAGGCCACCGCTGCGGAACGGACAGCTGTTGTGCCGCTCTCAACAGTTGTTATCCCCGAGCCAGATGTTGCCGCCACCACCTGAGAAGCAACAGTGGCCGTTTGGGCTGCCATGGTCACCCGATCACAAATTGCGGCCGCGCTCATGCACCTTGTTAGCACGCGTATGGCGGCTGTGGTCGCGCTCTCGCCGGAGTGGGCCACGAAGTTGCCCTCACGACACGGGTCCACGTGCCCATCTTTCACCGATGATGATTGAACAGTGAAATGATATTTGGGGAGCAAGCCAGTGTGTTTGAGACGTCGGCTGTGGATTGTAGCCGACGCACCTTCTCACGTAAGCCATAGGCGTACTATACACCGACGATGCTCCAGGATATTTTGTGTTGCATCTCACATGGTTGGTGATAATAAACTGTGTGTGATCTACTTGATTTTTCATCTTGAAATGAATTACATAATGGGTCACAACGACAATGGACGGTGTTTGAATTGCTAGACCTTTTATCTGGAGTGAACATGAAACTATATGTGTGTCGTAAAAGAATTGGAATTATTCAGGGTTCGTAGAACATTTTATACATTAAATTGGTTTTCTAGCCATTTCAGGCGCACAATTCAAAGTTAAACTACGTGCACATGCTCTGGTGCACCAACATGGGTTGTAAAATCATATATGTGTCCATGGGTTTATGCTTATCTCCCATGCAAGAAATGGGAATGAAATTCGAACACCACGGCACCGTGGCTCTCCGGCAAACGTCGACGTACTTGCTTTTGTAATTCTAGTAAATCCAATATTCGTCCGAAATTCATGAAATTTGGCATGCTATCATGGAGCAGCATCAACATGCCGTGGTAAAATTTTTGTTCCATTTGAAGCAGGTTTGAGTATAAGCTTCTCATAAACCAGAGCTTCTCACACAACAAGTGTGATGGTTTAGATGAGGAACATTTCACCTTTCTGGACGAAACGATATCCATTGCCCCTTCTCGATTTCAATTTTTTTCTAGTGTCAACATAGAACAACAGGAGTGTTGTGTCATTTTTTGGGATTTTTCGGGGTTCGCTTGGACATTTTTATACATTAACTGAGTTTTCTGTGCATTCATGTGCATAATTCAAATTTAAACTACAGGCACATGCTCTAATGCATATAAATTAGTTGGAAATTCAAATCTATGTCCTTGGTTGCCTGCTTAGGTCCCATGCAAGAAATGGGAGTGAATGTCGAACACCCCGCCACCGTCACTCGGTCGCAAACATTGAGATACCTGGTTTTTAAATTCTAGTAAATCCAAAAGTCGTCTGAAATTTATGAAACTTGGCATGCTATCATGGAGTGGCATCAACATGCCATGGTAGATTTTTGTCCCATTTGGGGCAGGTTTGCGTATATGCTTCTCACAAACCAGAGCTTCTCACAACAAGCATGATTGTTTCGGTAAGGAACGCCCCACCTTTGGGGACGAAACGATATCCATTGCCTCTTATTGCTTCCAAAAAAATTCTCGTGTCAACATAGAAAAACAGGAGTGTTGTGTCAATTTTTGTGATTTTTCGTGGTTCATTTGGACATTTTCATGCATTAACTGAGTTTTTAATGCATTTATGTGCATAATTCAAATTTGAACTACATGCACATGCTCCAGTGCATATAAATTCGTTGAAAAATCAAATCCTTGTCCTTGGGTGCATGCTTAGGTCCCATGCAAGAAATGGGAATGAATTTCAAACACCAGGGCACCGTTCATTGCCGGCAAAACATTGAGATGCCTGGTTTTTAAATTCTAGTAAATCCAAAACTCGTCTAAAATTCATGAAACTTGGCATGCTACCATGGAGCGGCATCAACATGCCGTGGTAAACTTTGTGTCCCATTTGGGGCAGGTTTGGGTATATGCTTATCACAAACCAGAGCTTCTCACAACAAGCATGATGGTTTCGGTAGGGAATGTCCCACCTTTGGGGACAAAACGTTATCCATTGCGTCTTATTGCTTCCAAAAAGTTTCTCGTGTCAACATAGAACAACAGGAGTGTTGTGTCAATTTTTGTGATTTTTCAGGGTTCGTTTGGACTTTTTTATGCATTAACTGAGTTTTCAATGCATTTATGTGCATAATTCAAATTTGAACTACATGGACATGCTCCAATGCATATAAATTGGTTGAAAAATCAAATATGTGTCCTTGGGTGCATGCTTAGGTCCCATGCAAGAAATGGGAATGAATTTCAAACACCAGGGCACCGTTGATTGCTGGCAAAACATTGAGATGCTTGGTTTTAAAATTCTAGTAAATCCAGAACTCGTCTGAAATTCATGAAACTTGGCATGATATCATGGAATGGCACCCGACATGCTATGGTATTTTTCGCGTCCATTTTGAGAGAAGGCGCACTCGAATAATAACAACCAACAAAGGCATTTTGAAAAAAATAGCCGCCACTTTAATATCTCAAACATTTGTATAATTCAAACCGTGTGTGTTCTGTTAACCATTCACGTGACGCCATGTGTCTTGGTTTTAATGGTTGTAGGAGGTGCCGTGCGGACAGGTGCTTGACCTTGACCGAACGGGAGGCGTGCGAGCGTAGTCCGGTGTGCAGGCTGACCGAGAGGAGTGCAAGCTGTCCTCGAATGCGCAGGCTCACCGGGAAGCATGCGAGTTGTACGATGCGCAAGCTCACTGGGAAGCGAGCCATTTGACTTCCATGGCCGCCCGCCTTCCTCTCCATGTGTGTGCCCCCCTCAGCGGCATGGGGCACTACCGTCGAATGCTACCTCTCAGCACC